>NC_140814.1:9895000-9965000 GCF_050613455.1 Vespa mandarinia | reverse complement strand
AATTATAGCAAAAATGATTACTATAATAACGGTAATAATGATAATAACACTGGTAATAACTATTATAAAAATCATAAAATCTTCGAAAGTACTTGCACCACAGTTTGGAAAATGTTACCAATCGATACAGCACATTGCATTATGTAAAATGAAAATAATATTATAAATGGAGTCGTGTTTTTTAACATTATTTCTTCATGTCATATGATTTTACGTTCGTTTACGCTTATAGCGAAATTCGAAGTGTTGTACATTCTTTTAATTTTATAGATGTCGTACTCAATCGTTCCAGAATGAAGAATATAACGAGGATATAACGTTTTTACAAAGATTAATTACGTGGAGTCACGATAAATTGTCATATAATGTAAGCGAAATATGTGAATTTTGCTATAGATAAGTAGAAATCTTATCATCTGTGTAAATAATAGCACAACAGTGTGGAAAATTTTACCAATTGATTCAGAACACAAAATTCTTTAAAATCAAACTGCTATATTAAACGGAATCGTGTTTTTTTACATCATATCTATACGTTATACGATTTTTCGTGTGTATAAGCTTGTCGTCGAAATAAGAAAAGTTGTAAACTCTTCCAATTTTTCTGATATCGTATTCTACAGTTGCAAGATGAAAAATATAGAAAGAATATAGTCTTTTTAGGAAGAATAATTAAGTGATAATTAAGTGATTAATGATAAATTTCCGTAAAATGTAAGCGAAACAAGCATATTTTGCTACCGATAAGTAAAAATCGTAACATCTTCGAGAGTACTTGCACCACAGTTTGGATAAAGTTACCAATCGTTTCAGCGCATTGCATTACTTAACATCAAACAACTATTTTAGACGGAATCGAGGTTTTTAACATTATTTCTTTATGTTATACGATTTTTCGTGCGTATATGCTTTTCGTCGAAATACGAAAATTTGTACACTTTTCAATTTCTTAGATATCGTACTCTATCGTTGCAAAATGAAAAATATAACAAGAACAAAACATTTATCTAGAATTAAAACTAAATTGTTGAACAATGTAAGCGAAACATGCGAATTTCGTTACCGATATTTAGAAAATGTAAATTCTACGAAAGTATTTGCACCACAGTTTGGAGAATATTACCAATCGATTCGGTACAACGCATTACTTAAGGTTAAGCTGCTATATTAAACGGAATCGTAGTTATTAACATTATTTCTTTACGTTAAACGATTTTACGTTTGTTTACGATTATCGTAGAAATATGAAAAGTTCTAAACTTTTCCAATTCCTTAGACATCGTATTCTATCAACGCAGAATAAAGAATATAAAGAGAACATAACATTCTTGCGAACATTAAATACGTGAATTAATGATAAATTGTCATCTACTGTAATTGAGACATGAGAATATCACTACCGATAAGTAAAAATCGTAAAATCATCGAAATTACTTGCACCATAGTTTTGGATAATGTTACCAATCAATTCAGCGCACTGAATTAATTAAGACCATACTATTATTTTCAACGGCATCGTGGTTTTTAAAATAATTTCTTTAAGTTATACGATTTTTAGTGAGTATACACTTATCGTCGATTTATGAAAATTTGTAGACTTTTCCAATTTCTTAAATATCGTAATTTATCGCTGCAGAATGAAAAATATAACAAGAACATTACGTTCTGGAGAAGATTAAATACGTGGATTAACGCTAAATTATCGTATAAATTAAACGAACATGCGATTTTCACTAACGATAAGATGAATTCGTAAAATCTACGAATGTTCTTGCACAACAGTTCGGAGAATTTTACAATACGATTCAGCACACTGCATTACTTAAAATCAAACTACTATTTCAAACGGAATTGTGATTTTTTTACATGATTTGTTTACATTATACGATTTTTCGGGCGTATACGCTTATCGTCGAAACACGAAAAGTTGTAAACTTTTTCAATTTCTCAGATATCGTATACTATCGACGCAGAATAAAGAATATAACAAAAATAAAACGTTTTCACGAAAATTAAATACGTGGATAAACGAAAAATTGTCATATAATAGAAACGAACTATGCGAATTTCGCTACCGATAATTGAAAATCGTAAAATCTTCAAAAGTACGTGTACCACAGTTTGGAGAATGTTACTTTCACGTATGTGTGGTCAATCAGAAATTATAAAAGATACATTAAAGAAGAGATACCCTTATAAGCACGAATACACGTACATGTAGTGCGATATCATTTTTCAATTGTTTCTCCTCTATCTTTCCCATGAGAATAACCATTTACGGCTTGTAGTTGATAAGTAATTTAGAACTACACGTTGTAGAGAAATATGAGCAGACAAGGAAGGACAAAAAGTACGTGTAGAAATGCAGACGCATTATGCTTCTTCCACCCTTAGTAGCGGAGCGTGCCCAAAATCTATGCGTGCAGAGATAAAGCTGACCAAGGAAGTACATACAGGAACAGCGTAACGCAATGGCTTATCGCATTTGACGACAGTAAAACGCGCAAGAACGACTCGTGTAAGGAGACGCGTTCAAGCAAGGCGCGTGCATAGTACGCGCCTAGCAATTAGACACTGCAGGCGAGCCCGCAGCAGAAAACACTTCATCGTCAGTACTTCATCGTCAGCACTTCATCATCAAGAACACGAGATGCTCCAAATTTACAAATTAGATCTTTGATCATTGTATTTGCTATATCAATGGATGTGATTTTACTAAGAGGCAATGAAGAACTTCGTGAGCTGATCTTGGATCGTTAATATGAATCTATTTCCCCTCGGGGTTTGAGGGAGAGCTCCTATTATATCCATCGCCACCTTATCAAATGTAGCGCCTAGTGTGTCCGTTAGTATCATTGGTTGTTTGTTTTTTACTCTGACTAACTTCGATAATTGACATTTTAAACAGTTCTGTATAAAATTTTGTATTTGTTCCTTCATATTTATCCAATGATAACGTTGTTTCAATCTGTTATATGTTTTAGTTACCCCCTTATGTCCACCCAGAACTGAAGCATGATATTTTTGAATTAGGCTCTCTCTCTCTTGTTCCTCTGGAGTTGTCGTTAAGTTCTTACATATACAAATAATGCAATGCTCTCCGTTGAATATCTCTCCCAATCTTTTTCCGATATGCTGCCATAGAATATTATTGATTTCGGTAGTTTTTGAAATACATATAATTGAAGATCCAGCTCTCGTGCTAACGACAGTAGTGATTCGAGTGTGGAGTTTAATATTTCATTGTCCAACAATATATTATTTGTTTCTTTGACGGGTAGAGATATTAGGTTGTGTTTACTATAGTCGGTTACTTTCAACGCGTCCTAGCGTTAAACCTTTATATTGTGAGAGTTTACCGATTCTGGCCAATTGTTTTGCTCCTTCATCACATGGTGTTTCACGCATAGTGAATCTCACATTGCTGAAGATTTAAAGTGGGAACTATTATATCAAAATCTCTTTCCATAGGATTAATTACTTTGAGACACGCCTGACCTCGGTCATTCTTGACTAACGCATCTCCTATAAATATTCCCGGGAAACTTCCGGGCTGGGTACGTAACCCTATTTGACTTCATTGTTCTTAATGTGACAACGAAATATTGTGTTTGACCTCACGGAAGGATGAATTATTTCCCAATCTATGAACGGTATTTCCCTATCGGGTAGCCCTAATGATTCTTTGGAGTAATTTATGTTCGCCTCAATTTCTCCAAGGAATTCACTGCCAAGCTAATATACCATCCTGATCAATAGGAAAGGCAGATTCCACTACTTGGAAGCTTATAGGTTTACTGAGAAGGTCTATTACGATAGAACTTTGAGTGAATATATGTTCGTATTTCCATTTATTTTTATAGTGTCCTCCTCATTCACTGCCATCCCGTTTATAATAGCATTTACTTTAATAATGTTCATTTCTGAACCTACGTCTATCATAAATCTACTTTTTCCGTCGAAACTGGCCGAGTCAAAATGTATTGAAGGGGCTTTGGCCGTTGGACAATAATTGACTACATTTATTCTTCTGTCCCGGTTGCTACTGTGGTTTGTTTCGGACGAACGTAATTGGTTGTTGGACCGCCCACACTGTTGCGAGTCGGACCGCCCTCAGCGTTTCCCAACGCGGACGTGCCTAAATTTCGATCGTCGAATGCTTTTTTCCAACACTCTTCTACAAAATGTCCCGTGCGGTTACAATAGTCACATTTAACCTTGATTTTTGGTCTAGTAGTCCGCGACGCGTTTTCCGGCATGACCCACATTTTGGTTTCTCGACAGCTATCGTTCGAACGGATATGCTTTTATTTTTACCAGGAGATTTAGCCCTTTCTTGATCTCGCGCGACCACTTGAGTTAAAGGAATGAAAGCGTTAGATGCGGAAGTAAAATCATAACACGTTTCTATAATAAGCGAGATCCTAATTTCCGGCGGTAACCATTTCATAAAGCTATCTAATACTTCAACTTCTATTTTATGTTTTTCTTCGGAAGGAATTCCATTTAGCAGTTTCGATTTTCCATCCATGATGGCCTGTCTTAAATCGCGTATCCTGTCTATGTAGTCTAGGATATGCTTACTTGATTTCTTATAGCACTATTGAGTAAGCCTTTATAATAATTTACGAACTTTGAGGGTTGAAACGCTGCTTTCAAGATTTCTATCAGTTCTTCTACTGTGGTGATTTTTTCTTCCTCTACAACTAAGTACACGTGCCCTTCTAATTTAGTGCGAATAGTCCTTACTAAAGCCTGCTCAGCTTTGGCTGATGGGATTTCTTCAAAGAGTCCCATGGCTCGTTTATATGCACGCGTGAAGCGAAGAACGAACATATCGTGGCCATCGAAATTAGGTTTGCTCTCCGTTATATCTCACAATTTGAGTCGTGGGATGTTCAGTCTAGGTGCAGCAGTCGGTCTATATAGTATATGTTGCCTACTTCTCGATTCGTTATTTAATTTCGTTTTTAATTCGTCGATTTCTCGCCTGAAGTTATCGATATCGAATCGCAGGTATCGCTTCTGGAATAGCAGCGACTCTCTTTGCGACGGGTTTAGGTATGTTTAGAAGAGTGATTACCATCATGTGTTTCATCTATAATTAAGAATCCATCCCGTTTATTTAAATCGCGTTCGCGGCGAATTAGTAATTGTTCTCATTCAGTAACTTGGTATTCGCGTTCTTCTAATTCTATTTTTTTCCTATCTAGAATAGCGTCCTGTTGATCGATATGTCTTTTCATATTGGCTAACTGTTCCCTGAATGAAGAAATTTCCCTCATATCACCCTAAAGGTTTTGTTCGCGATGTAATAACTCGCTTTCATATGATCTACTCCCTTTTTCGGTAAGGTTTACATCCGTTAAAGGAGATCCGTGTTGCAAAGTCAGTTCGCTTGTTTGTGAAGAAAAATAGAAGTTAACAACAACAAAAAAATGAATCTATTTTCAACCAATCTTTTTAGAGACAAATACGAATCCTACCGCTGCCATCAAATCTTATTATTAGATTATCTGACATCAACAGTTGGATCTTGGATGGCTGTAGAACAAAGAAAAAATTTACGCGCCAAGAAATTTTACTTTAACTTACCTTATTCGATGAAATGATGAGAGGAGCTCTGAATATCGTTCCTCGTGACTATATTTCTTTCGTGGGCTCCAGACTCGACTACTTACCTTTGACTGGTTCCTTCTTGTTAACGATGGCTGAGGAATAATAGGGAAAAGCAATGCTCGATATTCGATACCTTTTTTTTTACGATTTTAATTTATTTGATACAAAATAAGTAATAGAAATTTACAAGGAAGTGAATAACGGAAATGAATGGAACTAGTACCTATGATTAGAAATATAAGTCTTAAGTATTTCTTAACGAGAAATTGTTCGCGAATAATTTGAACGAGCTAACTGAGATGTTCTGATCGTAACGACTAATTGCAAAGAACTGATCTTAACGACAGACTGCGATGAAGTTATATCGACGACTTCTGATGAAGAAGTGTGTATTTTGCTGCGGGCTCGCCTACAGCGTCTAATCTTTAGACACCTTACTGCGCATACGCATCACCTGCACCTGCGACCTCTTGCATGAGTCGTTCTCGCGCGTTTCTTGTCGCCAAGGGCGATAAGCCATTGCGTCACGATATTCCTGCACGTACCTCCTTGATCGACTTTGTCTTTGCACGTGTAGTTCTTGGGTACGCTCCTTTGTCAAGGGTAGAAGAGGCATGACGCATCTGCATTCCTGCACGTGCTTTCTTGTTCGCCTTTGTCCCTCCACGTGTTGCTTTAGCGCGCGCTCCGTTACCAAGAGTAAGAGAAGCATGGCATATCTGTTTTTTGGCACGTACTCCTTTGTCCCTTTGTTCTCTGATTTCTTTACTACCGTATCCGTTACATACCTGAGCGTATGGGTCATCGATTTTATTTCCAAGAACTTAAGGCTGACTCTTGCTTGTCGTTGAAGATAATTATGATGATAAAACTTGATGATATTACAACTAGTTTTTTTATGATATTACATGTTATTCGAATGGTTAATACATGTGTGCTTATCCGGTGTAGCTATACAAGCGGCTTATGCTATCCCCATATAATTAATTTATTACTACGTGTCTGATAGATAGTTCTAAATTAATTATTAATTACAAATGATTATTCTTATATCTCAAATGTACATGTATACGTGTCTGTAAGGTTTACTCTTTCTTAAAGTGTCTTTCAAAGTTTTTGGTTGACCTACACACAAAGACGTGACATTTACATGTTAAAAGAATATGCCAATATTTAAAAGGGACAATTTATTACGGAATCGTGGGAGTAATTTTAATTTGCGAGATTACACAGATACGGACTATGCAGGATGTATATATACACGTAACGTATTTTATTTTTTTATTAATCAGCGCCGCGATATCGTGGTCTTGTTAAAACAACGTATCTTAATTAGGTCTTTCATACAGCAAAATACCTATGTATATGGATAAACAATCCGCAATTAAGCTCACGAATAATCTAGAGTATAAGAAATATATAAGAAAATTAAAGTAAAGTATATAAAAAAACTAAAGATATTAATATTCGTTTTCATTTTCGCAATGTTGTTGAGCGAGATAAAATTAACGTATCTAAGAAATTAAGAAGGAGACTTATTATTGATCTTACGAAATGTTGAATACGGGCTTACTACTTAATTTTCGATTTTATAAAATGTAGAATATTGAATTATTACTTGATTACTGATTTTACAGATTTTAGGATACGGACTTAATTGTCAATTCCATTGAATACAGAATACAGACTTAGAACTAATTAGTGAGCACCTAACTGATTTCTTTTAATTTTCTCCTTATTTAGATACATTTAGCTAACCACAAATGAAACTTGCCAAGTGTAAAAGTTTGCTTCCTATTAGATAATAACTTCATTATTAGGATTCTGATGGGTCCATATTTTAACAAAAGATCTATTATATTAAGAAGCGAGGTCTAACTGGTGCCAAGATTTGTGTAGTTCCTTGACGTGCATGTTTATAAATGAAGCAATTAGAGATTTAAACTGTTCATGTTTCTGAAACGAATAGTGAGCACATGAGTGGCCTAAAAGATTCAAGAATTATGGAGGATTAACAATGCCGCGATAGGATACCGAGTTTGTTTTATAATGAATAAATATAGTTAGATATATATCATTAATTATAATCCATTAGTAATAATCTATTAAGTCGTAATGTTTATTATCACGCGTCTACCTATTAGTAATTTGCTTTTTTATTACTTTGTTATTTCTTATATCTTCTTGAAAATATTGCAATAATCTTTTGAGCTATAATCTTTCTCATAAAATTTGCTAAAACTCATATACTCTACTTCAATTGAGGAGAGAATTATGCAAATTTGCTTTTTATAAGCCCAATTAATATTTCTACCTTGATATTTGAATAAATATTTACTATTAGTCTTTTCTATTGCCCAATTTACGTCCGCATATTGTACTAATTCTGCTTTCTTTGCATCATATCCCAATTACAGTTTATACTTTATTGTATTCTTAAGATAAAAAGAAATCCATCTAACTTTATTTCAATCAAGTATTATCAGATTTTTTAATTTTCTACTACATATAATAACGCTCGCTTCTATATCAGGACGTGTAAATATGGTGAAATACATCGAATTCCCGATCAAGTTGCTTATTATTCTGCTGTTGGTAGTTGGTTGTCTTGATTCATATGTAACAGTATACAGAATGTGCTTTCCATGCATATCTATAATTTGATTTATGTATTTTTCTTGATGTATCTAAAAATTACTATTTTATAACCTATATGACTTGAATAGCTGATTAATTTTTTATACTTTCAAGTTGTAAGATAGTGAATGAATTTAAAGTTTCTTTCTACTCGTGCGATTTCATTTGTATTTTTTTATGCAATTAAGATATTGTCCACATACATAATTATATAGCTTTCTATTTTAACGATTTGTTTTATATATAAACATGAATCGCTTTCACCTTGTTTATACTTACAAAATAAAAAATGTCATCTCACGTGATGGTTTTTTGCGCAAACTCTAAACAAATTGCGCCCTTGATAATTTCGACACATAGTCATCCATCGATAGATACATCTAATAATAACTACAAAAAATGACAAATATGAAACGCTTATTTGCTTTCTGTCCATTATAGTTGATCCTTGTCTTCCTATTTTATGATCGTATAACAAATTCATTTAAATTCATCTAATGCATTTGTTTTCACTCCATTTTATAAAATCTTTTAATCACAATCATTTAAAGCGTCACTTTTAATAAACTTACTAGATTTATAGTAAGTAAATTTACAAGTGACGGACATTCGCAATTAGAAAAACATTGTTTCGCAATAAATACACTATACTTTGAAAGTAATACATGAATAAAATACTATGCTATTATATCTGAAGCTTTTTATGATATGTCATACAAACTAATGTTTGAACCTGCAGAAAAGAAGGCGTAGACTACTCATTTAGAAGAAGACGTTGAACGGTATTCTTTATATCATCATTGTCGCTGATAGATCATGGGCCAAAGAATACAGTAAATCAATATAACATTGATTGTTGTCACTATCGCCGATTTTGTAACTAAAAATATTTTATATATTGGAATTCGGAATAAATGTTTCTATAATTGAGTAAATCGTGCATAAGTAGATTTTTATGATCATCGATGTTTCAAAAATGTTTAGAGACAGACGAGACAAATGGAACAAGACACTTTTCGTTGTAGCATCAATATTTTAAATATACCAAACTGATCGGGGATAGAGACAGCAGCTCATAAATGCATTGCCGTACGGGTCATAATTGTTAATAGAAAAGATAAAAGGCCGCAATTATGTATTACGAAATTATACTCGCCATTTGCAGACTGTTTGAATAAAAATTACGGCACAGCGAACTCTTCTTATGGCAGCTATTAAACATCGTAAGTGGTAAAAAATCAGCCTCTATATAGCAACGTGGCAAAATTGCAAAAAAATATTCATAACATGCTATACCATCTTTGAATTCCAATCATCTTTGAGGCCATCATGAAAAATGTAAAAACTGCAGTAATGAAGCAAAACCTGACGAGACTAATCATGTATAGGGCATGCAAACCTCTGGCATTTTTCATGAAATAGAATCAGTAGTTCATCATGTTTTAGTTAAAGCGTCCAGTTTGATATATGATGTTGATAATAATGTGACTGAATTGCATAATTCCTATATTGCTAAATTTATAGCAAAAGAAGCTGTTATTAGTATGAATTCCTGTATCGTGAAATAAATGAAAAACTGCCAAATAAAGATACGGCGAACTTTACATTACAATATGTAAATAAAAAAAGCCGATATCATAGTTCAGAACAAATTTCAGTTTCATATTCAAACCATCGAAGGTGATTATGGTCCAGACACGACTTATTCTTGAACATTTATGAGATGAGAACTTAATGTATACTAAAAACCAATTTGTAGATTGATTGAAGAAAGAAAACCACTTAAATATCAAGCACGAAACTCGAAGACAAATGGAATATGATTAATTGCTTCAATATTCGGAAAAATATGTAAAAGAAAACAGCGTGCTCTTCTTGTTCAAAATTAGTGTTGTCAATACGGTTCCCCTGCTTCAAGGAAAATACTAATACAAGATGGGGAATTGAAAAAGAGCTATTGGCAATAAGACAATACTCCATCAACTACGGAGATTCAACATTGTATTTTTAATGTATGCACCATTGGCGCCGAGAATAGCCAGCAGGGTGACAATAAAGAGAGCGATATGGACACGCAGTTTAGCGTTATCGGAGATACACTCGCGGCCATGCGCAAAGACATTGGGAGACAAAAGAACATCAGTATGGATATCAAGGATAATCTGTGCATACTAGAGGCAGCTATTGCCACTATGCAGCACTCTTGACGCAGCTGAAAAGAAATGTCTGCTCTGGAGGTGCAAAGAAGGAAATAAAGATCGCTACTGTAACCTCCCAAAAAAGGGAGATAGGGACGCTGTTACTATCCCTAATAGCAACAGCCCGAACCAGACGCCTAAAGCGCCACAAAAGCGCCTGAAGGAACAAAGCAGGCCTATGACCTGAAGATCTGTCCTATAGGCGAAGACTCTGAGCCCAAGAGTCCCAGATGGAGAGCGCATACCAAGCAATAAGACTCTCGCGCCCAAGAAAGAGGGGAGGAAGGATATAAAGAAGTCGAGTAAGAAAAGACCACCGACAACCACCGAAAAGTAGAAACAATGCTGTTCTCATTAAGCCGCACGAAGGATGCACCTATGCACAAATTGTCGAAACATTGGGTATATCCATAGATTCTGAAGAAAACGGGACAGAGACCAAAACAGTCCGTAAAACTCGAAAGGAAGGTGTTCTAATAGAACTTGACCGCAACCCCCGAAACAGAAGTGCTTTCTGAGCTACGATTGAAAAAGTACTGGACAAGAATTATTCGCGAGCTATCACCAAAGCGAGCCTGGAGATTAGAAATCTTGATTGCTTTACCACCAGAGAAGAAATCGAGATAGCTCTCAAAAAGGGAGTCCCCAATTCCGGAAAAATGAAGATCTCAGTGCTCGCACCAAACTCCCGGGATCAAAAAATGGCGATCGTCGAAGATGAAACGATAACAGCGACCCTATTAAAGAAAGAGAAGGTCAAAATTGGTTGGAATAATTGCCGACTCAGGCTTAGAGTCGTCGTTCCCTGTTTTTATCGGCGTCTCGGGTATGGTAATATGAGGAAGGACTGCAGTTGCAAATGGAGGAACAGAAGTGTATTCTGTTGGAAGTGTAGGATATCGGATCATAAATTCGCAGCATTCACAAATCCTTCTCGGTACTTTCTATGCGAGAAAACGAAAGCGAGCCATGCCGGAACGTGCTAATGAAGACTGCTGCAAGGCTAGATCTTCAAGTGTTAAATACCGGCTAACCTACAGGAGACCAGACTTCAAAAACTCCATTCCGGGCATCACAATGGGAACGGAGAAAGAACGGGAAAAATACAAAACTGGCGAGTACTGGAGGATTACACAGGAAATGACCATCAATATATAGCTTTCCGTATCTTTGATGCCCAGACAAGAATAGCGCGCAATTCAACAACCAGACGTTGGAATACTAGCAAGATGGACATCACGAGGCTTACGGTACTGAATACGACACCAAAATCCTGCCTCGAACGTGACGTGGAGTCTGATGTCAGGGAGAGAGAGAGCTGACAAATTCTATCGTCAAGCACAGAATGAAGCTCATTGAAAGAGGCATGGAAACGCAGCCAAGCAATCATTTAAACACTGCGGCAATATCCTGGGGTATATTAATGGACCGAGGAGATATGCGAGCTGAGAAAGGCTTGCCTTCAGGGCAGGCGCAATGCCCAGTGGGCTCTTCTTGCAAAAATAGTTCGAGGCTACGAGGAAGGCTTTGCAAGACGCGATCAAGCATAGCAAGCACCGATGCTGGAGAAAGTTGTGCGGCAAGGTGGACGCGGATCGGTATTATACGGGATACAGAATCTAGAAGGTAAAAATGAGGGAGAAATTAATAAATTCATAATAAACTAATAAATTCATTATTTCCAGCACATCCATTGAGGAACGATCCTAGAGAGACCGCGAAGATGATCGAAAATATAAAATTTGAATTCGAAACCCAGTGGTCATCGTAGTTACTCTCGACGTGAAGAACGGTTTTAATACGACGAGATGGATCGATATATTGGTGATCTATGAAATGAAATTTAAAATCACGAAATACTACTTCTGCATTATTCGGGATTATCTAAAGAATCGAGTTTTACTGTACGATTAACTGGAGGGATAGAGAACGCGGAAGATTATGGCAGGCGTTGCATAGGTCTCCATTTAAGCCCTGATTTCTGGAACGTGCTGTACGACAGTCTCCTGCGCCTTGAGATGCCACCCAATACCTACCTCGATAGATACGCCGATGATGTCGCTGCTTGCAATACCGATCTGGCAAAGTTGGTACTGAATCAAATGATGAGACAGATCGAGCAGTGGATCTAAGTCTCGCACTGTCGAAGACAGAAATCGTCGTTCTGACGAGACAGCGAATACCCACCATCATAACCGTGACGATGAACTCCGAAGAAGTTACCGCGAAGAGGTCGGCGAGATACTTGAGTGTTGTGCTAGACACGAAGTTAACATTCTGGCCACACCTACTGCAAGCAGTGAAAAAAACCACAAAGAAAACTGACGAGATATGCAGGTTAATGAAGAACATTGAGGGCCATAGGCCCTCTGACGACGGCTCTGTAAGAAGGCTCCTCATGGCGACGATGCATTCGATCTTGCTATATGAGGGCGAGATGTAAGCCGAGGCACTGCGCACGAAGTTCCAAAAGGGCTTGTCGAGAGTACAAAGAATAGGGGCGTTGAGGATCGCACCGTCTAAAAGGCGATGGCCTTCTAGATTCCTATCGATTTGCAGGCCTTCGAGCGGCAAGAAATCTACAAGATGAGTGCCCAATACGATCGAGCTGAGGCGCCAAGAGCGGGGCGAGAACACACTACGAGCCAGAGGTAGGAGAGATGGACCGTTGATACGTCCACCTGCTTAACACATTCGTCGCCTAGTGCGATTTGGTTGAGTTTCTCGCCGGGCCCAAAAATCCGACTGTCGGACGTCAGAACGTAAAGAAGCAATAATACTAAACGTACCGAGCCCAGTCATTTGACTTTTTTTTAAGTTTAATTATAAATTCTTCACTTATATTATTTTTTTCGGTCATCATTAACTATCTCTAAATTCTTAGATTCTCTGATTAATTAATTTCTCATCTCTAGTTTTTTTTTTCTTTGTTTCTTCTGAGAATCATTCATCACCTACGTTTCTTACCATAGCTGGTCATTTGACCGGTGTACAAATTTATTATTTTCTAAATTTTTCGACCTGCATCTTATTTGTGGACTTAAGTATGACAATAGATAGTTATGTATATCTTAGCATTTAGAAGATGGGTTTTGTTTATCGTAAACTACCAAATAATCTAGCAGAGCCGATATCAAGTATAACCTTATAAAATTAAATTATAGAAATTATTACACCCATGGGGAAGAATAAATGAATAAGACCGTTTAATTCAGAGAGTGAAGACGAATTAGTAATTAATGACTTCAACAAAAATCGAAAAAAAATAAGAATTGTATAATAACATTCGTCATCAGAGGTAAAGATATAGATGACAACAGAGAAACTAATTGTGACATATACCTTCAAAAAGTGCGGAAAATTAAATGGAATACTGGGAAAAGATATTACATTTAAACTGGAAACATTATACTTTAACAAAATTTTTCAAAACAAAAATTGCCGTTGTCGAAAAGTTTGCATAAAAAATTACCAAAAAGAAGAAAGAAAGAACACTTTTAAGAAGTTTTGGAATTTGGGAGATTTTGATAAACAATATGCATTACTATATGAAGCTATGCTGTGAAACGAAGAAGTCAAAAAAACGAAAAAGGTTCGCCAAGAATTTATAATTTTAGATATTTATTAAATTCTAAAAAAGAAGAAGAAAATTTTCCTCCTATAAAAAAATTCTTTTCGAATACCTTTAAAATAAATGAAGGATGATTAAAACATATATTAAACTCTGCAAATGTAGGAAATGATTTACCTATATGTAAATTTCATTTTTAAATTCCATTTCATATGTGGGCTTAATTGAATCATCGAGAAAATTTTCTGAGGAAAAGAAAAAACACGTTCAAAACCATATTAAAAGTTTTCCCAAATTTGAATCCCTTTATACAAGATCTTAAAACTGTAATAGAAAATATCTACATCTTGATCTAATTCTAGAGAAAATGTTTAATTTATACAAGCTTTATTACAAAGAAAATAATATAAAATAATATAAAATAATATAAAAGCAGTTAATAACTAAACTTACATAAAAATATTTAAAAAGATTTTAATTTATATTTCCACCAAGCGCGCAAAAATATGTGCCAAAAATGCGACCTATTAAACATTAAAATAAAGACATTGAATGATAATGAAGAAAAGAATAAACTTATGGAAGAAGATGATGTCCATTTAAGGCTAACTGAATCAGCTAGGAAATCATCAAAACAAGATCAGCTAGAAAGTCATTAAAACAAGATTACGTAACACAATCAGTATTACGTAATTCAGATCATTATTTCGCTTTCTCTTTCGACTTGCAAAAAACATTATCTTATTTAAAGTTGATTACTTCAGTAGCATATTATATTTCTGTCATTTTCGTTTATGTGGGGGTGTTGAGAAACTGTAAACTCAATTTGAACAAAAATAAGTTCCCGCCCCTTTTTATAATCAAGGCCAGCTTCGGCCATCTTGATCGATGTATCGATTCCTGTCGAATTGAATAAACACTTCTTGTCTTACAGGAGAAAACAAAGATTTTTGGAGAACGCAGTTTTAAAAGGAAAAAGAATTTTAATGGAGAGACAATAAATTGGTTAAAATATGCTGGATATGTTTTTGGAGAAATGAACTATATAAAATTTTCTATAAGATATCAATGGATGACAATGCAGAATTTAAAATTCTGGTTTTATTACATCAAGTTAAACCAAGAAAACTCGAAAATATTAAATTAACACCACTTTATAAAAATATAAGACTAATTACAACAGCGAAATACAAAGGCATGATAAACTTACTATGATATATACAACCGGAACACCATGACTTCTTCAAATTCCTCCAGCATACATAAAATGTAGATGAGCAGTAAATTATTATGTAATTTATATAGTTAAAAAAGTGCCTTAATTGCATAAATTGTGTTTTTGAAGTGTAGTAAAGAAATATAAAATAAATTGAGTATTGTTCCTTTAATTTCAAACAATTTAAATTATGTCAAGTGGATTTGGGTTCTTTCGAATTTTATAACAAATCTAATATTAATTTTGAAAATGGCTTAACTTCATTTATAATAAAAAAACACATATTACTAAAAAATCTAATGTCGTTTTAGATTATAATAATAACATGGGTAAAGTCGATTTATAAAACAATTACTTATCTTCTTTTTCAATGATAAGAAAATTTACTAAAGGTTATAAAAAAATATTCTTCTATTTATGGATGATATTTTTTAAGGGAATTGTTTCATTTCCTATATTTATAGGATAACAAATATAGGAAAGATTAAAAAATTCTTTTTCCAAATTTCGACTGGATATGGTAAAAGAAATTATAGAGATTATTTATATCCCTAATTATCAAACGCTGAAAAGGATGCCTATTAATAATACTCTACAAGCAATGTAATGAACACATTTTCCAAGTAATATTCCATCCATTAAAAATAAAAGAAAATCCTCAAATTAAATGAAAAATATGAGCTAAAATAAAAAGAAAAACTAAATGAAAATACTTGGGAGTGTAAGCAATGTCTTGTTGCATTACACATTCCATATTGTTTTGAAGTATATCATTCTATAAAAAAATTACTAATAAACAGAATTATTATATATATCCGTGCAATATTGAGATTATATAATTGTCATAGAAGACAAGCAAAATGACAATGGTAGTAATGGGCGATGATACGAGGTCGATAAGGAAAAAGGGGAAAAATTATAAATAGATCAATTATACAAAAATACCAATTCATCTGAGAATAATAAAAGGAAACTTTTAAATAACATCTTTGACTGGTTTTTTTCGATCGGTACTCGAACCCGCAATTTTTCGCTTTCCAAAAGGAATGCTCTTCCACTTGAACTACAAAGATCTACATTGATCGTGTTTATATACGACAACCTATTTCTTAATATGTATATTAAATTCTATATAATTTAAAAAGAAATTATTTTTTTCCTATCATAACTTAACGTAATAATACAATATATTTAAGTAAAACAATAAATAATACAACATATTTGTATGTTCGTCTTTTAGCAATAAATTTGTATCCAACATTAAACTAATATATAGATTCATACGGTATACTATAAGAATACTTCAGTCGTATGTCATCTATGAATAAGAAGAACCTGAGTGCTTCCGAAGATTTTGGAAAAAAGTCTGCGGAAATCATAAAAGCATAGCCAGTGAGTGATCTTTCAGGAAGCACGTTATGTTAAATTGGATTTTTAAGTTTTGTTTCTCTATTTTGTTTTATGGATATATATATATATATATATATATATATATATATATAATATCTTTTATTGATTATGGGAGGTGATAAAAGAAAATATGTTTCTCTTTGAACAAAGAAACGACAATTTACGTTTATTATTCATACTGTTTAAATTTTATACCACACTCCCGTGCTACTTCTCTTTTCTACGTTCTATTTCTAACTGCCCGTTTCTCTCCCAAATCTTAACGGCTCGATTTGTAGGTAACAAAAGAATTTGTAGATAACAAAAGATAATGGAAGGGCGGGACATGAGACGCGCGGCAAATCTACCTGAAGAAAGTTTACTTTCTTTACATATATATATACATATATATATATATATATATATATATATATATATTTATATATATATATATTTATTTGTATATATATATATTTTTTTAATATATCTGTAAATACAGTTTACCGATAA
This sequence comes from Vespa mandarinia, assembly GCF_050613455.1. Classification (NCBI taxonomy): domain Eukaryota; kingdom Metazoa; phylum Arthropoda; class Insecta; order Hymenoptera; family Vespidae; genus Vespa; species Vespa mandarinia. Next base: position 9,947,860 of record NC_140814.1, on the reverse strand, counting down.
TTAATTCACATTTCCTTTACCTACTACATATGTCGTATTTTGTTTCATTATTCAATATTGTGTTATAGAAATTTAATGAAAACGAAAGACATTGTTTAGATTCTATCTCACGTAATTTATCGAAAATAATAACTAAACATTTATCACTCAATTTATCATATTTATCACTCAAAGTCCACATGTATTATGGAAATCTATTCCAATATAATATGCATAATAAAATCATGTAATTATATTGCTGAAAACATAACAAATATGTTAGAAGTCTTTTTGTCCATAAAATGTTTAAAAAATGTAGTTATTGAAACATAGAGACAATATTTTCTTTGAATTAGAAAATTGGATCAACTTTTTGGTAAGAGTCTTGATAAAATATAATGTTCTCAAAAAAAATAATAATAGTAAAAAATATTGAACAAGGCATATATAAAGAATGCTTAAACAGTGAACGTACAATGTTTAAAAAATACATTGACGATCTAAATCGCACGAATTTGAAAAAAATGTTTTTCCTTCTACCATCATTTTATTACTTGTTTTAGAGATACAGCGAGTAAATAAGGAGTAAGATTAATGGAAAGATAAACAACATGGTAAAATCCAACCAACTCGAAAGTGAATGTTTACTGTTTATATGGTTTTCATGATGCTTCCGGTGAGGAAGGTGTTGTATTGTAACCTAAGCTTACCTCCTTCTTTCTGTTAAACTACGATCAACAACGTTGCACTGTAATCCCGTAGTTACTTTATATACAATAACGTACATAATCCTTTTTTTTTAGTAACTCCAATGTTTCATCAAAAAACGTATAGAATTTATCCCATAAACAATAGTAGTATTTCATTTATGATCGGAAATTAACTTTTAATTTATAATAATCCAAAGAATTTATTGCAATCGCCAAAATCTTTCTCTTAACGTAATTTGTCACATAATTAACAAATTGTGTATCTACAAAGCATTTTGTTAATTCATAATTTCCAAAATGGCTCATATTTTTATCTTACTTGTTTAGACTGTATAGTAATTTTATTTACAAAGATATCTTATTTTCCTTGTTTTTTTTTCTTTTTACTTTATTGAAAATAATCGTTAACATCCTTCCATAATAAAATAAAAATAATATAGCATTATATATATATATTTACACTTAAAGGAAGTATATACATAACACAGTAAAATTTGATTAAGAAAAATTAATAGTAGTTTTTCTTTTTGGATTTTTATTATATCTTAGCAAATATAGCAAGCTATTTTTAAAGTGTTGCCTCAAAGTCGGTAGCGAAACAAAACGGTACAAATGAAAAAACTATAAACAGAGCAAAAGAAAAGACTATAGGAAAGAGAGAGACATAAAGATAGAATAAAAGAGAGAGTGAGATAAAACATAAGCTGCATGTTTTTATTTTCCTATTCGTCTTCTTGATCCATAAGAGAGAGATGGATAATTTGATGTATGTCGCGAGTTTTTTTTTTAATGTCGTTATACTTTTTTGTTGTCCTCGTTGTGGTCCTTTACGTACACGATATAACGAATTATTATGCTCGCCTTTTTTTCTTTATTTCTTCCTTTTAATCTTAAAATAATTCCGTGAAGATTATATCTGGAGTGCAATCCTTTCTCCTTCTCGTTTGACTTTTTATCCATCTTTTTTTCTCCTCCAAAGCCACATCTCAGATAAATTTCTAATCTTTACTACATCCGCTTTTCTTTCCACTTTTTTCGATTTTTCTTTTTCCTTTCCCTTTTCCTTTTTCACCTCTCTGTATTTTTTCCTGATTGTAATATCCTTAATTAATTAAAGGATGTATAAACCGGTTAGTTTTTTCAAAAAGAGCATTCAGAAAGAATCTTCTCCTCCGTCCCAGCCATACATTTATATTTTATACATTTTATCTTAAGCAAATTTTTATTATTACAGGTTTACAATAACAAATCAAAACATATGTGTGTGTGCATCTTAAATTGAATAAGATTATATAAGATCATAATTATTATAAATAATAAATATATAAATAATATATAAATAATATATAAGATTATAGTTATTACTAATTGCATGATAACACTAATAAATCGTTACTGGATTAAAGCTATATCGGAGCTTTCGAAAACTATAAAAATCGTATAAAATTGTAATAACATATTGTTAAGACTAAAATAGTAATTAAATAGTAAGTTTATACTATTTCAGTATACTTTAACAGAACATTTTATTTCTGTCAAATATTACGTTCGTTAATTTTTAAACCAACAAAAATGAATGAAATGATCATTAAAATTTGAAATAATAATTTACATGTACATATTGAAAATATATTAATATAAATTTTCTCTATTTATAGTTTCATTATTCTACTTATTATACATTAAGAAAAGTAGCGCTACTTGATGGAAAAGGTGTAAAAGATTGCATATCGGAGAGAGTGAAACCTTACATAGTCTAAAAAATATATGATTCATTAGTCATAGATAGGTTTCAATATATCTACAGCAACGATAGCATAATAAAATTTACTACTCCGTTGTCCTTCTTTAATATCTTATATAAAATATCCATACATTTTCATTATTTGTTTAGTAACAAGATCTTATTTAAGATATATTATAATATATTTAATTTGTAATTTTACTATTCCGGTACTCGAATTACTCATTATAACTAGAAAATCGTATCTGGGTATCTGTCATATGCACTTAAAGAAAATATTAAAAAGAAATCAGTTAATATTTAAATAGAAAAAAGAAAATTAATATTTGAACCCTTTTTTGTTTGGATTTCGTTTTAGCAAATATACCAAATTATTTTTTTTTATTGTTTTGTGAGAAGTAAAGTTAACAGTAACGTAAAGAAATGTGTCCATATAGGGAATGAGTACCCAGCTTGCACTTGATATTTCCGGTTCAGGTCCAATGAGATGTTCCATGAAAAAGTCATTCAATATAGATTTAACTATCTTTCTATGTTTTACGGAAACAAGCCAAACTTATTTGAATTTAACACCTTTTTGATTCATGGCGAACATATAAAAAGGTGGAAATAAGGACAAATTGCATTATACTGGAATCAATTGAAAATTCTATTGCACTTTAAAACTTTAAGCTCGGACAAGACAAAGAAAATTAAAAAAAAAAAAAATTAAAAGCGTAGCTTTTATGAAATTACTTTGCTTTTTATATTATATGAATCTTCTAAACATCCAATCTCACTATCAAAGTATCAAATTCCGATCTAACATATAAATATTCAGAATACCATCGAAATTTAGATTTGCATACGTATATGCATACGAAATAAATCGTGAAAAGTAACTAATGAAAAGTCGGTTACAGCAAAATTACCATCTTTGATACCATCTTCTGGAAACGTTTTTTTCATTGTGCAATTTTACAAATTCCTTTAATCTCGAAATAAAGAAACATTTAAAGTTATAATATACCGGTTGTTCATAAAATAAAACGTTACAAAGTTGTATCTCGAAGAAATTACATTTTTAAAAAAAATTGTTCAGACAAGAATTCTCTGATCAAAAGAGAAAAATGTTATATTTCATTTCACTGTCCATACCACTATTACTATTACCATATTGTTATATGATATTATATTATTAATGACATTATGTTATTATTATCATTATAATTATTATAATTGTCTTCATTATTGTCATTATCACTATAATTGTAAGTATAGCATTTTGTTCAATTGTATACATACACGTAAAGAACATTCACTATCCTTCCTCAACTTGTCCAAAAGTATTACTATTTTCACTGTAGCGAAAAGATTTTCGATTGGTTGGAAATTTTCCCAATCTTCACCACTTTAAACTTTCACAAATCTTTGAATTACGAAGATAGATAGCAGAAGCACACTCCAACTTCGACTTAAAAATCATTTTTCGATTCAACAACATTTCTGTACTCAATCACAGTGAAATTAATAGAAATCCTTTGACTTATTCAAGGAAACCATATCGTAGATGGGAAATCGTTGCCTGAAGTCGAATTGAAACTAATTTCTTTGGCTGAAAACTCTGCCGAACAATTGTTCATAACAAGCAGTCTGATCATGTCATCGTATAGATTTCTACTACAACTGAAATTAACATATAAAATAATTAATAAGCTCACATTACAACATTAGAACTGATTTTATAATTTTTATTACAAATTTAGTAAAGTAAGATAATTTCACTAGAGTAATTAGCGAGGAACTTTACATTAAATTTAAAAATATTGCCTGCCATACAATGTACACAAATCTTTTGACAAAAATAATATTATTCCGTAAGAAGCAGTAGAATAACCAATGATATTTGATGCATTTAATGAACACGCTACATCATTTATTAACGCGCATTAAGACAATTATATATTAAATTTCCATGCTCTATTGGGATAAAAGATCTAGATGTATAATAGCAAAAGTTTCATTAACTTTATTTAGGGATTGTTCAAATGGGTATTAATCCATCTAAGTTACATGATATAAAAGATTTATATAACTTGAAACAAAATATTTTGCACTAATAAAATAGTGTATTTCCTTCAATGCTACTAAATCTTATCAACTTAATACTTTTCGACTTAATACTTATTGACTTCAACGTAATATAAATTCTTATATAGATATGCATAGTCTCTAATGCCCTTTAAACATAATAAATACTCTAACTTTATACATTGTAAATTTCTAATACATTTCTTCTATCCATCCTCAAGTTGTGTTCTAAGGTTTAGAATTTGTTCCTTTGTTCAATGCTCAGAAATTTTAGAGTCTCGTAACGCCATTATTACATTATTACTTGTTAAAATATTTGAAGCACGAGAAACAAATAATGATTAAATAAACACCTTTGTACTTTTTTCTTTCAAAGAAATATAGGTCAACTATTCTTCTTCTTTATTTAAGATCATACATGACGTTCTATCGTTATAAAATATCGAAGAATTTACCAGATAAAATATATTTTTCCGCGATCTATTTTCGAAATTCGAATCACCAGGTCCTTAGTAAAGCATATTACCATCTCGTCATCCGTACGGGTGAGCAATGTAATCTTCTTCAAAATTTCCTCCATTCTCTCTCGCTTTATATGTCACGTTGTAGTAAGTACGTTAGAAGTATAGCTAATACTTCCGTAAGTTAAGGAACCTGGATTTTTTATAAAATCATAAAGAACGACTAAACAAAATTTCATCCGTATTAGACAATAATGGAAAGACTTTTAAGGTACGGATTAAAATTTTTATATTAATAATTAATTAATTATAATAATTAATAATTGCTAATGAATTATCTCTATATATTGTTGTTAATGATAATTGCTATATCATTAACCATTTTTAGTAATAGCATTAATGATGTTATTACTTTAGATTGACATCTTAAAAAATTATATTTTGTGGAACATCAATTAATCTTGTGGATGTTATAGCGCTTAGTTTAATTAGATTGAATTCTACACTTATGCTTATTAAAAGCTTTGATTTTCCAAAACTATTGATAATGTCTAAATTATGTGTATTCTCTCTTCTTTCGCTTGCATAAGAAAAAATTGATATGAGACGGCCCTATTGCGATTATTAATAATGTTGATGATGGTATAATAAAGCAAATGCCGTATGAAATTATCTATTTCTTTTTTCAATAGTTTTTGATGAAGTAATGATATCGTTGGACTATGTCCTAGTAATAGCTTATCAAAGATTATCTAAAACTACTATGGTCGATGAAACACGACAGGAGCATTCTAAAATCTGCATGCTATTTTAGTGAAATGATAAAATATAACAATTATTAATATTATATATTAATAGTATGTAACATACTATTAGGTTGGTGCGAATGAAATGTCGGATTCTTAAGTGAATATATTAAACTGCATATCTTTTTCCAAAAGCTGTTTATTTAATCAAAATATGCTCCATTTACTTCAATACACTTTTCCCAACGAGATTTTAATGCATAGATGCCTGTCTTGAAGAAATTCTGATCTTTAGAATCAATGAACTCTGATATGGCATTTTTCAGACTGTCTTCATTTTCGTACTGTTTAGCCCGTAAAAACAGTTCTAAATGTTTAAATAAATGAAAGTTGGTTGGTGAATAAGGTGGGTGTTGCAAAATTTCATATTTTAATTCATTTAATTTCGCAATTGTTTTGTACGATGTATACGGCCGAGCGTTGTCGTGGAGAAGTATTGGGCCATGCCGATTAACAAGTGATGGGCGTATAATTTTCAATTTTTCATGTATTTCTTCAATATACTGACAATACTTTTCGGCTGTAATTGTCATTCCAGTTCGAAGGAATGAGTAGTGTATTACTCCAGTCACATTCCACCAAACTGTGATTAAAATTTTTCGTGGATGAAGTGATGGCCGTGGAGTATGAGCACAAGCCTCATCTCTATCAAGTTACCCTTTTTCCTATTATCGTAAAGAACCTATTTTTCATCACAAGTAATGATCCGATCGAAAAATGGATCTCGATTAAATCGGGTTAGCAATGATGAGCATACGTTCAAGCGATCCAACTTATTTCGCTCGGTTAGTTCGTACGGTACCCACTTATCCATTTTTTTCACCTTGCCAATTTCAGAAAGATGTCGCAATATTGTTGTATGGTCAACTTCCATTCTAGCAGCAAGTTCCCTTGAAGAAACAGTTGGACTCGTTTCCACCAATGCTTTCAGAGCATCATTTTTCACAGACGTTTCGGGTCTTCCACGTGGTTCATTTTGCAGGGAAAAATCACCAGACCGAAATTTTTCAAACCAACGCTGCACTTTTCGATCGTTCACAGTATTCTCCCCAAACGCCTGGTTTATATTGCGTGCAGCTTTTGCAGCATTATTACCAAGTTTATACTCATATAAGAAAATTACACGAATATCGGTTGAATTCATATCGGTGCAAAATTCAAAGCAAATAACAAAAAGGAACACTTTTGAAAAAATCTTCTTTGCTAAAATGTGATTCTGGCAATGGACAGTACGATTATAAACCAGGTTATGTCAAAAACGAAAACATAACAAAAACAGGGAGACAAACATTCACATTTAAAGAAAATCGGACATTTCAAACGCACCAACGTGAAAATCGTAAATGTAACATGAATCATTTACCAGAAGATTTTAAGAAGAGCTGAAGGCAATTCTAAAGAGATGGAATTTGCCTACGCAAGGGAAAAAATCCGAGATTATTGCTAGGCTTCACGAAGCAGATCCATCCGGCGACTAGATAGCGAATAGACTTTGATGGTAAGCATCAAAGATCGTGGTAAAATCGACGAAGAAGAAGCCGTGATACAGACAGTGGAAAATGAAGCGACATTTCAGGGTTTCGACACCGAAGCACAAGTAAAAGAGTTACAAGCCATGCAGCAGCAACTCCTGGAGATGATGCCTGGAGAATGAAACTTGGTATGAAACTCAAGAGGCAATCATAAGAAGCGTGCCATTACGGAAAGGGAAAATCAATGCTCCGATCCAAAAAGATCAAAGAGATGCTAGACTGCTATAATGGAACGACGAGGTATGAGATCTGAGAAGGTTTAAACTATTCGAGTCGATTTCGATTTAATGCAGAAAGTCGATTACTCATTGCAATGCGAATAACGGGAAGCGTTTGACAATGGTATCACTTTACTACGGAGTTCGTATCATTGCTGGCGGACATTGTCGAAGAGCGTAAGTGAAAAGAGACGGAATTGTTTCCCGAATATCTTCATCAGAAGGTTATTTTAGGAAAGCAAACTTCTATAAGAGGAGAAAAGCTAGTGGGATACATCATCCATGGTATACCCAACAAATGACTGAAAAACATTGCACGAGCTCAAGCTTCCATTAATGGAAAAGGATCTTCTTCGTGCCTTTGCGAGCATTACGCTGCCAAAAGAAACGATGGCGGTGCACAAAGAAAAAATGCAGAGAGAATCAATGCTCTAAATTTCGAAAAGTGCAGACAGCACCCGAAAAGAGGTGCTATAATTGTGATGAGACAAATCATGTTGGTGCTAAGTGCCCTTCGAAAGAGAAAGGAACAGCGTGTTTTCGCTGCAATGAACGTAGGCATCGTGCGTTCCAGTGTCGAAGAGAGGGAAGACCATGTGATGCGTATGTGACAATGAGGACGGTGAAAACGAGAGGACCGAAAAATGTCGCAGAAGAACGAATCCCAGAAGTTCTAAAAATCGACGTAAAATCGAAGGAAGTAAAGTTATAGCACATTTCCGATCCGGTTAAAGAAGAAGAGTTTAAAGACGTCTGCGATTTCGACGAAGATGAGAGTCAAGTGGAACCTGCTTTCTAGAATGGAAATTAAACAAAATTGTGAGGAAATTAAGAAATTAGTATCAAAGACGAAAAGTGTATTGAAAGCGTTCTAAAATGGAGATCAGGATCATCATCATCAGCAACAACAACAACAACAACAGATCGCAAGACCTATGGATGAAATTAAGAGAGAAACAGAGTGAGACACAAAGAGAGAGAGAGAGATAGAAAGAAACAAAGAGAGGATTGCTAATCATCAAACAGGAGAAATTACCAAAGACAGTATTGAAAATAAAAAATCAAAGTTCGAGGTGTCCGATCATTCATTGATGATCGATGAGAGAAAGGAGATTAGCGAGCAATAAAACAGCGATGACGAGCTGATAATCGATAACGAGTCTTGGAGTTAGATCGAGAAGATAGTTCGATTATTGAATTCGATATCGAAGATAACACGATGACCGATTGCTGAGAGATCACAAATGACATTATAACAAGAAGAAGTCCAAATCGCCAGATAGAAAAGATTTCGTAAAATACAACCGAACAAGCAAGTCCTATGACAGATGCTGAAATTATCAAAGGTGAATAAAGGAAAATGATCAGGCGAAGTGAACCGATAAAGTTATTCAATCCATATCTTACAGGTAGGATTTTAAAAAATCCTACATATATATATATATATATATATATATATATATATATATATATCTCGGATTGATTATGTGAGATGATAAACGAAAATATGTTTCTCTGTGAACAAAGGAATAAACCTTTATTTGTTAATTAATACTTATTTGCTAATTACAATCTTACCTGTGAACAAACGTAATAATCGTTAACGTAACAAACGTAATAAACGTAAACAAACGATAATTTACGTTTATTATTCACATTACTTAAATTTTATTTAATATATATAATCTTTTATAAATTTTCTTATACCCTCTGGTGCTACTTCTCTCGTCTAAGTTCTATTTCCTACTGCCTGTTTCTCTTCCAAATCTTAACGGCTGGATTTGTAGGTAACAAAAGAATTTTTAGATAACAAAAGATAAAGAAAGGGCGGGCCATGAGACGCGCGGCAAATCTACCTGAAGAAAGTATACTTTCTTTACACACATACACACACACACACACACACACACATATATATAATAACTGGAATTTATTAGATGAGGTAATAAACGAAAATGTTTCTCTGTGAACAAAGGAATAAATCTTTATTTGTTAATTAGCAATTACTTGCTATTTACAGTCTTACCTGTGAACAAAAAAACGATAATTTACGTTTATTATTCACACTATTTAAATTTTATTTACTATATTATCTTTATAAAAATTCTTTGTAATTTCTCGTGCATAGGTCCTATTTCCTAATGCCCGTTTTTCTTCAAAATCTTAACAGCTCGACTTGTAAATAACAAAAGTTAATAGAAGGGCGGGACATGAGAAGCGCGGCAAATCTAACTTAAGAAAGTATACTTTCTTTACATCTCCCCCCCCCAGGATAAAATTACTATAATTTTTAGTCCTTGTCTCCATCTTCTGATATTGGTAGTAATTTTGTTATATAGAAAAATTCAGTTACTTGTTTTCGTTTTCCTGTTTTTATTTTGTATGTTGATTCTGATATTTTTTTTACTATTTGGAAAGGACCTATTCTCAATTCGTCTAATTTCTTTTTATTCAACCTATTGCCATCTTCTATATACAGATCTCTTGTGTTAAACCGGTGATTCTTTCTATTTTTGTTAAATATCTTTTTGTTATATTCGTGTGATTTTTTTGTTCTTTCTAGAGCAGGTTCTTTATCTCTTATCTAATTTTCTTTACTGTTTCTTTTTTTATTTCTTCGGGTAAAATGCTGGTGTTTGTGTCATCTAACAAATACTTAGGCGTAAAGCCGGTTACTGTATGCTCTGTTTCATTATATTTATCCAAACATTCTTTAGCGATCATTGTCCAAGCTCTTTTTTTTTCTTTCTCATTTATCCTACATCTTATTTTGTTTACTAGGATCTGATTCAGTCTCTCGTTCAGACCGTTTTAGAAAGGCGTGTTGACAGCCGTAAAAATTAGTTCAGTGTCATTTTCTCTTAGGAATTCCTTAAATTTTCTTGAGTTTATTCCCGGGTATCGATCTGCGAGTATTATTCCTATTTTGTCTGTTTCTAGCACTTTATTTATCAGCTTGATGAAATCCGTTGCACTCTGGGTTTTTGATGTTACCATAAATGCGTATTTTGTAAAATGGTCCACTAGCAGGTGGAGGTATCTTTTTGTCGATCTTTGTCCTCCGAAGCCTCCAATGGTATCTATTGACATTATTTCAAATGGTTTTGTTGCTAGTCCTAATTGTGACATCAGTTTATATTTTCCTTGCCCTCTGGATTTGTTCTTAATACAATTTCACAATTCTGGCAAATTTTTTTTATATTTGCAGTTATACCTTTAACTGTATAATAAGGAGATATCCTGCTTATCATTTGTTTGATCCCTATATGATCATCATTCAGAGTGTATTTCTTTAATTAATTTTAATCTTAATTCTTTAGATAAAATTATCTTTTCTTTATTTCTAATTTTTTTATAGAACACTCCGTCTTTTTCTATTAATTTTGTTTTAATTCTCTGCAGTGTTCTATTTTCTTTTTAATCTGTTTTTATCTCCTTTATTTTTATTAGATTAACTATTTTTAGTATTTCTTCTGTATTTTCGGATGGTTCCAGTACTGGATTTCTGCTTAAACTATCTGCTTCAGCGTTATTTTTTCCCGGAATATATTTAATTTGAAAATCATATTGTGACAAATAGTACGTTAACTCCCCAAGTTCTTCATCTGTTCTAGCTTTTATGTTCATACCTTCTAATGGTTTATGGTCTGTAAATATCGTGAACTTTCTTCTGATCAGTCAATGTTGCCAATACTTTACCGCTTCCTTGATTGCCAGGCATTCTAAGTAAATTGCTTTTTTTCTTTTTTGCGAATCATTCAATTTTTTAGAAAAGTACGCTACTGGAATTTGTTTACCATCACTTTGTATCTGTTTAAATATTGCATGAATGCTTTCTAATGATGCATCCGTGTAAATTCTTATTGGTAAATTCTTATCAAATATTTGCAACACTGGTTGAAAACATAATAATTTTTTTATACTTGTAAAAGATTTTTCACATTCTTCAGACCATATAAACTTCTCATTTTTTCTTAATAGTTTATGTAATGGGTCTAGCAGTATTGAGCTTTTCTGTATATATTCATGATAGAAGTTTATTTTTCCGAGAAACTGTCTAATATTCTTTTGGATTTTTGGAGTGGGAAAATTTTTATTGAGATTAGATTATCTTTTACTGGTCTTACTGTATTGTGCTCTATTATGTGTCCGAGATATTTCACTGATTCTATTGCAAATGTACATTTTTTAAATTTTAGTCTGAAACCTTCATTTACTATTGCTTTCATTACTCTTTCTATGTGTTCTATATGTTCTTCGAATGATTATGAAAAAATTATGATGTCGTCTATGTAATTCTCTGAAAAATCTTTTAATTAGTGCTTTCTTAAAACATTAGATAATATTCTTTGGAAAATAGCTGGTGATGTTTTTAGTCCGAACGGTAGACATGTCCATTGGAAGTGCCCTTCTTGTGTAACGAATCCTGTTTTCTGTCTATCTTCAATACGTCATGGAATTGACCAGAAAGCGGAATTTATGTCTAGTGAAGTGAAATATTTACAGTTTCTTGCTTTTAGTATTAAATCTTCTATTAATGGGAATGGTTGAGCTTGTGGTGTAACTATCTTGTTCAATTCGCGGAAATCTATACACAATCGTGATCGTTTGTTTTCATCTCTTTTGAATGCTAGAGTTACTGGTGCTGCAAACGGACTATAAGATTCTTCAATTAATTTATTTTCTAATATTAGGTTGGAAACTATGAAACGGGCGTTGAATGAAAATAAAAAACGAAAAGCGCAATTTTTCACATTATTTATTATATTCAATTGAAATAATTTCCATTGGCATCTACGACTTTTTGCCAACGATTGGGCAAATCATATATGCCTTTTTGAAAAAAATCTTTATTTTTAGAGTTAATAAATAATTCAAAGTCTTTTATAATATCATTTTCTAATTCATAGTTTAGATCTAAGTGTTCGACTAGTTGTGTGTGAATCGGATTCCACAATCGTCCTTAATTTCTCGTTATCAATATGGGCCGGTGATCTTCCTCGAGGCTCATTGACGATACTCAAATTGCCAGAACGAAATTTTTGGAACCAATATCGAGCATTTTTTTCATTGGTGGATCCATCTCCAAAAGCTTGATGAATATTTCTTGAAGCTTGAGCTACGATATGATTTAATTTAAACTCGTACAAGAAGAGTAGATGTAAATCGCGTTTTGTTTTCATCTGGTTTAGGATAAAAATAAAATAAAAATAAAATAAAAATGGGATACAAACACGAAAAAATTTTACAAAATGAGTAAGAAGAATACCTTTAAGCTTTATAAATTAAAATATTGAGCGCACGTTACAATGTATCTCTCTCAGTCGCAGCTGAACACAGACTAAACAAAAAACGCCCGTTTCATAGTTTCCAACCTAATAATAGGAGTCAAAATCATAAAAGACGAATTGTGTTTATATTATGACAATGATGCGCAAGTAGCAACTCTTATAGCAAGTTCTTGGAATATAGTAAGCCCGCGAAAACAAGAAATAACGTATATTCTAACTACAATAATGTCGTTATACGAAGGACTGTCGAATGAAAATGACTACGAACAAGAATAACAGTTTCGTGATGCAATCTAATGCAATAAGATTAATTCAAGTTATATGCATTATAGAACAAACACTCCGTAACATTTTTTTAGGACAAATATATTTATGACAGTTGCATTGCATGCTACATTGTACTTGAAAGTTCATGAGTAACGCTGAGACTGGGTATTGCTGATAAAATAGAAATGATGCATTGAAAAATTAACACAGCTTTCAAATACAGCTGTGTTATATTTATAAGAATGATTACAGCAAATTTTACACTAAATATCAATATCAAATTAGATGAAATATCAAATATTGATCGTGAATCATCATTACACGGAACACAAGCATATTTAAACGTGAGTCGAACAAATAAATTATTAACAAGAAAATCTGTTTATAAACTGAATCATGATTATTAATCTAAATATGTTTAATAGCAGCGGACAAAGACATGACAATCATTTTTAAATTAAATATTAATGGCAGAGATCTAGTAATCAACAAAAAGATTAAGAAATATATGACAGGAGGAAGGAGGTGAACGCAAATCCCACAATATTGAAAGATGCTAATATTCAGAGAATTCGTAGAACTTTCCTGAGAAAAAGCCAAAAATCGTAAATATTTTTAACAGATATAGATCTAATTGCCAAATGTTTTTGACAAATAGTTTATATCGATAGAACCGAGGTGAACATCAACTAACAGACATTATTAACTGTATTCAGTATTCCATCATGACCAATAACAAGAATAGGCAGAATATAATATAACAATTGATAGAAGTTAATATTCTTTTCGATTCTGTAATCCGGGGATATTGGTCGAAAGAAAAACGGGCGAAATGCAAATATGTATAGACTACAGAGTAATAAATCGTAAAATAGTTAATCAACAATATGCCATAGCGTCAGTAGAAGAAGTAAACAAACTGTGAGATATGAAGTATTATTCTATACTTAACTTAAGTAGCAGGTACTATCCGGTACCGATGACTAAATAATGTACTTTTATTTAGTCATCGGTAGGTTGATGCGTATGAAATGTCGGATTTTCTTTAAATGTGAACGTTTGCCTCCCTGTTTTTGTTATGCTTTTGTTTTTGACATAACCTGGTTTATAATCGTACTGTCCATTGCCAGAATCACATTTTAGCAAAGAAGGTTTTTTCAAAAGTGTTCCTTTTTGTTATTTGCTTTGAATTTTGCACCGATATGAATTCAACGTATATTCGTGTAATTTTCTTATATGAATATAAACTTAGTAATAATGCTGCAAAAGCTGCACGCAATATAAACCAGGCGTTTGGGGAGAATACTGTGAACGATCGAAAAGTGCAGCGTTGGTTTGAAAAATTTCGGTCTGGTGATTTTTCCCTGCAAAATGAACCATGTGGAAGACCCGAAACGTCTGTGAAAAATGATGCTCTGAAAGCATTGGTGGAAACGAATCCAACTGTTTCTTCAAGGGAACTTGCTGCTAGAATGGAAGTTGACCATACAACAATATTGCGACATCTTTCTGAAATTGGCAAGGTGAAAAAAATGGATAAGTTGGTACCGCACGAACTAACCGAGCGAAATAAGTTGGATCGCTTGAACGTATGCTCATCATTGCTAACCCGATTTAATCGAGATCCATTTTTCGATCGGATCATTACTTGTGATGAAAAATGGGTTCTTTACGACAATAGGAAAAAGGGTAACTTGATAGAGATGAGGCTTGTGCTCATACTCCACGGCCATCACTTCATCCACGAAAAATTTTAATCACAGTTTGGTGGAATGTGACTGGAGTAATACACTACTCATTCCTTCGAACTGGAATGACAATTACAGCCGAAAAGTATTGTCAGTATATTGAAGAAATACATGAAAAATTGAAAATTATACGCCCATCACTTGTTAATCGGCATGGCCCAATACTTCTCCACGACAACGCTCGGCCGTATACATCGTACAAAACAATTGCGAAATTAAATGAATTAAAATATGAAATTTTGCAACACCCACCTTATTCACCAACCAACTTTCATTTATTTAAACATTTAGAACTGTTTTTACGGGCTAAACAGTACGAAAATGAAGACAGTCTGAAAAATGCCATATCAGAGTTCATTGATTCTAAAGATCAGAATTTCTTCAAGACAGGCATCTATGCATTAAAATCTCGTTGGGAAAAGTAAATTTACTGAAGTAAATGGAGCATATTTTGATTAAATAAACAGCTTTTGGAAAAAGATATGCAGTTTAATATATTCACTTAAGAATCCGACATTTCATTCGCACCAAATTAATATTTCTCAATCCCGGACAAGCTCTCAAAATATGTAAGATATTTTTCGAAATTCAACTTATTAGATACGGACTAACTAATTCGTATCACTAACTCTTGATTAATATATACTTTATTAATACAAATGCTATACTTAAGGTATTTCAGCTTAAATCCTACAACTCTTTCTTCTTTCCTTGACTTAAGGCTTTACTTAAGGTTTTATTTGTTACTTTTTATTGATCCATTCAGAACTATCCACTCAAGATCTTCGTCGTTATACCTCGCTTGGTCTACTCAAGACTTTCGTCGTTACTTCTTATTGGATCTACTCAAAATGTCGTCGTTATACCTTGGCGGATTTACTTAAGACTGTGTCTCCCGTTATTCTTTTCCGATCATGTAAACCCGATAGATTTTTCATCCCCACTTGCATTTGTGCGTACGCATTCGATAACTCTTATCGCCATTTTATCCTATCCCTTGTTTCGTTGCCTATCTCATTCATGCTACATTTCCATCTCACTCACTCTCTCAATATTTCAGTCCCTTCTCTTCTTCTCATAAAAAACGCAAACGATATTGCTCATACACACACAAGTACACAACTAATTAATGCCAGAACCTTCCATCTTTTCAGATTCTTTTGTTCCTTGTCTAACTATCGATCTGTTTATCCCATACATACACACACACACACAACTAACCAATTCTAGAATCTTCCATCTTTTTATTCGACTGATAGATTTACTTATTTCATACACCCTTATACACAACTGACTAACTCTGGTATTTTCCATCTTTTGTCTAACTATTGATAAGTTTATATCATATACACGCGTGCACACAACTAATTAGCCCTAGAATCTTTAAACCCATATATATATTATATATTTCTTTACATTCGGAGCCATCCCAAATGTTATCTACCAGCAACTCGGCGCCACTTTATCGCAAAAGCATGCACCTAGAAATCATATTATATAATGTAGTTTTGAAACCAAGTAAAGTATTGTAATGATATTTGATTTATTAAAATTTGTAAACATCAAAGAACATATATTTGAAAAAAATAAAAATTTTATTTCTTATAATTTTCGATAGTGAGATAAATTTTGAAGCAATTCCCAATATGCATTGCTGCCTGATTTGTGCATGTTTCACAATAATAATTTGTTTGACATCTTCCACCTGATGTTTTCCTGTCAGAACAAACAATACAATCCCATTTTCTTTCTCCCACATTGACAATATGTAGTTTATTGTTCAGTCTATTGTCCAATGAAGATGTGAATGAACGTGTTCTTGGTTCCCGAAAATCACCTCTTAACTGATTTATAAGACTTTCGACAAACTTGTGATGTGTCATTGAGGTTTATTTTTTTTCTTTCTTTTGAGATTCGGTAAATTATGTAAGAATTGATAACAAACATTTCTAGTCTCCAAAAAAATAATTTTCTTCGTCATTTCAATGATTTCCGTATAAATCCGTATAAATACGAGACATATTGATCAGCATGATCCATATTTGCTTTATAATCTAAAACTATTTCAGGCTTATCGACTGATATATTTCCACCGCGCAATGTTTTGAGGATAAATTCCATTTATATTATTTTAGTTACTGAGCATTATGACAATTCTCTTATCTTTATACGCAAAAAGCGTAATATTATTCTTTCTTTATGCAACTGTTTTTTTTTTTTTTGTAAAAAATTTGGGTTTTCATATTTGTATAAATATGCCTTTTCAATTAATTTTTATTGTGCCAATAAGATGATATTTCATCTTTACCAATTCTTTTACTAAGAAAATGCTGGTGTCTATCAATATACATATGCGATCCTATTGCATCAGAAACTTTGTCTAACAACTTTTTATATAAATGTAATGGAATTCTAGTGCTTACTGGAAGATCAGGCCGAGAAATATTATCAAATGTTATGCTGCCAAAGTACGGAAGTATTGAAAATAAGTATTCGGTTTTTGAATCAGCTAGTGCATATATGCATATATCCCATTTGGTTGGTTTATTTGGATTGTATGTGATAAATGATATTCTGCCTTTATATTTAACTACAGATTCATCAACAGAAATTGCCTTATCTAATATGAAATATTATTTAAATTTAAAATCTATATATTCCAAATAATTGCTAGCCTTTTGAATACAAGTTCTAATCGTGCCATTGGTTCACATAGATTTTTTCAAATGAAGTATCCAAAAGATTTGCAGAAATCTGTCGCAGATTTGCAGAAATTGAATGTTTCGAAAAAGAAAGGAATTTTGCTATTGAAAGCAGTAAATCAATATTCTTGCACATTTGGCATTTGAATCAATCCCATATTTAGTATAAAGGCGATGAAAGCTAGAAATTCTTGTTTAGTAACGTCGTGGCACTTCTGCCAAGTTGATTTGTATGATAATTGTTTATTTTTTATTTTTTCGTAGGCATAATAGTTTTCGTTTAGCATAATTTTTTCGTTTGGCATAGTCTTTTCTTTTATTATATTGTGTACTAATTCACTTGTAAAATATAAAGTAAAACAGTCTATAGGTTCTTTTATATTGCTCGGCATTTGTGGTCCAGTTGTTTGGTAATTAAGTTAAAATTTATTATTGCTGGAGGAATGTATGACTCACTAACGTCTTCTTACTCTTTACTTGACGATTTGTTGTCTTTTATCGGTATGTTTTCTTTTGCATTATTTTAATTGCTATCACTATATTAACTACCTCACATATATAAGAATTTATATATTTATCACATAAACTAAGAAAGAATAAAATATCAAATGATAATATAATTGTCACATCAGTTTATGAACTGAAATATGATATTTATTAACAAGTTGAATGCCACAGGGGTCACCGGTGACCGGCATTTAACTTGGCTGTGACGCCTTGGGGGCCACCGGTGACCGGCATTCCCAGATTGAAAAAAAAAATAAAAAATTTAGACAAATGACAATACTTATAATTTTTTATTATTATCATCGTTGATGTAGTGGTATGAAGAAATGAATGCAATATAAAACATCTGAAAATAGTTTTATTTATACATGTAATATAGTTTTATTATGCGCACACGTTACGATGTGTCGTAAGGAAACATTCTAAACAAAGAAAGGATGAACCAGCACGATCTTTACTAATATGTCACGACTTTTTTGCTACAGTTTTTTGTAATTATTTTTCCTAGCTTCTTTGATTTTTTTTGGTAACAAATTTTGCAAAATCTTCGCACCGTTCGAGCTTTTCCCGGCATTGCTTTTAATTCATGTCGTGGTTTACTCAGCTTTCACGTGAAGAAATGGAAACTTCAGCATCATTATCACAACATTTTGTTAAATACAATGCAACTTTCATTCTGAAGTCGGAAATTTGAATATCTTTTCTTGTTACCTGTTTGAATAATATCATTGAATTTACCATACATGTATTCAATAAGTGTTCTATTGCTAATTTTCTATACCACTTTAAAGTTTTGCGTAGTGGTGAATTATAAGCTATCATTTCGTTTGATAAATTGACTGATGATTTTCCTAGATTATATTCCACAACCATTTTTGGTTTTTCACTTTTTTCAATAAAATTTCTTATGTATAGTAGTCATTTCTGCAGAATGTTTCGTTCAAAGCATCAATACGTCTCTCTTGTCTTTCCATTTTAAAATTGTTATCTTAAAATAAAATAAATAAAATAAAATAAAGATTTATTTTCGCGGGTAATGAATTCTCCACGTTTTAATTTTTTGGTTACTACTTCTACTGAATTTCTACGTCGATTTTTCCGTAGTGTACCCATTAAATGTGGATTCTTTGCTATTAACTTTTCTGCCAGATTAACACTCATATATCAGTTGTCTGTGCAGACAGTATGCCCTTTACCCAATATATCTTTGCAAAGAGACATTACAATCTCGGACGATACGATTCCTGCTGTTTTATCTCTATTTTTTTCTTTTCCCCAGTATACTTGAAAAGGATAAGTATATACTGCACCACAACATAATTTAAAAACTTTAATTCCATATCGATGCTGTTTCAGTTTCAAATATTATCGAAATATTATGCGGCCTTAGAAGGGGACCAATGATTCATCTACGTATAATATTTCATCTGGATTGTAGTATTCTTTAAAACTTTTGTTTAATATGTCGATAATGTGAATAATTTTGGATAATCTATTACTAGGATCGTTTTCTTCATTGTTACTAAAATGAATGAACCGTAAAAGTAATTCAAATCGATTTCTCAGCATCACTGTACTTGGGAATGTTTGGTGATATTCTTCATTTCTACTCCAATACAGGTGAATTTTGGGTAATCGTACTAATCCCATCCATATAATTAAGCAAAAAAATCTTTTTATTTCATTCGGATTTGTTTTAATCCATCTATCAAGATGACGTGATCGCTGTTCAGATACTATTTTCACAGCATATTTATTTGTTTGGTTTGCAATTATTTCAAATATTTCATTCGAAACAAAAAGACAATAAAAACTATGAATTCAGTAAATTCAAAAATTTCAGAATTATGTGTATTGATTGTGCATTGATGAATTAAAAAATATAATATTTGATTAATTACACGAAAGTATATGCCAATTTATATCAAGTACCTCTTCTTGTGTATTTTCATCATTATTACCATCATCTTCAAATTCGCTTTCACTATATGATTCAATTCGACGGTGACGTACTGAATATGATATTATTAATATCAGACAAACTGCTCGAGGAACTTTCCTCACTATCTGACAACACTCGGCATCGTTTGGAAGGATTTGGTAAAAATATATCATCAGTTGAATTGCTTGACGCAGAATCTTCATTTGAAATTATAACTTTATGGGGTAACTAAAAAATTAAATAGGAGATACGAAATGGAAAAATTTTTCTAGTATATAAAAATATAATAGAGGTTCTTACTTGATTATTTAACACTCTAGAAAAGAATAAAATCGTGACACTATTACTCAACAATGCGAAGAAGCACTATGAGACAATTGACGATCGCGCGAAATCGTACTCACCAGTGACCCCCGCCGCAATTAAAATGCCAAACATGTTTATATGCTGTAACTTATCTATTGCAGATAATATTTCAACATTATATGTATCGCTAAATAAAAAATTTATCGTGGCGCCATGGACAATCCCATGCGCCATTAAAATTGGCGTGGCATTCAACCTGTTAAGGATTAATAAAGATAAGAAACAATGTCGCATACTATGTTCCTGTAATTAACGAAATCTTGTGAAGTATATATATAAAAGGATCGTGAGTAAACTATTTAAGTTCTTCTGGGTAACATCTATCATGTCAAAGAATGAAAAGTCCGAATCGGCACGTATTGCTTAGGCGTATTGACGAGCAATAATAATGGTGACAATAAATTTTTATTATACAATTTTGTCTAAATCAAGAAAGTAAAAATTTAATTTATTTTTTTTTAATTATTATATGCCATTAAATAAAAATATGACTAAACAATATACGAACAAAAAGGCATTTCTCGACAAGTGTAATTTCCTATTCAAACGATTTTTATTTATTTTATGATATAATTCTATTTACGTTTGAATGAGGCCTCGTCTTTGAATTCATTCTCTTTTTTTTTTTTTTTAATTCAGATATAAATATATTATTGCTTTGTATATTTTACATTCTTGTGAAAATAAAAGTAACTTTTAATATATTTATATATATTTCTCTCTCTCTCTTTCTCTTTCTCTTTCTCTTTCTTCCATATACTTGATTTTCTACTTTGATAAAATTTAGAGATAATGAATTTATTACTGTATATTCTTTACATGCTTGTAAAATATTATAAAAATATTTTATATCTTTATTTACTTTTTCTTTTGTATGCATAGTTTCACAAAAATTGAAATAAAGTTACTAACTTTCATGCGGAAAATGTCAATTAATAATTAATTTACATTAACTCAAGGTTTTCAGATACAGAATCATCTGATCTATTTTGTATTACATATATGCCCGAATTCATTCGAGTGCCCAACTGTTACTCGTATGAATCCAGGCTGATATTTTATACATATTTGTTTATTCATTGATAAATTTTTTAATGACTGACAAATATTTTGCGTAAACTGCACTGTAATTTCTATAACGTTTGCATATGTGTGTGTGTGTGTGTGTGTGTGTGTGTGTGTGTGTGTGTGTGTGTGTGTGTGTGTAATACTTATAATATGGAATTTTTGCCGATATTTATTGAACAAGAATATTAATTAAAATTCGACAAACGTTGAGAATGTTTATAATATAGTATATGGAATAACTTCTAATTGATATTAAATTATTTATAATATCCAATGTGAAATGTTTTCATTGGTAAAACATTAGAATGTTAATGAATAAAATAATAAACGAATAAAAGAACAAATAACTTTCTAACTATTGCTTATATTAATTAATA
Source organism: Vespa mandarinia (assembly GCF_050613455.1). Lineage (NCBI taxonomy): Eukaryota > Metazoa > Arthropoda > Insecta > Hymenoptera > Vespidae > Vespa > Vespa mandarinia. The sequence goes on along the minus strand of NC_140814.1, from coordinate 9,926,072 downwards.
TCATTTGCCAAATTGATTGATACTATAATAACGCTATGAATGATTAATACTATAATAACATTATTCTTCGCATCCAAGCAGAATGTATAAGAATCGTGGAGTGATTGTATTGATGAGATTGTTTTTGCTTTTTTTTTAATATAAGATTAAGTAAGTAAGTAGCATACTTTTGAGTGAATGATATAGTTTTTATTAGAAAGAGGCCTAGCGTAAAAACGTGCGTGATCAATCGTCTACTCTGGGATTAATATTCTTTTTCTGTTGCAAATGTTATCATCAAGTGAAAAAAAAATGATTATTTAATAATGACTTGTCATCATGTCGTCAGTTCATTAATGTTCTTGATCAAATTTTTTGTTCTCATAGAATAAAAAGCTCATTGAAAAATATATACATACACATATATACGTGTCATGCGTCAGCGTACATGTGTATATTTGTGTGTGTGTGTTTGTGTGTGTGTGTGTGTGTGTTTGTGTGTGTGTGTGTGTGTGTGTGTGTGTGTGTGTGTGTGTGTGTGTGTGTGTGTGTGTGTGTGTATGTGTGAGGGCCATTTATAATATCAAGATATATAATTGTATATAGTTTTTTTAGGTATAGTTTTTATAGGTATATAGTTTTTTAATTGAATATAATTCAAATATAAATTTAATGAAAATCAATGTTTCATTTGATAAAACAATTAATGAAAGGATATTAATTATCTCAGAACTTTTTCTTACTTGTGCCTTAATATTTAATATATGTATTTATGTAACGTGTATGTGTCTTTTGAAGTTTACAGATATATAGATTTAATTAAATATAATTTCAATACATATCTAATGAATTAGTATTTGATATGAAAGAAAAAAATAAATAAATAGGAGAATATTAATCATCTTAAAAACTTTTTATTGATTGATTTTGTGCTAATATTTGTATTTATGTAAACATATGTTCTTTGAATATCAAATATAGATTTAATTAAATATAATTCAAATATAAAAATCTGAATAAATTGTTGGCAGTGTACGCAAAAAGATTACTAAAATTATAAAAATTATTTTAAAATCTACTTTTTACTAATACTTTATTTTTTATTAATATATGCGTTTATGTAAACATGTGTGCTTTTTTAATTTCATATATAGACTTATGAAATATAACTAAAATACAAACATAATGAATAAATCTAACTTTGAAAAAATAATTAATTAAAAAATATCAATTGTTTTAAAAACTAACTTTCAATATAAAATTTCAAATATAGATTTAATCGAATATAATACTACAAATGTAATGTATTGTATGTGTTACTTTTAATGTAAACTTATCAATTTATGATTGATTCTAAAATACAAATTTATTAAGTTTTCAAAGTCATTCATTTTCAAATATGAATGAATAATTTCTATATCTAACTGAAATCTATAAATAAATTTCAGCTTTGTTGTTTTGAGTTTGTTTTCCTTTTTAATTTAATTTTTTTGAATTTGCTTTTTTTAGTATAATTTATTTTAGTTTTTTTTGTTTTCGTTTTGATTGTTTCTATTTCACTTTTCATTGCTTTGACATGTCTAACAAAAAATAAAATATTATTTTAAATTACATAAATCAACACTCAGTTAAAAAACTTAATTCCAAAGAAACTATATTTTTGAACTTTATCCTCAGAGCAATGTTGAACATTATGAGATGTTTTTAATTAAAATATAATATTCTTGGAAAAACGTTAGTGTACATGCTATACTGACATAACGCATCGAAAACCAAGATTTCCTGCAGATGTATCAGGAGTATTTTGACTACGTGCAGCACATCTATATCGATAACAATAGCTTTTGTGGCATAAGTAGGAACCACCTTTTTTTACCCTGTCTGTACCACTCAGTGGCCCTTTCTAAAACATTTAGTATAAAAAAAAAGTTCATATTAATAATAATGAAAATACAAGTCACATTCATTCACTCTAAATTATTATTACTCACAGGATTTTTTGTTTGATCACTTGTATGCTTTGTGAACCACCAATCTGACGTCCACTCCCAAACATTACCAACTATGTTATGTAATCCATATGAATTTGGTAAAAATTTGGTAATCGGAGCAGTACCAAGATATCCATCTTCTTGTGTATTATTATATGGAAATTCTCCTTGCCAAATATTTGCTCTAGAAAAAAAAAAGTAAGTTTTTAAATGTATATAACCACTCATGCATTATTTTTTATTTAGAAATAGTTCAATACCTAAACTCTTTATTAGGAGTTAATTTATTTCCCCAAGGAAATAATCTGTCTGATAGTCCTCCTCTACATGCAACTTCCCATTCTGCCTCCGTTGGTAATCTTTTATTCAACCAACTACAATATGAGAATGCGTCATTCCAAGAAACATGAATGACTGGATGATCCATCCTGACTGAATATTAGTAAATTACATATATGCAATGTTTATATGTTATATATTACTAATATTTTAATCATAAATAATACATGTTACACTATAAAATAATATTTTAAATTCTACATACAAAAAAGCAAGGATAATAAATTATATTGTAATATCTTATTTATGACTTGATAAACTTACAAGTTATATTTGACTTAGGTCCCTCAGGATGTTGCCATGTAGCACCTTTTACAGGTAGCCACCATGGTGCTTGAGCCACTGCTTCTTTTATTTCCCTCTTAACATTTTCTTCTAAAAGACCTTCAAAAACGAAAGAATCTCCAAATTTTTCTGCTTCTGTTTTATATCCAGTTAAACTCACAAACTCAGAGAAATCTTGATTACTAACTTCAAATTTATCTATGTAGAAATCATCCAGAACAACTTCTCTTTTTGGTCCTTCACCATCCGCTACAAAAATTGGATTGTTTGTTCCTATCGAAAATGTACCACCATTTATTTTTGCCATTTTTTCAATACTTTGTCTTTCTTTATCGTCCCTTGTCTCCAACTTTTTAATATCATTCACCGAACATTGTTCTTGTCGATTTTGAGTAAAATGTGATTGTCTATTTGCTTTGCTTCCACAATGAGTATTTTCTTCATTAGAAAAACAAATAATTATAAACAATAAAAAGGATATAATCCATAACACAACATGTCGTAGGTTAGACATACTTAATACTATAAAACGTATAACTCGTGATATGCGATATTGTGGTTACTTTCTATTTAAAAAGAAAAAACGAATGTGGTTGTCTATTTGCTTTTAAAGATATGTAATTTAATCAAACATCTGTGTCAAGAAAGTCTCTATGGTATCTGTCATATAAAATGATATAATGCTATATTCTAATTTAATATGTAGTTTTTAAAATGTTTCAGAAATGTTTCTCAAAACAAAATAATGTATAATTAAAATGAAAAATAAAATTGTATTTTTCATGTAGAATTTATTTTATTTAATTATATTTGCAAATCCACTTGTAGAATTGTAATATCTAATGTGATTTATATTTGAGGTTACCGCTATTATTTAAATAATTTCAAATACGTCATAGTTGTTGAATGCATCTTAAAATTTGAATGTAGAGCGCGCTGTATACGTTCATGGTCTTTTTTACCAACATACTTCTACATAGTCGATAGCAATCGGTGGTAATGTGAACTGATTATAACCTATTGTTTAATGCCACGTATATTTATGTGCCATGTTTAAAAGTTAAAATTTTGCGACAGAAATAAAATCATGGATATGACTATAATAATATTTTAATGTTTAAATCTATAAAATAATAAATAGTGAATTATATTCTGTGACAATAGATGATTTATTGTGTAAGATGTCGAATAGTCAACATTCCAAGCTACTTATTTGTGCTGCCGGTATTTTCATATGTTACTTTTATTTTGGCATGCTACAAGAGAAGATAACGAGAGGTCAATATGGTGATGAGAAGAATAAAGAAAAATTTACTTATATGTTTGCTCTCGTTTTTACTCAATGTTTGGTTAATTACATGTTTGCTAAGATGATTTTATTAACGGTTATGAAACAGGGCGAAGATACAACACCTACATTATATTATGCTATTTCTTCTTTAACGTATCTGCTTGCTATGGTCTGTAGTAATATGGCTTTACAATTTGTAAGCTATCCAACTCAAGTGATAGGAAAATCTGGAAAACCCATACCTGTTATGGTACTCGGTGTATTATTGGGCAACAAGGTGAATTAGATCAATTTGTTTTAATTCAACAAATTAGAATCAAATTATTTTGAGCAATCTAACCAACAAATTCTATTTTCTTTTTACAGGTATATCCAATCAGAAAGTATGCTTTTATATTTTTAATCGTGATTGGAGTTGCTTTATTTATATATAAGGATGGAAGTGCAAATAAACAAACAGAAGGACAAACGTGGTTTGGGGAGTTACTACTTTTGTTATCATTAATGATGGATGGATTAACAAGCGCAGTACAAGAACGTATGAGAGCAGAACATAAATCTAAATCTGGCCATATGATGCTCAATATGAACCAATGGTCTGCTGTATTTAGTGGCATAGTAATCCTTATCTCTGGAGAATTGTTTGAATTTATTAAATTCTTACAACGTTATCCATCTACTATTTGGCATATTTCAACATTTTCTTTGGCTGGAGCATTTGGACAGTATTTTATATTTTTAACAGTTGCTGAGTTTGGTCCATTACCATGTTCCATAATAACTACTACTAGAAAATTTTTCACTGTCTTAGGATCTATATTAATTTTTGGTAATAGTCTCCTACCTAGACAATGGATAAGTACATTTATAGTATTTATGGGTTTATTTTTGGATTCCATGTATGGCAAAGATAAACCAAGCAGAAAGGAAACAGTTAAATAATTATACTTTATAAAGAGAAAATAATCATTGTTCCTCAAGTATCTCATTTTATTCAATCTTTGTTAGATTTATTTGATATCGAGATACATACAAAATGCCTTTTATCAAAGTACACTTTCTACTATGCCAATGGAATTAATTACTTTTTTATGTAGTAGATACAAAATATTGAACCAATTATACAAAGAATGTATCTATAATATATATCTAAGAGACTTTATTTATAATAACTAAAAATATTGTCTAAAAAACGTGAAATATTTTAAATGTGAATGAGATAGGCACAAATGTTAGATATGAAATTCTTCCAAACATAAATTTTTTATATAAACATACAAATATTACAAGATTATGGAATTCTTTTTATTTGGTCTTATATTTTTTTGAAAGAAAGAATTGTAGAGATCGTAATTTGTAATCAAAGGTATATTTGTTTTCATTGATACTTATTTTTAAATATTGGTACTACTCTACTGTTATATTCATTTTATATATTCGGTGCCCTTGCATATATATATATATATATATATATATATATATATATATATATATATATATATAGAGTATAATTTTATGTAAAAAATTCTGTACCTTATATTAGGTTTATTAATTTTTTTGCTCTCTTATATTTCTTCTCTTCCTTGAATATCTTCCCGATAGTCTCATTTAAAAGTAGATTAAAATACAAAAACTATATAATATAATTCATGATGATGCAATGAAATATCTTAACTACTGTATATATCGTAATATTCTTTGCACCACATTAATCTAATTAAATCCTATTCCTTTCACAAAGAGATAACAATATATCCCATATTATAAACTATGATCTTCATAATAATTTAAGAGAATATCAAAGGTGTATATACATTAAGGTATATATATATATATATATATATATATACATATATATATATATATATATATATATATATATATGTATATATATATACGTATCGTTGAAATTAATTACTGAAATACAGTAGGACACGATTATACAATGTTATCGTATACAAATGATATATACGTAAATGTAGATATATTGCCAATCTTCGTCAATATAAAACAATCTATCATTCCTATCGGATTTAATTAATTACCTGTAAATTTTATTGATACTGAATTTTAACATTCCTTCGAGGGAATTTCCGAGTTTCAATCGACCGATTAAATTCAACGAGTCACAATTGTGTTTCTTTCTTCTTGTTTTTTTTTTTCTTTTTTTTTTTTCTTTATCCTCGCATATATTATATGTAAAGATAATAAAACATAATTATAGAATTAGAGAAATATATTTTAAATATGAGGATCGTCGAATTAGTCCAAGGTTCAAAATGATCACGAAATTGCCAATGAATATCAAGATCAAGAATTAAGATAAGTAAGAGGGATTGGTGTGAGGAAGGGGAGGAGGAAGAGGAAGAAGGAATAGAATAATGTAAAGTTAGAAGATGGAGAGGCTGGGATAGGGTTGAATAAATAAAATAATCTATTCCGATCTCTCTGAATAACTACCAACACATATGAGAAAATCGATAATCAAAGTTATCTACGCGAATACTTTTGTACAATATATATATCCTATTTTGCAACAGTCGAATGACACACCGAAGATAAAGTTGTGCACGTACAAGTTGGTAAAGAAGCGGTAAGGGGGAGGAGGTAAGAGGGACTCGTAATCAGCTAAGTCTATCATAAATGCCGGAGTCGCTGCAAAAGAAGCAGTTTAGCGTAGGTAGCCGCTTTGGTTGTCTTATTATTCAATGCCGGTGTCATCATCCGTAGTGTAAGATTAAAAAAGTAGACAACTAAGTGTGTGTTAGATCGATAACGTGTTTCTTAAGGATTTATAATTTATATACATTATTACGAGAGTTATGAGATTCTTCGTACTTTCTACCTTCATATTAGTCGGTTATTTATCCACGTGCTTGCAGTTAGTGCAAGCGCATCGTAACGATAATGCTGGTGAGTGTGATCCTTGATCGTGAACTTCGTTTTCATCGATACATTTGAAAAGAAAAACATTACAAAAGAAAAAAAAATATATATATATTATATAATTATAATAATAATAATAATAATAATAATAATAATAATTAATAAATAAATAATCGTTAAATATTTCTTCAAGTTTTTCGACATATTTAAAGTATATAATTTAAAGTAAGGAATATATGTAGATATGTTAGATATACATATAGATATACATGTATATCGATCGAAAGTCATCATCATTTGAAGGACGCTCACCAATAAGTGAAAAAATTTGATGGAAAGCTATTATTATTATCGTTCTCATTGGAGTTTCACATTATAGTTTCGGTATCATGTTATTAAAGTAGGAATATATGTATGTACATATGTATGTATATATGTATGTATGTATGTATGTATGTATGTATGTATGTATGTATGTATGTATGTATGTATGTAAACGTATATTGATCGGGAGTCATCGATCATCCATTAGATAAGTGAAAAAATTCGATCAAGAGAGAGAGAGAGAGAGAGAGAGAGAGAGCAATCATTTTATTATCGTTCTCATTGGAATTTGTAGTTTCTTCAAACGGCGACATATATATCACACGGGAAAATCCTATCAGAAGATATACCTTATTTTCTTTTTCTTTTTTTTTTCTTTTTTCAACTTACTCGCTTCGCTAATAAGATCTCATTTGAGCGAATACCTTTAAGGAAGTCAAAGACGAATTTTCAAAAAAATGCGTCGTTTCTTTTCTTTTCCCCAATTGTAAGGATAATTTTACATTCGACGCACTACGTTCGAAGAGAAGAAAAAAACAAAGAGTTAATAATATTGCGAACAAAAGAACGCGGAGAAAAAGACGTTTTCCCGAATACACACATCCAGACTTTGTGATTTTCAATCATTATTTCACGCGGTACATACGTGGAAAAAATATTATTATTGCAAAAGACGAAAAATTGGACAAACTTAGAACATCCTAACGAAGAACTTTTCCGTGCTTATACGTGTGTGTGTGTGTGTGTGTGTGTGTGTGTGTTTAGGATTATAACGTATCAATGCATTATTCAGATATGGCGAATAGCTTAGCGTTTTGATCAGTATCTCCATCGTCTTCGTATTTTATTAACAAGCTCTTTTCGATTGAACGATCTACGTCAAATTATAAAAAAAATACACGATATCATTTATTTTTAATTACATATAGTACAATAATTACACTGAAAGAAGTTATATAAATAAATCAATAAGTAAATTCAAGCATAAGAAAAAAACTTTTATTGTCGCATTAATTGAAGTATTAGTAGTAGAAAAATAATAATAACCTTTATATTAAACTCGAAGAGTTTTTTCTTAGAAATAATGATATTTATATATTGTAATATTGTACTAACATATACTGACTAAACAAACTAACCAATAACATAAATTATTTCGACGAAAACGTAATTTATTATAATGATAAATGAACATTAACTCTAAACTAACAATATGTAAAACCACAAATTCCATTCTTTTGTTGCTATTAAACATTCTTATATGTACTTACGTATTCTTGACGTCGATAAGAATTAATCCGAAGAAACGGTTGTATGTAACAAGAAGTATATATATATACATATATACACGTGTATGTGTGTATGTGCGTATTACGAATTATAACTCATCAAATACATTACTGGTCGTTTTAGAACTGGTGATCAAGGAAATCGAGGAAAGTCAGAAGAATTGTACGCCTCGATCGATCAATGACTTCCCAGAGGACATCTTTACGCCAAAACAACGTGAAAAGGGGGCGGCTCTGTTACACGCATTCTTTGGCTTTTATTGCTTTTTATTGACCGCTTTTGTCTGCAACGATTATCTCTTACCAGCACTCGATTGCATCTGTTCCGGATTGAATATCTCAGCTGATGTTGCTGGTGCCACATTTCTCGCTACCGCCAGCTGTTTTCCAGAATTATTCGTCAGTATCGTTGGTACCTTCTTAACTGAATCTGACCTTGGCGTTGGTACCGTAGTTGGTAGTGCGGTATTTAATACTTTTGCTACTACAGCCTGCGGAGCACTTTCAGCTATAAAAGTAAGTAGTAATCCAGATTTTCTTTATGTTTCTTTCTTTTTTTTTTTTTTTCATCTTTTGTATGTATGCGTATGCGTATATTTTTGTTTTTGTTTTTGTTTTTGTTTTTGTCATGGTCAATTCGATTTATCTCTATCTAACGAGCCTACATAATAAGAAGATAACATTAATAGTATTTTAGCGAAATAATTATATCCTGTGAGTCGACTGAACTTCCAAACCGGTTAGACAAACTTCTTCCTTATTCATTTCCTTCGATTCTGTTTGCTCATTATATACTGCGATTATTATCCTTCGATCAATATGTATACGATGAGATGATCGATTTTTCATGTTCGTTCAACGACAGAAAATAAAAGCTATGATAAGATTTCCCCGTTTAAAGATTTATAACGATAAATGGGGGATTTTTTATGTGTAATTTAGAATAATCATAAATCGATGAAAATCTTACGAATCATTATTTATCATAAAAGAATCTTTATTGTGTACTTCAAATTGTTTCTTTTATATGTGGAGCTTTATTTTTTCTTTCTCTTTTTTCTCTTTTTCTCTTTCTCTTCGCATTGAAATCTATGAAGGTCATGTATATGCTTTATTTTATATGACAGTAAAGGACCATTATTATAATCTTAAAATATTAAAAAAAATGCATTTTAGAATGTGTCTTTTAAATAGTTGACCTCTATTTATCATCTAATTAGCATTGCTTTTGTAGTATATTAAGATAAGAGGTAATGCTGGCAACTAAAGTATATAATATATGCAACTATATAAGTAGATAACTATTGATGTATATGATATCTATATATTCGAGCATATATGTACATAGAAATGTACATATACAAAAGTTATATAATTATATTCGCATATAATCTAATAAAATATATTGTGTGCATTATCGATAATAAATATATATATAATAAATATGGAAATATATATATATATATATTTCCATATTTATTATATATATATATTTATTATATATATATTTATTATATATATATATTTATTATATATATATATTTATTATATATATATATTTATTATATATATATATATTTTCATATATATATTTTCAGCCAGACTTTATGACATAACTTCCACGGATAAAATTATACAATATTAATTCGTATTCGTAATTAATTCTTTTTTCCTTCTTCTTTCTTTATTATTCGCGATTAAAAACTAAAGAAAAAAATAAATTGATAAAATTTCGATTATTTGAGATATCGTATTGTCTTTCAACGGTCAATATTTTCGATAAGTGAATCCAATATCTCTTCATGAGATGGAATATAGTATTATTAATAAAATAAGTATCTGCTTCTTCGTCGTCGTATCGCCATCTAATCGAACTCAAAATTTAATCGATCTGACAATATCTCAAAGAAAAAATAATTTTGCTGAAAACATTGCGTCGTTGATATCAAGCGCGAGTATTATTTAAAATTTCAATAATCGATTCATTACAGAAAAAAAAAGAAAAAAGAAAAAAGGAAGAGAAATCTAATATAGCTGCGCATCTTTATGATTAGAACCATCAAACTAGTTGTAATTAAGCAAAGATACGTAAATACATATACTCATAGATACATACCTCCTTCCTTGTTGACTGTGTAATTTTTAAAATGACGATGACGATATATGTACATATGTTGTACAATTTATACGATTTATATGTTAATGTAAGAAATAAAAAGAGAGAGAAAAAAGAAAATAAAATTCGGATTAGTTAATAGAAAGAAAAGAGAGAGAGAGAGAGAGAGAGAGAGAGAGAGAGAGAGAGGACATGGGATTAGAAATATTCAAGTTCTTTCTATTTTAGTCAAAATCTTTCTTTATTGCATACGAACGGATTCGAAAGAATGTGGTGTCGATAAAGTTTAAACGGCGCTAGTGGATAATCGATATTCAATTATCGTAGGTAAATCTTATTTTATCATATCTCTCACAACTACGTGTTAGAAGAGAGCCGTGCTAAGATAATCATCGACGCGACCACGAGACGACAATGGTCGACATCGTGCGTGTTACGTTATTATTATTGCTCCGAGACATTTTCATGATAATAAATCCGACGAAACGAATTCGTGACTTTAACGTCTAACGATCCGAGCGTTATATCTCTAACAAGATAGGACGACGAGGAGGAGGAGCGCGGCGATAGGTAATATTATTTAAAAACCGGGAAGCGATTTTTTTCTTCTTTTCATTTTGTTATTATTGTTATTTGTTTTTTTCTTTTTCTCTTTCTTTCTTTCTTTGTTATTACTAATTTTTTATTTCTTTCTCCGTCTCAAAACGATCATTCTCACTGACACGCGGCGTGACATTCGTGAGGGACATGCAAAGCGCATATAATTTTTTTATCATCGTGGCACGAAATACAGTATATATCTTTTGTTTTCTTTTTTTTTTTGTTATTTTTTCTTTTGTTTCTTTTCTTTTTTGTTCTTTGATTTTGTTTCTGTTTTCTTTTTCGATTATTATCAACGATAATACTCTACGAAAATCACATCGGTCGGATCGATCGCACCTCAAAAGAACTCGATTTTACGTTAAATTGCTTGTGATCCTTATCGATTTCTTTTTTACAAGTCACATGTATGTACATATACATATACATATACATATACATATACATATACGTATACATATGCATATTCATATGCATATCATATACATATGCATATATATATTTATATGTTTGTATGTGTATTATCAGAATCCCACAATTAAGTTTTTTCTTTGCAAATATTTAATAGGGTATACAGCTAGAATGGCAAATACTGTCGCGCGATTGCATAATCTACGTGATATCCGTTGGTTCGTTGGTATTGGTTATGTGGGACGGCCTGATCACCTGGTACGAAGCAACGATCTTCATGATATTGTTCGTTGGTTATTTGGTCCTTCTGTTCTGCGGCGAAGGGATCACACGTTGGTATAAGAAGATCAAACATCTTTGTTGGAACGGTACCGAGTTTTCGGAAGAAAGTGGTAAGTTTCACACTTGTATTGATTTTATCTCTTTCTATCTCTCTTTCTCTCTCTCTTTTGTTCTTTTTCATTATTATTATTATTTACTATTATTATTATTATTTATTATTAATATTATTATTAATATTATTATTATTAATGTTATTATTATTAATATTATTATTATTATTATTATTATTATTATTATTATTATTATTATTATTATTATTATTATTATTATTATTGTTATTATTATTGAATTTGTTTTCGTCTATCTATTGTCGGAAACATGGCGGGAAATAAGAAAATTCCTCGTGGCATAATTAATTTTCTTATTATTAGTGACTTCGAAGCCGACGACCGATCCTATGGTGCACGGTATGTACAAGCCATACGTTCACGGTGAACTAATTGCCGAATATAGGAAAAAGAGTATCACGAAGATGGCCGAAATTAAGTCGACCAATAAGAATTTCGAAGAACCATCGGAGAATAAAGAGGAATTGGTCGATTATGTCGAACCCGGTAAAGTTTTGGACGATGATATTTAATTGTAGCTCTTTCAAACTTTGTTGAAAAAAGTTTTGTCATCTCCTTGTCTATTTCCTTTCAATATTTTCAATATTTTCAATATTTCTCTTCTTTCAGATACACCGTTCGTTTTACCAAAGTGTAATTTGGTAATGAAGTTATGGTTTTACTTTACCTGGCCTTTAAAGATCTTACTATTTGTCACCGTACCAGATACCAGATACAAAAGATTTCGTTCGTGGTATCTTTTAACTTTCTTCATTTGTACCATGTGGATCGTAGTGTCATCTTACATGGTATCTTGGATGATGACAGTCGTCGGAGACACCATGGGAATCCCTGATTCCGTTATGGGAATAACGTTTCTATCGGCTGGTGGTAACATGCCCGAACTTGTCTCGATCGTTATTCTTTCCAGGCAAGGTAAGTAACAAGAACGATTAAATTTTCTTTTTTTTTCTTCTTCTTTTTTGCCTGTATTAACTTTATATCTTACTTCTTTTTTTACTTTTATCTCACTCGCATGATCATCTTGCTTGACAAATCATAATAAATATTAACAATCGGATTATCAATCGTTCGGTAATCGTTCTATCTTCTTCATTCTAATCTTTTTTTTTCTTTTTTATACTTTCAAGGTAACGGTGACATGGCTATGAGCAATACATTGGGTGCTAATACTCTTGATATTCTTTTGTGTTTGGGTCTACCATGGCTGATAAAAACTTTAATGTCGGGTAAAGACGTCGAAATCGTATCCGGTGCTCTCTCTTATAGTGTTCTATCTATAATTATTTGCGTTATATGCTTCTACTCTATCACAGCTTTTTATAATTTTAAGCTGAACAAAAAGGTTGGCGCCGTTTGTCTCGTAATGTACGCAATATTTCTTATATTCGCGATATCGGTTGAATTGAACGTATTCTTTCACGTTAATTGGCCAATGTGCGATCGATAGTCAAAGATCGAGTTTATCGACGATTGTCGTTATGTTCTCGAATATGTTGTGATACAGAAATACACACGAAGTCGAAGTGAAAGTAAGAAAGTGAGAAAGATAGAGAGAGAAAGAGAGAGAGAGAGAGAGAGAGAAAGAGAGAAAGACAGACAGACAGAGAGAGAGAAATATAACGAGATAATTATTTATATGTATAATGTGTACGTGTGTGTGCATTTGATTGAAATGAATGATAACAAATAATACTCATGTCGGGTAGACTTGAAAGGGTGCAACTAAATTCGTAGATTTTTAAAAATCGAAATAATATAATTTGAATTTAAAAGAAACGGGAGGAACAAATAAGAAACTAAAGAGAAATTAAAAAAAAAAATGAAGAAATAAAAGAAAAAAGAAAAAGGCATCGCATGTACGATCGCAAGATTTAATTCGAATTTTTCTTTGCATTGCGAACAATATTAATAATACGTTTAAAAAAAAATTTTAATCGACAAGCTCGAAATATACAATAATATCGAAACTGAATGTATCGTGACTAACGAAATGGGTTTTTTTTTGTTTAAAGGAAATCGTTTGATCTTCGTTCGTTGATCTTTTTTTCCAACAGAACGATAAAAAATTTTTCTCTGTACCTATCGATCTTCGTCGATGATGAACAAATATATCTGTTCATCATATATCTGTAGGATAAATTCAAGCGGGTAAAATTGTATTTTTTTTATTTTTAATATTAGTTTCTTTAGTATTTTAAATTTTAGATTTAACAAATAAATAAATAAATAAATAACTAAATAAATAAATATATACAAAATATAAAAGAGAAAAAGAAAGTGAGAGAGTGAGAGAGATAGAGAGAAAGCAAGTATAAGATGCCGAAATAAAATCAAATTGTTAATTAAATCAACCAAATGATTTTATCATTATGAAGGATAATAAATATGCCCGACTCGGTTTTTATGATAATAATCAGTATCTTTATTAATTATTTCGTAAACGATGGCAACGATGGGAGGAAGAGATATCTTGATGTGGTCATAAATGAAAGAGAAAGAGAGAGAGAGAGAGAAAGAGAGAGAGAGAGAGAGAGAGAGAAAGGTGAGGTGGCAAGAGGGAAAAATAAGAAAATATTTTAATATTCGATATACGTATGTAAGTATATACGTAAATATATGTATGCGGTAGGTATAAATCTTTGTTCCTAAAGAGTAGTGATATATATATATATATATATATATATATATATATATATATATGTAAGTAACTAGTTATATCGAATTTAGAAAATTATGTACGTATGTATGTATGTATGTATATGTTATTAAATTTTTATAGGAAGGGGATAATTGATCGATTAATGCAAGAACGAGATAACGAGGATTATTATGAAAGCATGATTTTATAATGTCAGAAAAAAAAGAATGATAGAAAGATAAAGAGAGAGAGAGAGAGAGAGAGAGAGAGAGAGAAAGAATGAAAGAGAAAGAGAGAAATAGAAAGAAAGAGAGATAATGAAATAGAGAATAGCAAAACATGCGAAACTTCGAGAAGTCAATAAAATTTTATAAGAAATTTCTTCATGTCTATTCGACGAACTTCTCTTTTTTTTTTGTTTCCTGTAAAATTCTTCTTTACTTTTTGTTCTTTCTTTTTTCTTTTTTAGCTTTTTCTCCCTCCCCCTCCTTTCATTATTTCGCTATATTATTCTCATGTTCGATGGAACAGTTCGTCGAATGAGTGTTAAATATAAAATAGAGGAATATCGACGTGTAAATAACAGATATTATATATATATACATATATATGTAAGTATATAACAGTGTAATGATGATACTTTAAAGATAAAGCGATATTATCACACGTGTCGTGTTTGTTGGCTTCTTTTTCTTTTTTTTTCTTTTTTTTTTTTTTTTTAGCAATATCATTTAAACAACGTGTATGTATACGCGCGTGTGTGTATATATACATATATACATCCTTACATATATATATATATATATATATATTATTATATATATAAATATATAATATTTATACATTATACATTATACATATATATATATATATATATATATATATATATATACATATATAATATATTATGAATGAAAATTCTTAACGCACAAAACTATCACGAGTTTTTTTTAAGTATGACTCTCATTTATCAGAGCCATCAGCGGACAAGGCAGGCAAGATATACATATATGTATTTATATAATGCCTTTCTCTTCAAAGGCAAAAATATATTAAATATATTAACAAGCTTATCTCCTCCTCCTCCTCCTTTTTTTTTGTCTTTTTATAAGACTTCAAAACGGGATCGTTCGTCTCTAATTATTTTTTTCCTTTTTTCCACTTTTCTTTTCTTTTTTCTTTTTTTTTAATTCTCTTTCTTTCGTAATTCGCATGCGCATTTATTATTTGCTACTTCTAGAGAATCGTCGTAAGAGAAACTTAGCCGTGCTCAAAGATCTAATTTTTTAATCTAATTAATAGAAATCGGATGAAAATAACGCGGCATCGTTAATTATTGTTCGTTACCCTTCCCTTCCTTATTCTCATTACTCATTAATTTTTTCTTTCCCCTTTCTTCTTAGATAATAGATTTTCTGTTTATTTTCTATCGTTTTACAAACTAGACTCTTCCTACTTCTCTCTTCTCTTCATTTTTCTTCTCGTCCTCTTCAATGCCGTCCTATCTTTTGTCGATAAAAGCTAGGAAAAATCTGAGTTATCGAAAGCGCATTCTTTATTTCTTTTAACTTAATAATTCTCAGATCTCTTGTTGTCCTTGTTTACTACGTATGCAAGAGCTAATTACGTACGTAAGTATTGAATGATGAACGAGACTTAACTTGGTCCTAAGTATTTTTTATAACTTGAACGATCTTTTTTTTCTCCTTATATTTTTCTACTTATTTCACCTCTTTTGTCTTTCATTTTCAACTTTTCATTTTCGACGCTAAAAAATAAAAAGAGCGTCTCCTAATTTTCTCTTATTTCTCACATTTTATTTTTATACTCTCTGTCTTTTCGTTTCTCTCTCTCTCTCTCTCTCTCTCTCTCTCTCTCACTCTTTCTCTCTCTTTTTCTCTCTCTCTTACTCTCGATCACAATTTTTAACGCAAATTTCTTTCACAAAATATCCTCCCAGTTATACATACATGTATTTACGTAAGTATGTATGTATGTATGTATATATAGATATATCATTTCGAACGAGCGCACGCATTAATAATTTTATTTATTTTATTTTATTTTATTTTTTTTTTATTATATATATATATATATATATATATATATATATATTTATATATCTAATCATGTCAAAACGCAATCTTAAAATCCTCCCTTTGGAATCTTTTAACTCGATTAATAGGAATATTCTCGATTTATATAGGAAACTATGTGGTAGTTAATTAGCGTTTATCATCAAAGTTATGTTTTGTGGCATCGAAATGGTAAGAAGACATAGTCTTTCTTTTTTTTCCATTCTTTTTTCTCTTTCTTTTCGGTTTTCTTTTTCTTTTTTACTTTTTTGTTATTTGCTTTTTCTTTTCCTTTCTTTTTTTTTTTGGACGATCGAAATAATTAATCCGATCCGTTTAAAAATCTATGCTATATTCCAAAAGTTAGTCACAATGTTTGCGACTATAATTAATCTCATTCTCCTGATTTCTTCTTACTCGCACTTTGACAAATAATTTATTCACTTATTTCATTTATTTCATTCTTATTTAATCGCTAAACATATTAATCTGTTATTTTCTTTTTCTTGCTTTTTTTCAATCGAATATTATACGCATTCTGATGAAAAAAGTGATAATAATAATAATAATAATAATAATAATAATAATAATAATAATAATAATAATAATAATAATATAATAATAATAATAATAATAATAATAATATAATAATAATAATAATAATAATAATAATAATAATAATAATAATAATAATAATAATAACAACAACAATTCTTACAACAATAATATTATAGTACTAATAATAACAAATAAAAATCATAATCGTAACAATAATTATTATTATTCCGTGAATAGAAATTATACTCTCTACGTGTAAATCGTCTTCATATTTTTTTCTAATTCTTTCCGTGGTCATTAAAAACTAAGCGAACGCCCCAATATTCTTTTGTTGTACGCGACAAGACGGAATATTTTCATCGATCATTGATGATTAGAAAAATATTAGAAAATAAAGCGGCAGTAGCAACAGCAGTAGTATCATCATTCTTTCATCATCATATCATCTTTATCGATCATCACCATTATCATCATTATCAGCAGCAGCAACAATAATAGTAGCAACAGCAGCAGCGACAGTAGTAGTGTAGTAGTAGAGTAGTAGTAATAGTAGCAGCAAGTAGTAGTAGAGTAGTAGTAACAATAGCAGCAAGTAGAGTAGTAGTAACAATAGCAGCAAGTAGAGTAGTAGTAACAATAGCAGCAAGTAGAGTAGTAATAATAGTAGCAGCAAGTAGAGTAGTAGTAGTAATAATAGCAGCAAGGAGTAGTAGAATAGTTTAGTTGTCGCTCGAACGCGAAATATTGTGTTCTCTCTTTTATCTTTTGTGCTCTCGTGCTCATTTAACGCGAAAGAAAGAAAGAGATGGACGATATTGACAAGTTAAAAATTACAAGGATGGAAAAACACAATCACACTACCGCCATCGTACGTACACGCTTTGATCGACGAACACAACGGCCTTTTTTATATCTTTGTTTTTTAGCTCTACAAAACTTACTCTAAAGATAGAGACAGAACAGAGAGAAAAAGAGAGAGAGAGAGAGAGAGAGAAACGTATTGTTTGGCCGCACTTTGTGAGTCGCGGCTTCATGTAACAATGAACGCTTTCTACTTTGTTTTTTCTTCTTCTTTTTCTTTTTCTTCTGTTTTTTTTATCTTCTGACGAAAAATTCATAATCATGCCAACGTTTGAAACGCCATCAGTTTCTTCTTTCTATTTCTTTCTTTCTCCCTCCTTCCCTTTCTCTCTCTCTCTTTCTCTTTCTTTTTCTCTCTTAGTTTCTTTTTCGTCGTGTATTATTCTTCTTTCTTGTTTCATCCTTCTGACGATTTTTCTCTTGCTAAAACTCTCTCAATTAATGTACAAAAGAGAGAAACAAAGAGAGTGGCAATATCCACTCAGAAAGTAAATGTTGTGTATGTGTGTGTGTAAGAAAGAGAGAGAGAGAGATCGAGAGAGAGAGAGAGAGAGAGAAGAACATACTCAGTTTTGTTGCTTCTTGAGTCTGTCATGTAATAACAAACGTTTTCTATTTATTCATTCTTCTTTTTCATCTTCTTTTTCCTTTTCTTTTCTTTTCTCCTCTTTTTTCCTTTAATATTCCGACGAAAAATCCAAAATTCGTGTCAACGACATTGTAACGTGTTACTAAATTTCTTCTTTCTCTTTTTCTTCTCTCTTCTTTCTTCTCCCTACCTCTTTCTATCTGTCTGTCTGTCTTTCTCTCTCTCTCTCTCTCTCTCTCTCTCTCTCTCTATCTCTTTTTGTCTCTCTCTCTTTCATTATTTATTCATGGTTCGTATTTTCTTTTTTCTTCCTTTCTAGTCTTCTTTTTCCTTTAATTTTTCTCTTTGCCAAAACTTTGAATAAATGTACGAAAGAGAGAAAGAAAGAGAGAGAGAGAGAGAGAGAGAGAGAGAGAGAGAGATCTTTCTCGGCAAATTGAAGGTATTGTCATCACCTCGTTTTACGAATACATCCAACGGACGATATTTACACCGGAACGACAAAATTCCAAATCCATTTTTTCTTGTAGTTTCTTTCTTCTTCCCTTCTTTCTCTGATCGTGTCATCCTTTCTTTCTCTTCATCATTTTCCTCTCTGAAATTCTTTTTCTTCTATTTATTCTCATATCCGGTGTAATCTCGTCGAAACGCAAGGATATTATTATTATTATTATTGTTATTATTATTAATATTATTATTATTATTATTATTATTATTATTATTATTATTATTATTATTATTATTATTATTATTATTATTATTATTATTACTATTATTATTATTTGTTAATGTGTACAAGTCGATGCGTCGTACGTGCGTGCGTATGGGTGTACATGTCATGTGTGTGTGTGTGTGTGTGTGTGTATGTCTCTCACTCATCCGTATGTGTTCATTGTATCTCGCAGAAGGACAACTTGTTGTTCACCTCCTTTGTTTGTTCCTGGTCTTGGCTGTTACCACCCTCGCTCTTCGGGCTTCCTCCCTCGTCTAAAGAGCCCCCACCACTGCCGGGGGGGCAAATCGATTGTCATCTAAGTGCCAGAGTCGACACCATCGGTGGCCGGGACGGTTTGTTATCGAGTATCCTTTCTATCTCACTCATTACGGTCGCGTTTAGCTTTGGGATTAACTGAAATTGAAGATAACTGTATTAATAAATTTAATTTTATATATATATATATATTAATTATTTATAAATATATATATGTATATCAATCCATGGCCCATTTTATTATATTCATTATAAACGTTTATGAAACATGAGTTTCGTATATTAAGTAAAACAAAAGAAATAATTAGTTAACGAAGATAGTTTGATAATGTAATATGCGCCATGAATATAAAGCATGTAATAATAATAATAATAATAATAATAATAATAATAATAATAATAATAATAATAATAATAATAATAATAATAATAATAATAATAATAATAATAATAATAATAATAATAATAATAATAATATTAATATTAATAATTATTATTATTATTAATTAAAAAATGTTTCTTTAGTTTTTAATCGCATATCCAAAAAAATTTTCTCGAGGCTAAATATTACATATTATTCAATATAATAAAACTTTAAATACTATTCACGAAACTTTGCCAACATATACTACAAATAAAAATAAGAAAAGAGAGAGAGAGAATGTTATATAAAACATAGGATGTTTAACAAATGTTTTGTTAAAATGTTATAACAAATGTACAAAATGGCCGATCTGATATTTCTTCTCCTTTAAGGAAAATATTCCTTTATGAAATATTTTTCTATATTTTCTCTCAAAGAGGAAGATATACTTTTATGACAGACAAAAGAGTATTTCCATTAAAAAATGTCGTTAATGAGAAATGCGTGTTATAGTATTCATAATTCGAAAATAATCGCTTCATCTTAATATATGTACAGCGTAAATACCAAATATTATTGATTTCAACAAAAACCAACGAACAAATCAATGATCTTGGAATAAGTCGAGTAAATGTTAAAATTTATGTAAACGTATCAAATAAATATAGACAATGTATTCTTATGATGTATCGACGAAACGTCAATTCGTGTCATTTCATATTTTTTTTATAATTTCTTAATAAAACACATTAAGTGTTATGTATTTATTTTATAATTTCAATTTGTTTATTTTTTTAATTCGTTTGTCTTATAATTTTTTTTTTGTTAACTTTGTGTATAAAATATGCTAATTTTGTGGGAAAAAAAAACTGAGAAACTCTTCAAAGGGTGATGTCAAATGTTCCAACATAAACTGTTATTTTATATTTTGAAATCGATTACTTAAAATGAATAAAGGCCTAGATAGAATAGAATAAGATAAAAGTCAACTCCACAAAATGTTTATACGTATATAACTTCTATACTAAAAAAATAAAGCCAATACAAAAATTTAGTTTCACGATATTTTCTAGTTAGAAAATCTAGTTTCGTAATACAGAAATCCCCGGAAACAAAATACGTCGAATATTTAGTTTTCGTTTGGACAGTAAACTAAACTAGAATATATATATATATATATATATATATATATATATATATATATATATATATTCAAGAGAAAATTAAAGAAATAAAAACTTATAGAAAAACTGTGAACTTGCTCTGATAAATAATAACTCCAAACTGAATATAAACAGTAAAATCTGCAAAAGTATTATCAAATTCATATAGACTTATGGAATACAAATTGTAAAATCTCATAAAAAAAAATTAGAAAATCTACAATCGTTTATTTTAAGAATTACTATACCAAAATCTTAAATGCATTCTGATATGTAAAAAACAATGACATAAGGAAAAATTAAATAACCCATAATGGAAGAGGAAATCAAAAGATTTTCCATAGCACATTAATAGACGATTAAAGACCATAACAACCAACTTGCTAAGAACTATTACTATTCAAATTTACCCAGAAGGTTTTAAAAGAAAACCTACTTATACCTAAGATAGTTACTATGTTCTTATATCTAATAGTTATATACTATAGATACTTGTATCTATATTATATAGTTACATATATAGTTATATACTTATATGTAATAATTGTTATTTATATCTAATAATTGTTAAATATCGATATAACAAAAACTTATTCTTACGATTATCAATCAATGTTTCGAAATACGCATGCTACCATTATGATATTATCATAAAACAAATTTTAGTATACAATTAGGAACATTTGAAGGAATTTATATGAAAAAAAAAAAAAGAAAAACAAAAATTTTCTACTCGAATGACTGATTGATATCATTTTTCAAATGGCTTTACTTGTTATTTACACGATAAAAAGTAACGAAATGTTATTAAAAAATACAGAATTGATTGAAATATAATAGCATCATGCTTCCTTGCGAGTCGGAAACGATCCATCACATCGCGTGACCCATTAATTGCCCATGATAATAAACTGATAATATTCTAAAACATTTCATGACCTTATTTCATTCTCATGTAAAATAATTAAAAAGACCTAAACGGAAAGTTCAATGAGGGCCACCACCGGTGACCTAAAACGTACTATATTATATAGTTAACTTATAGAGCTATAATTTATGTAGCTTTTATACGTGTGCATACGTAACTTTTATATGTGTGTGTATAAATAAAATAAAAAGTTGTTCTTGAAAAAATTATTGGATTTGATAATAATCCTGATGGTTAATTTTCGTTGTGACACTCTGTATATATGTGTACGAGGTGTATTCATATTATTGATAGAAGCAGGCGTAGGTAGGGAGGAAGGGAGCCAGGGAGGGGATGATTCTACGTATAAAAATATGTCGAGAAAAAAGGTAAGATTTTTTCGCTTGAGTTTCGATTTTTTTTTCACTATTCTTCAAAATATACTTTCGTTTTCGTTATACTCTATAAGGTTTACATTTTGTTTTCAATGGTACAATTATTATTTCTTTTATATTTAGTCTGTTTTCATCAGTTAAACTGTGAACGTTAATAAGGACATCGCTTCGAACAAATTCTTCAATAACGTAATTAATGTTAATGATATTAATAATGTTAATAACGTTAATAACGTTGATAATTATCCGTCCATTGATATTTCTTATTCATTATTATATTACAATGTTTAAATTCAGATATAATTCGTTGTACATATTTTATTTACACATACTTTAGAGAATTTTCAAATATGATTATCTCGAAAATGAAAAAAATGTCATTTCATTTCTTTTTCGACTTATTTTTACATATTAAATTAATACTATCTATCCGTTATACTATCGGTTATTATCTATTGGTTATACTATCTATCCGGATATATCCTCTCTCTCTCTCTCTCTCTCTCTCTCTCTCTCTCTCTCTCTCTCTCTCTATCTATTGGTTATACTATCTATCCGGATATATCCTCTCTCTCTCTCTCTCTCTCTCTTTATGTGTGTGTGTGTGTGTGTGTAAACGATAAATATGATACGTAAAATCATAATAGGTGTAGCTATATTAATTATAATTTATTTTTCATGTTGATCAAACCACAAGACTGGTTTACCTGTAAACTCTGAAGGCTCTCGTACAGCTGATCTATATTTGACGCACCGAGGAGAAGGCACTGAACACTTTCATTCTTGAGGGACCATGCAATGGCCAACTGTCCAAAGGAACATCCGAGCCTTTCGGCAAGAGCACATACATCCCGTAATTTATCCGAATATTTTCGTGTTTCCTCGTCCGCCGATTTGTCCTTCCAAGCATATTCCTACGATAGTGAAAATAGATATACATATGTATATGTATATATATATATATATATATATATATGTACATAAACATTTGTATATTTTTATTTATACGATCATTCCATGAACATCTAAACTCGATCCTACATAATATAAGATCGAGACATTTAACGATTAAACGCACCTCCTTATACAAAGACTGCGTTTCATCTTCCGTCCAACTGAAGGAAGAATACTTATTCTGAAAGTAAATTCACATTCTCTGAATCGATCGAAGTAGAATAAGAAGAATAATAAAAAAGAGGAAATAGAAGGAAAAGGAGTAAAAGGACTAGAAGGAGACTAAAGGACTATTTTAAGGAGTTAGTTACTAACGGTCGATATAAAGAGCTCGAGTTTACCTTGTAAGAGGATCTCGAAAGGAAGGACACTCCGCAATCTTCCGGCTTGGATGAAACCATTCCGATGGTGACCGTGGACCATGCCATTAAACCGACACCTTAAAAGAGATAAAAGAAGAAAGAAAAAAAAAAAGAAAAAAGATATATATATATATACATATATACCTACATAGATAAGTCTTGTCTCTCTTAGATTAAGGATCTACGATAAGAAGAATGTTTACATATATACATACATACACATATGTATGTATGTATGTATGTATTTTTGATAGATAAAAAAATTTTCCTTTACCGATTTTATTGTACAACTCCGGCATATATAGTTCAGGTTTCTCTCTGTAGAAAAGATGATACTCGGCTTGTTCGACGATCGGTGTAACGCAATTGAACTGTCGACAATTCGTATAGGCCTCCATGATCTCAACAGGAGACCATCGTGACGTACCCCAGTACATTACCCAACCTTTGCTTATCACGTAATTCATGGCGCGTACTATCTCTGAAAAGAGATCGAATAAACAGATATGAGAGATATTGATGTATCTCAATTACAATTGTCGTCGTCATCATTGTCGTCGTTTATGAGTTTCTCTTTGATAAATATAACGGGAATGAGACAAAATGTTATCCTAATATGTCAATTGGAAAATTTTTTATTTCTCTCTTTCTCTTTTTCTCATATCTCATATCTCATATATATATATATATATATATATATATATATATATATATATATATATATGTCTTTATCTTTTTTATATCTCTCGAAATAACAAAGGAATTTTGAAAATCCTTAACGAGTAATTTCGTAAAGAGAATCAAGGAGAAGAGTGGTTAAACAACATGTGCCGGCAGAAATTCTCACTGACAGACTATTTATATCTTTACCTCGTATTCGTATTTATATCTCACATTTACAGCGCATTCGAGCGTAATTTTACGATCGTCTATATAGAGAGAGACTTCATCTCTTCACTTTCTCTCTCTCTCTCTCTCTCTCTCTCTCTCTCTCTCATTCTCACTCTCACTCACTCTCACTCTCTTTCAAGAGAGCATTCTGCGAATTTACGAGTTCTTAATACGGTATAGGCATATATATATATATATATATATGCGTACAAACACGCACACACACACACACACATAAGTATGTATTTTTTTTTTAATTTGTACGTGTCCCATTACAAAAAGTAATAGCATAAAGTAATTGCAAAAAGTTCTTCGATAAAAATCTAAATCCTTTATACATACGTACATGGGTAATCGAATATTATTATAGAGTTAAGTCAATTTCTAGGAAATACAGAGAAAGAGAGTGTGTGTGTGTGTGAGAGAGGGAGAGAGAGAGAGAGAGAAAGAGTGAAAGAGGAGAAGAGAAAGAGAAAACGAGTCCAGGTGGAATCGATAGTGCATAGAACGTTTGTCTTGAAGCTTACCTTCCATTGGGCACATTGGATCGACTTTGTGAATCATGACGATATCGATGTAGGACAGCTGCAGTCTGACCAAGGACGCTTGCACAGATTCGATAATATGCTTACGCGACAATCCTCGTCCCTCTGTCCTGTCGAAAATTATTTATTCTTTATCATAACGATTTTTTCATTCATGATCGAAAATTATGTTATAAACATTACATGTTTATAAGATGCACATTGTTGAACATAAAAATACTTTTTACGATCAAATTAAAAGATAGATAGAGAGAGAGAGAGAGAGAGAGAGGGAGAGAGAAAGAAAAAGATATCTATGTGATCGTAATTTTTTTCTTTTGTTTTTTTCGTTTATAAAAATCCCAACATGAAATTTTATAAAATTCCTATTATTTAAAACTTAAATAAACACAGATAGAGAAATAACGTGAGGAGAAAAGAGGAAAAGTTAAATAAAAGTAAAAATATATATATGTTCTATGTGTGAAAGGAAGAGAGAGAGAGAGAGAGAGAGAAAGTGTGAGAGAAAGAGAAAGAGAAACGTAAAGTTTCTACACATCGATCGCATTTGTCGCCGCCGCGACCTCCTTTTGTCGTGTTCTTTTCTCTCATATATACATACATATTTCGTACCTTTTGTCGAGAGAGAGAGATGGAGAGAGAGAGAAAGAAAGAGAAAGAAAGAGAGAGAGAGTATATGTGTTCATATATTGAAGCGAACCCTTGGCGAGGTCGACGTGAAATGTTTTAAACTGGACAGTCCGCGGGACAACAATAAGCTTCACAAAGCTTTTCAAAGTATACGTGGGAGAAAGAGAAAAAGAGAGAGAAATAGATAAACAGCAGAGAAAGAGAAAGACAGACGGGGATAGATAAGACGCATATAGAAAGAAAGAGAAATGAGAGACACTCGTAACATTTATAGTCTATTTTTCTCTCTCTCTTTCTCTCTTTTTCTATCTATTTCTCTTTTTATTCACATTCGAAGAACAAAATGCAAGAATTGTCGATGATTTAACGCGTCATATTCTGCTATTCGATTTGACATACATACGTGTGCGGTTAACGCGTGCGACCTGACATTCGGTCGTACTACTTTCCACTCTAAGCTGTACGATCGAACGCGTTTACACCACTGGAATGCATTCTCCTATGTATCGAGGAGAACGAGGAGAACATATTTATGTATATATGTATGTATATATCTGTGTATCTATGTATATACATTTGGACTATCCTGTTATGTTAGGCGAGAATGATTGTTATATACATATCTTATGACCTACGTGATCACTTGAATGATACTTTGCTTTGATATAATAAATTATTCTAATTATCGTAAACGTTAATTCTTATAATTATAAATTCTTGTAAGAATTAACGTTTACTCTTAATAATTAAACGTTAATTCTTAATAATTGTATAGACAAATAATTTATATCGTTGTTATTTTCTATATCGATCGAATTCTTAATTCATGAATATATGAATTTGAGAAATTCAAGCGCATTTAATCATTTTTGTTTTTTTTTCTTTTTCCTTTTTTAAAAAAAATCAGAAAGTGATAAAGTTGATAAATAACATAACAATGTTAATAATATGTAATGTCGTATTCCATGTTAATTCATTCGTTTGATTTTTTAATTTTATTTCATTTTTCATCTTTCTCTTATATCCGTTTTGTTCTTCTTTCTTCTTACGTCAAAGATTTCACGAAACGCTCGACCATATGAGAAACGACTTTCATCTAGGACATGAACGAATATTGTGCCAAAGAGTATTATGTAGAAAAACAAGATAGGACGATTTTGCGGAGAATTAATAAAATATTTTTATTAAATTCTTTCTCCTTTTTTCTTTTCTTTATAAGACATTTTTAGTTATTCAATGATATACATAATTTCTTCTTTTTTTTTTTCGAATTCTCAACATTTATATGAATATTATCGATTCCTATAAGATGTGTGAAAAACTTAAGAAAACTTTTAGAAAAAAATAAAATAAAATATATAAGAAATTTCGAAAGTGCTTTAAATATTGTAATCGCAGAACCGTAATATGGGGAGAGTTCTTTCTCCTGAATAAAGCTTTCCACTTACGACAGGATCAAAACGAATTTTCAACACTGTCCCGACGAAAAGCGTGCCCTAATTAAAATCGACACCTTCATAGTACTCTTCGCGTTCTCGCATACACATAGACATTGTTCTTTCTCTCTTTCTCTTTCTCTCTCTCTCTCTTTCTCTCTCTCTCTCTCGTTTTTTCTCTTACCGTACGTTTCCAAAGTCAATTACGAAGTAACTTTTAAGCGAGCGTGCAACAGCTTTCGTAGGGTATCCCTTTCTCTCAATTTAATTACTGTATCGTTTAAAAGTCTACGTTCGAGATAACGAGGAAGTTTTCAAACATTGAGCTCAAAAGCTCGACTGATTTTTGCTTTCCAATAAAATCCACAAAAAATTAAAGACACACATACGCACACACATATATATATACATATATATATATATATATATATATAGAGAGAGAGAGAGAGTGTACCGAGGAGTGATACAATTGAGCAGAAGGTTTGGTGATACTTTGTGAAAAAAAAAAATTAAGTAGAATGTAATTTTTGAGAAATCGTCACTTCGTTTTCTACACAAAAAAAAATTTTTTTTTAACCTATTCGATACTTTAATTTATTGTAAGGTTCGACTTGACAGAATTGATTCGTTGTTCGCAAACACATGCAAAGTTAATTATTGTCTATTTCCTCTGATTGCTACTATCGTACTGTTGTGTATTAATTTGTTTTATTACGTATTTCTTTCGAATAATTTCATAATTTCGAATAATCATTCAAGAATGATTATGTATTAGTTTTTTTACAAAAATTAATTTTTATTAGCGTAGAAATTGTTAAAAATTTCAATTATCCTATATTTATTTCATAGAAAATCGTGTTCTTTTAATTAAATTATTATGCGTTTTTTTTTAATGTATTGTGATAATTTTTTTATTTTTTCAAATGCCAAAAATATGTTTTAAAAATAGTTTTTCTTGAAAATGAAGTTTCGATTTATTTTTTGTACTCTTTGCTTCGTTGTATCACTCTTGTTGAAATATTTTGTATATATGTGTGTATATATATATATATATATATATATATATTATATACATTATGTATATATATATACAAATTATATACATTATATATATATATATATATACATATATATATAAAAGAAAGAAAAAAACATACAAACATACAAACGTGCATAAATAATGTTAGAAAATTTGCCTTACTTCGTGTTCCAATATATTTTCGTCGTAACGACGTAGCTCGAACGATTCCAAGCACGGCGCAATAAAATCCGACCGAATTGTATTTCCGCACGATGGCCGCTGTGGGCTTCGCTCAAGTCGAACACATTGATGCCGCTGTCGTATGCGAGAGCAACGACAGCTTCGGCGGTTTCCTCGTTGCCGCATCCCCCTACACCAAAGGTTGTCCAAGTACCTGGTATACAATGAATATGTTAATAATAAAATAGAAATAAAAGAAACAGTATCAAGAATTAACAGGGAACATCGGATGGTACAATATTGTTTTTATTCGGACTATGTATATAAAATTTTTATGTGAATTTTTATTTTTATTTGATTGTGAATTTTTCTTCTTTTTCTTCTTTTTTTCTTTTTTTTTTTTTTTAATGTATCAAATGGAATAACGCGATTGAGTATTTAGTTAGTCCTTTCACGTTTTCATTGAATTTCCATTAGAATTTCGAACGACCATTTTTTATGCTTTTAGAAAAAACATCTCGTAACAATGTATTTGTCTAATCCTATTAGAATTCTACCGATGATGATAGTAACAGTGTCAAATTGTTATCGTTCGATAAAAAAAATTTTTGAAATGAGACATCGTCGTTCTCTCTCTATATATCTATATATCTATTTCGTTATCTCCTCCTCCGCTCTTCTCTCTCTCTATCTCTCTCTCTCTCTGTTTCTCTCTCTCTCCATTAATTACGTCCCGATATCGCGCTAATTAAGGCCACGAGCATTTCTTTCCCATCGTTTCACAGAGAGAGACAAAAACGCATCGTTATCTCGGTCCCGTAGACCGTCACGCGTACCAAAAACCCAATCTCTTGATGTAAAAATAAATAACTGAATATATTTCGTGTTCAAATAGATACATAGATAGACAGGAAAGTGTATGTAAAATGAAAGCTCGATGGAGCTTTGTGTTCCAGTTTGCTAGACGATATGTTGAAAAGAACGCGAACAACGAAGAGGTGAGAATTTTATTCGATAATTCTATCATAATCAAACGAAGTCAAAGCTAGTACATAACTATTCGATTTTTGCAATACGTTCGTTCTCACATTTCTTTTTTTCTTTTTTATTCAATTAACTAACATTCGTTGTTACTCGACATTTTAATCTTTTCGGAATATATTGAACGAGAGAAAAGAAGAATACGAGAAAGAGAGAAAGAGAGAGAGACAAAATAAACAGGCTGATAAGATTAAGGAGAGAGCCCAAAAAAATAAACATTAACAATAAAAAAAAGAAAAAAAAATATAAAGAAAAAAGATTGAAAGATATAATGGAGTATCGTACCTAAGCCAACATTGGAAACACGTAGACCACTTTTCCCCAAGTTGCGATACCGAATACCTGGCGAAGGATGCTGTAAACGTTGCGCTTGTGCAGCAATGCAGCTAGTCAGTAGCTGCTCTTTCGTTCCTGCTGTGTTGCTGCAGTGCACGCCTGTCTCTGCACCACCGCCACCGCCGTTGAACTCTTCCATGCAATCCAAGCTGGCTATGGGTGCGCGACACCTGCGATAAACACAGACAAGAACACATGCGAATGTGATTTTTTTATTCAGTGTAAATCTATAAGTAATAGGTAGATAGATAGATAGAGAGAGAGAGAGGAAGAGAGAGAGAGAGAGAGAGATGTATTTTTTCGAAGGTATAGTAAGTTACACGTATTCACATATATACATACATACATACATACATACATACATACATACATACATACATACATACATACATACGTACATATAGATAGATATTTTGATCAAGAGGAGAGACATGATTTTCATTTTTCAAGAATACAAAGAAACTTTTAAATCTCTCCCACAGGTTTATTTCGGGCTTCCTCATTTTCATCCATTGGGAACGTTAAAAATGCATGCCTAAAAACCAAGGCCGAAGAAATTGATGAACGGCAAAGGCATCGATTCTCGTCGTTTTTTATTTACGACAAAAGTTATAAGAAAGTAGAAGAAGAACAAGAAGAAGAAGAAGAAGAAGAAGAAAAATAAGAAAAATAAAAAGAAGAAAACAACAACGAAAATAACATCAACAACATCAATAACGTTGTAATGCAACGATGAGAAGCTCGAGCGACGTGCAAGCAACTTTCTATTGGTACTGTTTGAAAGGAATAATAAAAAATAGATAAACTAATGATTGTCGCGTATTACAGGCACACCATTACCATTGAAGATGCAATAATCTATATACATATATATGCGCAATCAGCCATTTCTTTCGAATTCGATAAATTCATTTCTTCATTTTTATTTTCGTTTTTTTTTTTTTCTTTTTACATTAACATAAACGAAGTGTTTCGAATGTTTATCCGAACAACAAATTAAATTAATTAAATTGCACGACAAAATGGCTTTTCTTTTTTTTTTCTTTTCCTTTCTTTTAATTTGTTTGTTTTTATTTTCATGAAAATGTTTGAATAAAAACGTTTAAAATTTGTTATGATTTTTACAAGAACAAGAATAACCAATATATATTTAATATACATATATTAATTACTTCTCATATATATTAAAGACAAATTTATATTACTCTTTT
>NC_140814.1:9815000-9887500 GCF_050613455.1 Vespa mandarinia | reverse complement strand
AATAATAATAATAATAATAATAATAATAAAAATAAAAATAATAATAATAATAATAATAATAATAATAATAATAATAATAATAATAATAATAATAACAATAATAATAATAATAATAATAATAATAATAATAATAATAATAATAATGATAATGATCTATTTCTTTTTTCTCTTTTTGTCTGTTTTTTCTTTTTGTTTATACAATGCGTTCTTCATTTTACTCGACTCTTCTTACTTAAGATTAAAATCGAGATGTAAGTTTTCATACGTTTTGGTGATTCGTTTTTCCTCGTTTTTAACATATTTTAATATGATTTCGAAAACGCGATGACTACGATCCACGAAGAGAAATGACGAAGAGAGAGACAGAGATTATATTATTCCTTTTCCTGCGTGTTTTTGTTTCTTTTATTTAACCTTCCTAAATATAGTATGTATGTATGTATGTATGTATGCGTGTATGTTGTATGTATGTGTGTGTGTGTGTATGTATGTATGTATATCAACAAAACGACGTGTATAGGAAGCGGCAGTCTTTTCCACGCTCTCGTTCCTGTCGAACGTGCGAGTGGTAGTAAATCGGTCCTCTTTCGATGCTCTTCTCTCAATCCCTTTTTTATTCTTTTTTCTTTTTCTTTTTTTTTTTTTTTTTTTACTTTTTCTTTTGTATAAAAATGAAAAGGCTGTTTTTCCATGGACCGTGGAAGGATTTTGATGAATGCAATTTTTTTTAGGAGTGATAACTTTTGAATGAAGGAGTAGAACTGTTAGGAAATAAGACGATGTAAAGAGAGCTTTCGATAGATTACTTACAATTAATTTTCGTTAACTCTTAATACTCTTACTTTCTAACTTTGGTCGGAATTAGCTCTTCGCACTCGAGCAACGGCGCTTCGAGGATCGTCCACAACTGTTTTGCTTATTTGGCGTCGGACACTATTAGTCTCGCGTACAAAAAGCGCGTATCGTCAAAGCGCCGTGAAAATAACGAGAGAAAGAGGGATTAGAGAAAGCTAAAATGATATATATATATTATATATATATCATATATATATATATATATATGATATATGTATATATATATCATTTGATAAAGAGAGAATGAGATTACAAATGCGAAAATATGTGACGACTGTGCAAAATAAAAAATGAGAATAATGCGAGATAATGTAAAATGACGATATTGGTTGGT
Source organism: Vespa mandarinia (assembly GCF_050613455.1). Taxonomy (NCBI): domain Eukaryota; kingdom Metazoa; phylum Arthropoda; class Insecta; order Hymenoptera; family Vespidae; genus Vespa; species Vespa mandarinia. The sequence continues at coordinate 9,886,311 of NC_140814.1, read as the reverse complement.
GGTTATGGTGGTTATGGTGGTTATGGTGATGGTAGTAGTGGCAACGGTGGTTTTTCCTCTAAGGAATTAACTTAAAACTCGTTAATCTACTTCCGACAAAGGGATGGATAACAGGTAAATAGATAAAGAGATAGAATTAAACAGAGAAAATGATAGAGAAAGATAAGAATGGCGCCGTGAAACCGTATACAACAAATTGTTTTATCACGACGATATTAGGAGGAAAAAAATAGAAATAAAAGTTATACATATATAAATATATATATATATATATATATATATATATATATATGTATATATATATATATACACGCACGGTGAGACCATGTGACAACACTGTATATGGGAAATAAGCACTCCCTCGAACGATTATTATCATATCGCACACGGATATCACGTATCGACGATAGAGAAAACCCGCGGTACTTTTAACGTGTAATCGTGTACTCGGAGCATCGTAGATCTCCGTTCATCCTTCGATCGTCGCCGATCATTTGACCGTCCTCTGACAAGTTGGCAGATTAACCATGAAGAATACGTTGAGCTCTATCAAAGAGGCCAGGATTAGGAAGACCGCGTACATACACAAACAAGCGCGGCCTACTTTTCTATCGAGTTGAAACTTATTTGAAGCGAAGGCAATGTAGAGTAACATTAGCGTCGATAGTAGAGATATGGCGCTGTACTCGAGACCACCAGAATTTATGCTGATGTAATGTCTGCCAGGTTGCGTGGGCGAGAACGAGGATTTTATCAACCATGGTAGACCCAAACATAGGAGTATGTCGAACGTGTTAGAACCGATCGAATTGCTGATACCCATCGAGCCGTGTCCTAAAACAGAGAGTAAACTAATAATAACATTGTTAATTGGTGAGTTTATCGAAGGAAGAAAAAAGATCAAACATATAGATGAAACAAATAGACCTATCCTTCTTCTAGTTTTTTTTAAGAATATCCAGAAAAAGGTGTACACTTTATAAGTGGCAACTTACCAAATTGGATTCAATTGTATTCTTGAGATTAATCCGAAAGAAACCTTTTAAATATTCCTCCTTTCCCTATATCCCATCCCCAATTTTTAATTTTTTTTGAAACCTTTTCTTATCAATATCTTTTGCTTTTTTTTTCTTTTTACAAAGATCTAGAATTATATTTTTAATTTTATATTGATGCTATAATCTCTCTTGGATGTTAAATTTATATATAAGAAATAATATAAGGAAGATATAAGGAAATATTAGAAACAAGGAAAAGAAAAAAGTGGGTCATCACTCTTTGAATTACCCTACTATTTATCTTCTTTTACGTACCTTGTTTCGCGACAATCACGCTCGAGACAGCTTCCGGTACGCTAGTACCAGCCGCGAGAAACGTGATACCCATTACCGAATCTGGTATCTTCAATGTATCTCCTGAAAATAGTGTCGTCAAAATTATGTGAAATTCAAACTATCTCGTTATCAGCTCTCTCTCTCTCTCTCTCTCTCTCTCTCTCTCTCTCTCTCTCTCTCCCATAATCAATTCGAAAATCAATACTCACCGATTATCGTGATCATCCATGCAACGACATAACTCAATGAACCGATCCAAATGATACACATGAGGAACGTAACAGGGAACCAATTTTTAAATCGTGGCTTTTCGCAATCCGGTATTGTACACATGAAAATTAGATGAATCGGCCAAGTCATGATCCAAGCTGTTTTTCTGATCCATCCGCCTCGTGCAGGCCATACCAACAACTCGTATTCGTAATCTAAAAGAATAAATATAAATCAAAGGGTATATTATCGAGATATTTTTAAATTTTTACGCTCAACTTACTCGGTTCGGGATTTTCTTCCTGTGCTTTGGTTCCGCCATTTTGCAAAGGTACGTCTATCGTTGCTATTTGTTCGACTCGATCGCCGGACGATTGAAGCTTATCAGGTCTGGGTAAATGAATCTCATCAGCATCTATTCGACGATATTCAAATGAATTTAAACGATTAGCGGATTAGAAAACTCTGATATTATATATATTCTTTTTTTAACATCGTACCAGTTGCGATATGGCAGTCGGTCGAGAACTGATCGTTGTTGGTGCGAAATCTCGTACACCGTTGAAATGATTTATCCCAATACATGACAGCGATGTAAACTATATAAAGTAGGACCAGGGTGAGAGCCTCGTACCACTCGACGCGTTCGTCGTGTATGATGCATATTAAAATGGCGACGGTTACACCGTAGGCTAGGCAGTCCCTGCTAACGGGCCACCAATCTAATGGGACAACCTGTATGAAGTACGATGTCCCCCCCCCAAAAAAAAAGAAGAAAAAAGAAAAGAAAGATAAAGGAAGAGAGAGAGAGAGAGAGAGAGAGAGAGAGAAAGAGAGAAAAAGAAGAAGAAATGTATTAAGCCTCGAATTGGAACGAATATATTTGATTAAGAATTCGTCTTTACCATTCCTGCGCCGATCCCACAGCAAGCAGGAACAGCAAGAATATTGAACACCGCCGATCCGACGATAGTTCCAACTCCGATGTCACCTTCGGTAATGAAAGTACCGATCGCGTTTACGAATAATTCCGGTGCGGACGTCGCCGCAGCCATGAACGTCGCACCAGCTACGTCCTTTGACATCGATAGTGCTAAAGTACATAGAAAAAGAAAAAAAAAAAAAGAAGAAGAGAGAGAGCAAGCTCGTGTTAAGAAGGATTAATAAACTTTGTCACCTTGGACTTTTCTGTTGGATCGAACAATTTTATACTTACCGTGACATATTTTTTCTACCGCAGGTACAAAGAATTTATCGCATACGACTGCTAGTGCGATAAATAGATAAAGGGACACTATTACGTGCACAACGACGGCACCGCCTTGCCTCTGTGCCTCGTCAAACAGATCATGTGGAAAATCTTCTATCGCAGGTGGTGTGCAATTTATACCTGCAACAGAACATCACGTGTCCTCTCTTGGCATTATACAAATGAGCCGTAATAACCTGCCTATTCTCTCGTTTCTCTATAGATTCACGAGCTTATCGTGTAAAATTATATTATGGTTATCATAAAGAAAGGAAAGGGGAGAGAAAGAGAAAGAGAAAGAGGGGAGAAGGGGAAGAGTAGAAAAACGAAGAAGGGGAAAAGGGAGAGAAAGAGATATTAGTTTTCTTCGATACATTCATTTTACTTCTCATTTCGAATATACGATCTCGTGTATGTATTTTTTTCTTACCTTAATAATACTTCCTTATAAAATAACGAATACGTACAAATGAAACGTAAAGATTTTGATCAAAAGAAAAAGAATAAAATATATATCCTAATTAAATTTTAAAGGAAATCCGAGATAAATGTTCTGGGTAGTGAAATATTTTACGTGACCTTGTTGATATACAGATATATATATATATACACACACGTACATACATGTATGCATACATGGATACGTACAACTGGAAAGATGGACCCAACGATGATCGCGAACACGATAATGGTTCTCTCGAGTACGTCACGACATGCGAAACACAATACAAGTGCAGGTATTTATTTCAAGTTTTATTCTCCCATTCGATTGAAGATATGTATGTATCAGATATATCTATATCCAAGTTAAATAATTCAATGATCGTTTTGCTACTTGAAAATCTAGGAAAACATTTTCGCGAGAACGATCAATTCGTGAGCAAAGATAGCTAGCTAGGTAGGTAGATAGGTAGGTAGATAGGTAGGTAGATAGGTAGGTAGATAAATAGGTAGATAAATAGGTAGTGCGAGTTCGTATTGGGTCGTCAGACAGGAGGCGAGCAGCAGCACGAGCCATTTAAATCGTATTGTAGCCGACTTGTAATTATTATCCTCGGCAGTACTGTAAGGGAAAACGAACGGATGTTCCACACCCTCCATATTTGCTATTCCGTAAAATACACGTTGTACTTACGTAACGCGCGTGAAAACGCATCGAATCTCGTACATGAAATAGGAGCTTGGACATCAAGTTCTGGTTTCTTTTATTTTTTTCTTTTCTTTTCTTTTTTTTTTCCTTTATCGACAACATGAAATATTTCAAAATAGATATATGTAGGTATGGATAATAGGATTAATTTAGAACACGTGCCGATTCTAATCCATCTGTACGAGATTGTCGTACAGTGATTAATGTGAGAATTCGAGCTTAATGTGAGAGTTCATATTAAAATGTGGTCAATTGAATTGATTTGAGAAGTGAAAGAAAGAAAGAAAGAAAGAAAGAAAGAAAGCAAGAAAGAGCGTGGTATAGAAATAGAGTGATCTTGTTTGTGTCGTCTTAGACGACATTATGAATCCCATCGAAAGGACGCAAAAGCATTTTACGTGGACGAGTAAGGTCCGATAATGTGCAAACACGTTAGCACACTGTGGTGTTGTACTTACGAGCCATCAAATTGTGCATCGTATAGCGTTAAGACGGTGATACGCCAAGTAGGAAACGTCTCGTTAAGGTCAGTCATTAGTTCAATTTTACGAAAGCTGCGTGTCGTGGAATTATTTGGCAAACAACCTCACGTGAGAATGTCACTTTGGAGAGCTAGGGGTGGAGAAGAGAGGGGCAGGGGGTAGAAGGATGAACATTATCGTAACAATTCTTATAATAGATCGTATTTACGAATATAAATGGAGTATTTCGCGAAGGAAAAGACGTTTTCATTACGATTTCGTAAAACTTTCGAAACTATAAGTTTTATCGTTTTACGATAATTTTCTTAACGTATAAATAACGATGGGAAAAAGATCGTAAGAATAAATTTGTTCGTATATATATATATATATATATATGTGTGTGTGTGTGTGTGTGTGTGTGTGAACGCGCACGCGATTTTTTTTTTAATGAAATTACAAAGACAACTGATCGTAGATTTAATCTCTTTTATTTTCCTTGTCCTTTACCGTTTTCCTTTTTTTGTCCTTTTTTTCACTTTTTTTCATTTCCTCTCGTAACGATCAGAGATCATTATAAATAAATAACGATGAATACAAAGATTATCACAGACATGTGCATACGGGGAGTTCGTTCGCATGTGTTCGCTCGCGGCCGCACGCTCGCGCGCTACACGGTAAGCGCAAATGGGACACAAAAATGTCGGAGTATGTTCTCGGGCTATTTTAATTTGCAGGGGTCAATTGGCCGGTCGGTCGCGGCCGGTCGGTTTGTTTGTTTGATTCTTACGAATGGATCAAGATCGAAGAAGAAAGAAAGAGCGAGAGGGAGAGAGAGAGAGGAGGGGGAGGGAGGAAGGGAGGAGGGAGGAAGGGGGAGGGAGATTATCGAAAATGACGAATCGCATCCGGCTCTTATATCGATTTTCGAGTCAACCTATGAGAATCCTACACGTATGTAATTCGATACGATGGATTTCTCTTGGGATTTACGTTCTCGAAGGATATCCTTCGAAGATTTATTTTCTTTCCCAACACGTTGATCAGCTCGATCGCTCTCTTAAAACTGACTTGGTTGATTTTCCTTTTTTTTCTCACTCTCTCTCTCTCTCTCTCTCCCCCGATCTTTGTTCCCTCTAGAATGAGGGTCTAATCTCCGGGAAAACTTTTCGACGGATATTAGAAGTAGAAAATAATAAAATTTTTATTAAGTATTCTAGATTAATAGAACCTTATGATCGTTCAACTGGTAGATTGCTGAAGAGCAATCAATTATAGAAATGTAGGAGTAACTAACAAAAGAGAGAGAGAGAGAGAGAGAGAGAGAGAGAAAGAGAGAGAAGGTGTAGGAAACATAGAATCACGTAAAATGCTTTTCGAGTAAGTATCCTTCTCCCCTCCTCTCCCATCTAAATGCCTACGTCACATTGTCGTAAAACTTATCTAGAAAGAAAGAAAAAATGGAATTTCTCAAAATTTTTTTTTGTGTGCAAGATGGGAGGGATGACGGTGAGATGGGGGAAGAGGAGGGGTGGCAGAGACAAAAAAATCTCGTTTTCTTTTCCAGCTTTGCTCCCCAGGCGTCGTCGTAAGCCTACTGGTGTTGTAGATGTGGGCGTATTGGTGACTCGTACCGGTTATACAGCTATGTGGTTGATGTGACTTCCTACCGATTAAGCAACCTAAAGAAGTTAAATTGCTCTCATTCAACTGGCCAGAGTAGATGCCATTCATGCCTAATGTACGTCGTATAAACTAGATATAACGCGGCTGGACAACTCGGCCGGTCTCGAGGGTCGATCGCTGACCGAAGACCGTCGTCGCCCGGGATCATTTCTTTCTCTCTCTCTCTCTCTCTCTCTCTCTCTCTCTCTCTCTCTCTCAAATAAAAAGAACGGAGAAGATGAAGAAGAAGAAGAAGAAAGAGAAGAAAAAAAAGAAGAAGAAGAAAAAGAAGGAGGTGAAATAACGATATGTACAATACAACGATAGTTTGAACGAGGGTCGGGCCAGACCGAGAAAAACCTTTACTCTGTACGAGTCTAATTGATTTTTATCGAGCTTAGGTAATTATTAAGAGTGCTTAATTCGCGCTTAAGGCCTCACGTACGTGAGGGCCCCTTTCGAACGATCGTCGGGTTAATACGCTAATGACACCACCCCCGCCAATCCTCGTCTTTTCTTTTTACCGATGCCGCCGGCATCGTTACGATACTATATTCGAACCGTGGTACCACCGAGAGTTCTCAACTAACACTACTCTATTCGTGTAGAGTCACCGTTTTCGTCGTTCTCTTCCATCGTCGTCGTCCATCACACCACCACCGTCACTATTCTTTTAACATCGTTCAACATCGTCTCAATATCCTTGTCTTTCTCTTTTTTTTTCTCTCTTAATGACCATCAACGTCTTCCATTTATTTACATCTTTTCTCTCTTTATCTTTACTTTTCTATCCATTTATTTTGTTTTCCTTTCCATTTTCTTTTCCTTTTTTTCTTCTTTTCTTTCTTTTTTTTTTTTCTTTTTAAACGTAAACAAACATGTAAACACGTAAACGAGCGAATTTTAAACGAGCCAATATTATGATATTACTGTCAGATAGATTCTATTATAAGGAGAATTAAAATTGATCGATAAATAAGAATACGTAGATGAGAATCGATGTATTCGCGAGCTTCGTTCTTTTAATAATAGAAAAAATATATTAACCCTAGAAGTTGTAAAATTTGATATACTTAATACCTTGTTAAGTTATATCATTGAGAAATGGATTTGCGTTACAGCTTCAAGTTACACTTTTGCACTTTTCTTAACCGGAGAATCTTGAGATTCTTGTTTCATTTATAAAAGCTTCCCTCTGTCTATTTCTATTTCTATTTTTCTCTCTCGAAATCTCGAAATCTCGAAATCTCTTTCTATTTCTATTCATTTCTCTCTCTCTCTCTCTCTCTCTCTCTCTCTCTCTCTCTCTGTCTGTCTCTGTTTAATGAGATAATGTATAAGCATTAGAAAAGGAAAGTTTCAAATTTAGATGAGATATAGATTAAGGTTTCAAATGTGGTTTGGTAAGATAGATTGAATTCTATTTGAAAATAGATTCGAATCAAATTAAGAGGAAATAAAATGAAAATGAAGATGAAGATGAAGAGGACGACTATGACGATGACGATGATGCAAATCGGGAGCGCGTGTAGTAACTTAAAAGCGACCAATTGTCGCGAAAGCGAAGCGGTTAGTATAGGATAAAAGTGTCCCTCCAAGGGAATACTATCTTACTCTCTCCCTCTCTCTTTCCTTCTCTCTCTCTCTCTTTCTCTCTCTCTCTTTCTCTCTCTTTCTCTCTTTATTATTTCGTTATAAAACCATCTTTATTAATCCGTTTTTATCCTTTTTCTCACGATTTGCGAGAAAATAGGATATCTTTTTATTTTGAAGAAAGTTTTTTTTTTTCCTCGAAAAATATCGACTCATCTTTTGAATACAATTTTCGTCGATACCCATCATATCCTTTATCTTAACGACAAAATTTTCCTTTTTCCAACAAAGAAAATTGTCTCCTATAAATTCCAACGTGTATAAGAACAGGGAAATAGTTTCGTATAAAAAATCTATCGTATAAAATTGAAATTGAGAAAGAATCGATATGCGTTAATACGAAAAAATTAAAAACGATTCCGTTTCCTCGGAATTATTGAAATTATTAAAATAATTTTAATTGGTATGAATCGAAGTCGAGATAGTAGAACGGATCCGATTCTCGCTGGATTTGACAGATTTTGAAACAAAAAAGATTTGATAAGAAATTTCAAAATGTCGCGATCTTTTTTTTATGATAATTGTTTTCGTTTAATAAACGTTAGATGTACATGAATGATTCGAAAGATAAAGGATGCAAATTAAAATATGACAAATTAAAGACGTATTTTGAAAAAAGAAGAAAGAAAGAGAGAGAGAGAGAGAGTAAGAGAGAGATAGAGAGGGAAATTGTATATGCTTATATATATGTATGTATATGTATATGTATGTATGTGTGTATAGGTGAATAACGATCGATCAAGGATGAATAATAATCGATCTTACCGTTCGACCAGGAATGAGTTATCCTCGCAAAAGTCGACATGATTCCCGGCAAAGCATATTCTTCTATCGTTAACACGATCTAACGAAAATTGGAAAAATTTCTAATATATGAAAATAAAAAAAAAACCAAAATGAGGAAAAGAAAGGAGTTAAAAAGGGCAACTCCTTTATCATTAGTTGTTCTTTTCACTGTGGAAAAATGATTTTCCGGAAATCAAGTTTGGAATGTCATCGACAGTTCGTTAGATCGTCGTTTCAGCTTCACGATCTCGTCGTGACGATTTCGTCTCGTAACGTTCTTCTCACGCGAAAAAAAAAACTAAACTATCCTTTGTCGTCGTTGTTGCGCACTATCGGATTTAAGGATGGAACGGACGGGACACGAACGATTTAAACGACGTTAAATAAAGCGAATTTCTGCCGTTGCCGTTGCCGTTGTCATTCGTCGTCGTCGTCGTCGTCGTCGTCGTCGTCGTCATCGTCGTTGTCGTCGACATCGACGTCGTTTTTCCAATCGTATTCTTTCTATCTTTTTCTATATATCTCTTACTATCATCTCTACTATCTCACATCTCTGGACCGAACCGAGAAACGTCACAAACGGAAACGTCTGGATTACAACGCGCTATCTCGTATTACACGATGTTTTGCATTAGCGTTACCGTGATTCGAACGTCGACTTCTCTCTCTCTCTCTCTCTTTCTCTCTCTTTCTCTCTTGCCGTCTTTATTCATTTGCACGCTTTATTCCATCTCTCTCTCTCTCTCTCTCTCTCTCTCTCTTTCTTTCTTTACCCCTTTCACTTCCTCTCTCTCTCTCTCTCTCTCACTCTCTCTCCCTTTCTCTTTTAAAAGAAGAGAACGAGAGTTTGTTCACCGTTCAACTCCCTTATCTCTTTCCCCTTTCTCTTTCTTTTTCTCTTTATTTTTCATTTTAAAATGTCCACCCAATAGATCCGTCATGGAAGAACTATTACGTGAAACAGCAATAAATGAGGACTTGAATTCTTGAAAATAATATTCGCACCAACCTCCTCCTAGGTCAGACGTATCCATGTTGTCAATCCCGTTGTCACACACATACTACATTAACAACTACTCCGAAGTCCGACATCGTTTGTTAGAATCACCCCTCCCTCTACTCTTCTCTTCTCATCACTTCTCTCTCTCTGTCTCTCTCTGTCTCTCTCTGTCTCTCTCTGTCTCTCTCTCTCTCTCACGGTCTCTCTTTCTGTCTCTCTTGGTCTCTCTTTCTGTCTTTCTCTCTCTCTCGGTCTCTCTTTCTCTCTCTCTCTCTCTCTCGGTCTCTCTCTCTCTCTCTCTCTCTCTCTCTCTCTCACTGTGCTTAGCTCTTCGTCCGCGCCCGCTCGAATTGCGCGCGGTCGTTCTACGTTTTCAAACATTATTTTTACGCTTGAAAAAGCCTGAGTTCGCGAACCCGCAAGAAGGAGTGCCCAGGATACTTACACATATCGATGAGACAAGTCGACATTTCGTTTTTTTTTTATTTGTTCTTTTTTTATTTTTATTTTTTCTTTTCTCTCTCTTTCTCTCTCTCTCTCTCTCTCTCTCTCTCTCTCTCTCTCTCTCACTCTCTTTATTTTTCTACTTTGTTTTATTTATTTCCTTTTATTTCCATCTATATATTTTTTTTCTTTCTATCGAAGAAATAAAAGAAAAGAACGTTTGAACTCTGTATTAAATTTCAATTGTCACTTTGAACCTTATAATAACATTTTGAATCTTATAATTTTTAATGTTCGTTCGCATCTACGTAAAAAATTGTTACAACATGAAAATTATAAGTATTACTTAATATCAATATAATTGCAATATACTTGTGGTATAAATTATATATTAAAAAAAAAATATATATATATATATATATTGAAGAACATTGGATACGTAATGACAATGAAGTTTAACACGATAAAATGAAATAAAGTTTGCAAAATAGCTGTACAGATATATCGCTGTATAAATAATATCAAATTTTTTAAATGTTACATCGCGTTTATAGAACCAATTAGAAATTCGATCTCGTTTGCGTTAGTAACGTTGTATAGTTGTTCTTCTCGTTATTTTCAATGACTTCGTGGAAGAGATCGACGACAAATTTCTCGGATTCGTCAATCGATAGCATGCTGTTTCTCAAGTGTAGTTTTATCGACGACAATTAATCGTCCTTGATCGTTCTACTTGTCAAACTACGACGAAAATTGCCGTTGACGTTCATTATGTTCGAAAGATCGTTCGACGAAATCCACACGCGAGGACCTTTTCATTAGAACGTGTTATTTGTAACATAAAATATCTGTTGTACGCACATATATGTGTATACGTGCGTGCTTATGTATGTATATATAAATATAAATATAAACATATATATATGTATACATATACATATATGTCTACACTCTTTTATTGATTTACAAGAATAAAAATCACATAAATAGTGTTAATAAAATATGTTAATAAAATAATAAAATATATATATATATATTTCCAAAGAAATATAATACTAATATAAGTTATAAAAGGATTTATTCCACATACGTTTAAAAAAAAGAAATAGAATTTATTGAATTCAACAAAATCCAAAATAAATTTGTTTCGTTGTCGTCGTCGCTCTCATTGTCATCTGTATGGCACTTCAAAGCAATCGATTTTATTTTAAATTCACTCAAATTCAAAGCTTTAGCTAGAAAACTTGGTCTTTATCACAGTATAGATATTGTCGAGAACAGAATAAATTCAGTAAATATTACAGAGGAATATATATATGTATATACAACATGTGTATATGTATATATATACATATTTTCTAATATATATATATATAAAGGCATTCGTATAATCAGATAGCTTAAACAAAGAGAGAGAGAGAGAGAGAGAGAGAGAGAGAGAGAGAGAGAGAGAGAGAAAGAAAGAGAGAGGGAGAGGGAGAGAGACTATTATATAAAATTATAGTGTAAACGGTGCAATAAATTGCCGAGTATAAAAAACACCTAAGTATAAAAAATATCGTATAAATATAATAACAGGTGCACACTTACTTATGTACACATATATTTTATATAAATACTAGTATATCGATTTCGAGGGCTCGAGAAAACTTTCCTTCAACGATCGAAGGGAAAATTGTTTTCTTTGGTATATCTTATCTCGAATAAGAATACGTAAGAACAACGCCACGTTTCGATATCACCATTGATATCAATATCAGTATTGATTTGGATTTCGTTCAAGATCGATCGAATCGCAAAAATCATTTTTCCCAGTGCCGTGATTAAAAGGATAAAAGAGTGAAAATATTGAATATTATAACGAATATTTTAAGTTTCTTAACGTTAACGTTCCAATAAAAAAAAGAAAAAAGAAATAAATAAAAAGAAAAAAACGAAGAAAAAAGTTATTTTACTTATATCTAATTTTTCTCTTTTCGACAACGAAGATCCGTAACTTCTTTTTTCTTTTCTTTTTTTCTCTTTTTTTCTACAATCGTTATGGCACGACGACACAGGCATATGATCGCATATAGGATATTATTCGTGATAGCCATACCTGCTATGTACTTCCTTTGCGTTAGCATCACTGGATATAATCCAAAAGATCCTACATCCGTCAGCGGTTATAGGAAGGCCCGTGAGTATTAAGCAAAAAAAAAGAATAGTAAAAAAGAAAAGAAATAATTTTTTTACTTTCAACCGTTATACATTATACATTATAAATATTCGATATTTGAATATTTCCTCAGCTCGAAACGATTTCCTGAAATGATATAATTCCATTTTTTCTTTCATACGATAAGACTCATAAAAGGTACATATATGTACACACACACATATATATATATATATATACATGTATAAATATATATATGTGTATACATATATATATATATACATGTATATATATATATATATATTTATATATATATATAAAATATTAACATCGATGATCTTTCATTCCTAGTAAATTCATTTCATAGAAAATGCGTCGTATGACGAAAGTCGCTCGAGATTCAGGCATTATCGAATAAAAAGATCTCTCGAGAGTTCCGCGGGTAACCGTCCGCGTCGCGTGAGAGGACGACGTTACGTTACGACGATTATTTTGTCTTATAATCTGCCAACTTGACGAGAAATTACCCGGTACGGTTTAATTCGATCGAATTAGAGGCAACCTCCTCTTACTCTTCTTGCGAGGTACCTCCTCTTAAGACTTCCTCTTTCATCGGATGAAGAAGATAAAAATATATACATATGTATAAAAATATATATATATATATATATAAAAGAAAAAAATGAAAAAAATCAAGTTTCCCGGATAATGAATTTTATCGAATATGTTTAGCTCGTAAAAATCGTTAGATCAATGAATGAACGAACGAATAAACGAACGAACGAATTATTATCCTAATTATTTGTTTCAATTTCGTTTCTTCTTCTTCTTCTTCTTCTTCTTCTTTTTCATCTTTTTTTTTTATTCTATTCTATTTTATTATATTTTCTTTTTATTTATTTAATTCATTATTTTTTAAAGATCTTCGCAATCTCTTACAAACGGTGGAAGTGCAAAAGGAAATTATAGGAGAGAATTGCACAAGACCGGCCATTGATGAGTTCCCATCGGATGGATTTACGCGAGCAGAACGACGATCTGGTTTCATAGCGATACATTTCGCCATTGCTATTTATCTCTTTTTACTTTTGGCGATCATCTGCGACGACTTCTTTGTACCTGCGATAAAGAAAATATGTGAAAGTAAGAGACTCCTAAAAGGAGTGATCCTGTCTTTTCTATTATTTCATTTTGTTAATTTTTTTTTATATTTTTTATATTTTTTATCTGTTGACACGATAGAAAAGTATTTTACTTTCTTAATCGATGAAATTCATTTTGTAGAGATGAAAGTGAGCGAGGACGTCGCCGGTGCAACCATAATGGCAGCAGCCAGCTCCAGTCCGGAATTATTCATCAATGTTATTGGAACTTTTATAACGGAAGGAGATTTAGGTGTAGGCACGATTGTTGGTTCCGCTGTGTTCAACATACTTGCTGTGCCAGCTTGCTGTGGATTATTTGCTAAACAGGTTGGTTTATCATAAGAATATATTTTTATAATGATATATATCTATACTCGAGTACAAAAAGAATGACATATATACATATATATATATATTGAGATAGAGAGAGAGAGAGAGAGAGAGAGAGAGAGAGAGAGAGATATGGAGGAAGAGACAGAGACATTATCTCGAGTATTATAATCGAATCGATAATAACAAGTTGTTAGAGTTGTTTTTTTTCTTTCTTCTTTCTTTTTTTTTCTTTTTTTAGACATTACATTTAGAATGGTGGCCCATCACACGCGATACCTTGGCATACTCTTTTACTGTACTTTTATTGATCATAACACTTCGAGACGGTCGTATCGAGTGGTACGAAGGCTTGATTCTCATCATATTTTATATATTTTACATTTCGGGTAAGTTCAAAAAATTTGATGGAACAGATGATATAACTTTGATAAAGGATTTTTCCTTTCATTTTTATTTTTTCTTTTTTCTTCATCTCTCCAATTCTTCTTTTCGTCAGCTTCCTTCTTTATTTATATATTTTTTTTTTCAGCAATGTTTTTCAATGGAAGAATCAGTAGATTTCTAAAACGTGTCACGTCGAAGAGAAAAGCGTACAAGAGTATCTCCGAGAATAGTCCTCTTATTTCTAGCAGTACGATTGAAAATTTATATAAAATTATACGAAAATTTGATTTATACATTTTTCTTTTTTTCGTCGATTTTAATGTTTTATTCTTTTCGATTTTTTTCTTTTTTTTTTACAGCGTACATGAAAAACGGCAACATCGAGAATTTCGGTACGAGCGAGAAGGAAGAAGCACGTGAGTGTTTTTATGAAACTTGAAAGAATAAAGAAAAATCTCTTTTATATATGTATATATATATATATATATATATATATATATATATACATATATACACATATATAATATATTTTTTACTGTTTACAGTTGAAATCGTAAGTATGACAAGTTGGCCGAGCTCGAAGTACGAAAGAATATGGTGGGTTTTAACATGGCCGATCAATCTGGTACTGCTCGTTACGATTCCAGATTGCAGAAGACCGAAATTAAGAACATGGTATCCTTTAACATTCATCATGTGCATCATATGGATCGCTAGCACGTCTTACATAGTAGGATGGGTAATAACGATTATCGGTAGATATTTTTTTTTTTATTTCTAAAATTTCCTCATTTGATAATTAAGATTGTTAGATTTATTAATAAAAATACATATACACACGTATACATACATATATAATTTGTAAGGTGATACATTCGATATTCCTGACTCGATCATGGGATTGACTTTCCTCGCGGCTGGTATGAGCGTGCCTGAAGCTGTATCTAGCGTTATCGTAACAAATCAAGGTAATTAACGATTATAATTAACAGATAATTATAATCTATATATATATATGGCGCTGATATAATGAATAATTTTTATTCATTTAGGTCTTGGTTCCATGGGAATAAGTAATTCGATAGGTTCGAATGTATTCGACGTTTTACTTTGTTTAGGATTACCATGGTTTGTGAAAGCCGCCATAATACCAACCATACCAGGGGAACATAGTATTAAAATTAATTCGCAGGGTCTCGTTTATAGTTCTGTATCTCTTTTTTCTACATTATTCATCCTATACGTATCTCTCGCGTGTAACAAATTTAAATTAAATCGTGGCATCGGTGTAACATGTCTTATTACATACGCCATTTTTTTAATATTCGCATCGATCGTAGAACTTAACATCTTTTTTGTCGTTAATTTACCTATATGCAATCACTGACAATAATTATTAAATATGCATTTACTTGCCCATAGGCTTGCTATACAAAGGCAACATTATTTCAAATACATATGTATTAAATAGAATAAGTTCGTTAATGTGCTAGTCAATTATTTGTAATATGTCCATTTAGTACATTACGATATATCATTTTTGAATAATATGAATTTAAATGTATTTTGTGTTAGGTATATTTTTTAATTAAATTCATACTTAACGCATGTTACATATATAGAAATATAAGAGAAATATATATATATATATGTGTGTGTGTGTGTGTGTGTGTGTGTGTACATGTGAAAATGTAAATATATATCTTATTTACCTTTTATATTATTAAGAACATTAAAGAAAGGTATTGATATATATCAGAAGGAAGTATCATTTATCACGCATATGTTGATGTTAATTTCTATTTATATTATGACAATAAGAGAATCAAAAGGGAATATTGTTAAACATAAATTTGATATAAATGGTGGATGAATGGTCCAAATCGAAATATTGTTAAATATTTATTAAAATGTATTAAGTGTATCGGAAAGTTCTGTCCATATCAGTTACAACAAATTTCAATAATTATGCATATATTCATTTGACGCATATTTGGCTCTCTCTTTTTATCACTGAATATATACTGACCTAGCGAATGAACTAAAACGAAGATGATTCATGTTAATAGTAAACGATCATATACCCATGGCTACTGATAAAGTTCATTTACATCACTGTATTTTGTACGAATTTCAATGAGGAAGAAATGCTACAGAAGCGTATAGAAATTTATTGAAAGTGTTTGGTGAAGATACAGTTTCTGATAGAACATGCAGAAGATGGTTCGAAAAATTTGAAATAGCTTTGATTTCGATCTTACTGATAAGCCACGCTCTGGGCGACAATCTTTGATCGACGACGATACTGTTAAGATCATGTTAAAGCAAAATCCTTTTTTGACAACATCGGAGATTACGGAAAGGCTTGATTCAGCTCAACAAATCATTTCAGACCATATTTAGAAATTAGGATTGGTGTGGAAATCTTCGAGATGAGTGTCATATGAGTTAAGTGAGAAGAATTTGAATGATCGATATTATATCATATGCACATCTCTACTTGCATGGAACAAAATCAAATCCCTTCTTGAACTGAATGATAACTGGGGGATGAAAAGTGGATTACCTTTTGGAAAATATCGTAAGGAAAAGGGCATATTGTGAACCCGGAAAATCTGTCCCCTCCATCTCTAAACCGAATTTCGAAGACCAATACATTTTGAGCTGTTGAAACCAAACGAAAAGCTAAATTCGGAGAGGTACTGTCACCAATCGGATAATTTAAAAATAGCACTCCAAGAAAAGAGACCGGTGACATTCAACAGAAAGGATATCATATTGCTTTATGTTAATGCTAGGTCGTATACTGTTTTAGAGACTCGTCAGAAACTCATAGGGCTAGACTAGGAAATTCTATTGCATCTACCATACTCCCCGAATCTAGCACCCTCTGATTATCACTTGTTTTTGTCCTTAGAAAATTTTTTGCAGGGCAAGAAATTCAAAAACGAAGAATATATCAGACAAACTCTGGTTCAATTTTTTGCTCCTATGGATGAGGCATTTTTTAAAAATGGGATATACAAATTACCATCATGCTGGTAAGAAGTCATAAAAACTGATGGTAATTATATCATTCAATAAAATTTATTATGAAAAATGTATTATTTTGTTTTATTTAAAAAATGGACAGAACTTTCCGATAGACTTAATATGTGATAGAAAGGTTTTTATAGCTGTCCACAATCTGCAATCACTATTTTTTGAAGTGTCTTGCCGTTTTGGGTACCAAAACTATCTATCTTTTTGACTACATCCATACCTTTGATAACAGAACCAAACACTACATGTTTCTTATCCAACCAAGAAGTTTTAGTAGTTGTTATGAAGAATTGAGATCCATTGGTATTTTCTCCGGAATTAGCCATGGAAAGATTACCAGGTCCAGTGTGTTTAAGTTTGAAGTTCTCATCTTCGAATTTCTCTCCATAAATGGATTTACCTCCAGTGCCATCATGATTTGTAAAATCACCTCCTTGGCACATAAATTTTGGAATTACACGATGAAAGGTACTACCTTTGTAACCAAATCCTTTTTCTCCTGTACAAAGAGCACGAAAATTCTCTGATGTTTTTGGTACCACATCGGATCTTAATTCCATTATTATACGTCCAATAGGCTTATCATCTGCAGTGATATCAAAATATACTTGCGGCAAACCCATTGTCTTCCTTTATAATATAAAAATTATTAACACTGGATCTAAAGTATAACATAAGATAAGAACATTAGTAGTAATATTATATAATATTTTGTAATATTTCAATAGATTAGAATTATATTTTGATTTTTAATTGAAATATATTATTATTATAAATATAAATTGGAATTAGAATATATATATATATATACATACAATTTACCTCAACGTGGTATATAACAAAGAAAGAATAATGGTTGTGTGATGAACAGTTAAATATATATATATATATATATATATATATATTGATTTAAGAGGGCGCTAGTTGACACGATGTACAGTCTGAAGTTAACGCGTGACAATACTTTTGTGTAAATATTCCAAGGTTGGCAGTATGAAAAAACTAAAAATACTAATAAATGATATTGTAATTTATTTCACTGTTATTCACTATACGCGTATAGGACAGCCTGTAAAAAGAAATGATATTGTGAGTTGGCTGTTCGCGATACTGATATTCGTGTATGTATAATGCATAAGAGGGTGTTTTGACATTTCTATCTGAATCAGTGCAGATTGATAAATCGACGATAAATATTGAATTGTTTGTATCCCTTTAATATCAGGTCATGAGAAGCAGTTACTATTGTCACTGACAAAAAATTCCCATAATATTCATTTCATTTGTTAAGACGCATTAGTTGAACGTATCAAGGTAATATTTGTCTTCTTTTTTCCTTCATTGTATAAAGTTACTATTCATGTAAGTCTCTCGAATTGATTCGCGCTATTGAATTTATAATAATAATAATATAAAAATATAAATATATAATAATTTTAAATATCAAATTAATATTAAAATTAATTCTCCTTTAGGTTAATATTTATGATATTGAACAATTTTAAAACATAGATTGTTATTTACGATAAATTAATCATCTCTTTGTTTAAGTTACGATGAATCATTTCGAAACTTTGAAAAATATCATTTATTAGAACAGAATGTACAATGTAACTTCATCTAAATCGTTTTATTATGTGAAGTTATCATTAAAGATATTATAAATAGATTTATAATCTTTTTCAGATAACAAGAAAAAAAAAAGAAAAAAAAAAATATGCCTATTTTATACAGCGTTGTGTCCCGAGGAATCACTATATTGGCCTATCATGCCACATGTGCCGGTAATTTTGAAGAAGTTACGGAGAAAATATTGTCACAAATACCACCAGAAAATAATAAAATGACTTATTCTCAAGGACCTTATCTTTTTCATTATATCTGCGAGGATTCTATTATTTATATGTGCATTACTGACGATGTATGTAAAAATCTTAAGTTATACATTATATATTAGATGGATCGTAAAAGTAATGTCGCTTTCTTAAATTAAATTCAAACGAATAAATTTTTAACAAGTTTTTATTTTTAATCACAATCGAATATCGACATGCGCATAAACGACATTACTTTCCGGTCCCCCTATACATATGTATATATATATATACATTATATATACACTATATATTGTTTTATAATGATTTAACTTATGCGAATATTATATTTGTTTTCTGAACAGAAATAAGATTTAAACTATGTCTTTTTTTTAAATATATATATATTAGGACTTTCAAAGATCCGGAGCATTCCTGTTTCTCAATGAAATAAAACGTAGATTTTTAACTGTTTATGGAGCTGGAGCTCAAACTGCTGTGGCTTATGCCATGAATACAGAATTTGGTAGAGTTTTAGCCAATGAAATGGTAAAATTTACACGTTAAGTTTTCAAATTCAAATATGTCTAATCGTAAGGATAATAATACATTTCTTTTTTTGTAGAAACATTACAGCGAATCCAGGGACAATGATACTATATACAAAGTTCATGGTGAACTTGATGAAATAAAAGATATTATGGTAAATAATATAGACAATTTAGTAATGCGTGGAGAAAGATTAGAACTTTTGATTAACAAGACCGAAAACTTAACAGCTAGTGTAAGTAATATTAAAATCATTTTATTAAATCCAATTAATTTTATTTCTAAGAAAACAATATTTTTAGTCTGTTACGTTCAGAAAGACCAGCAGGAATTTGGCACGTTCGTTGTTTTGGAAAAACGTTAAGATTTATGTTATTGTAGGAGCAATCTTAATAGTATGTAAAAATATGTTTATTTCTATTTATCAAAAAAAAAAAAAAAAAAAAATAGAAACGAATATATACAAAATAAAATTTGAAATATTCTGCATTTTTAGGTAATGGTTTATGTTGTGGTGTCAATAGCATGTGGCGGATTGGGTTGGCAAAAGTGTGTTGGAAATTAGGTGTCTGAAATATCTGAAAATGCTGTGCCTAGAATACATTACGTCATATGAAATAAATAAACATTGCGAGAATTAAAAACTATGATCAAGTATGGAAGGCCTTTATTGGGATGAGAATGAACAACATCATCTTTAAACCATACTAAATATACACGTACATATATTCTATATTTATTTGTGATATTCTAAGGACAAGAACGTTTCTTACTATAACACAATAGAATTATCAGATACTCATATAACATATATATAGCGTAGCGTAGTTAATTGTATTAATATCTGTTATTTTTATTATCGATCAGGAATATTACTCTTAATCTTAAAACTCGAAAAGGGATGAATGAAATATTGATGTTATTTTTACGTACTTTATTATATATATATATACACACACACATAGACAATTATTATATTATAATAATAATAATTATATATAATTATTATTATTTATTAATAATAATAATATTATTATTATTATTATAAATAATCATTAATTATTAATATAATAATATATATATATATATATATATATATATATATATATATATAATTATTATTATTATTACCGAATTATATATCACGAATAGAGAAGATTCAGTCACGGAAAAAAATCAATAAAATTGTTATCACGATTGTTTAAGGAAAATGAAAATAGAAAACCAGTTGAAAGGAATTTGATAAAACAAAAAACATCCTAATTAATCATATTTATCCATTTTGTATCCCAATCGTATTTATATTTTTGTTCTTCTCCCATTATACACCAAATACATATATATATATATATATATATATATAAATATATTTTCGTAAATGCAACAATTGTAAAAGGTATGAGAAAAAGAAATCTTGATATCATATCAAGACGTAAGAGATTTCAATAATTTTCACAAGAGGGAGACACTTGTCATCGATTTTTAAATAGAAGATCTCTATAGAATTATGATGGTAATTTATCGGTCGTTCAGCTTCTTCCATGCCATTAGTCACATTAGTTTCCGCACGAGAGCCTTGATGCTTCGTGGCCACCCTTGCTTCCTGAAAACGACCTGATCTGCGCATGCTCTCCTTCCTTCATTTCTTTTCGAATACATACGCTATATACACTCACATACACACACACACGAGCATATATATATATATATATATAAGTTATAGATAGAAAATAAGATTTGTATTTTCCTCAAAACGTTTGGAAATAATAACGAATGTATAATAAAGTAAGTAGTATGTACAAGTTTTATTTAATTCAATTGGAGCAAAGAAAAAAAAAAAAAAGAAATGAAAACAAAAGATTCGACGAAATAAATAATGCAAAAACGTAACGTAACATAACATAACGTGTACGGCCCTGTTAGTAGTGGGAGTTAGAGAAGGGTGTAGACTGTAGAGGTAGTAGTGGTTGTGGGACGTAAGCGTTAGAGCGGCGGCGTGTGTCGGGTGGCGGCGTGCCGGGCGCTGTCGTCGCGACGCCCGGGCCATCGGCAGCAGCTCGTCGGCTTTCGGTCGGCTTTCGCGGAGGATGTCGATGCCTCGCGTGGCGCGCCCTTCGGGGGGGTGCCTGCCAAAGAAGTGTCTCCCGCGGTACGTTACGCGTGTACCGACAACGACGACTCTCATTAGTTTCGTTTCGTCGATTTTTTTTTTCAAATCTTTCCAAGAGTTTGCGAGTCTATCCTAAAGGCTCGGTGAATGCGAAGAAAGCAAATACAAATAAAGAGATAGAGAGAGAGAGAGAGAGGGAGAGAGAGGGAGAGAGAGAGAGAGAGAAAAGCAGAAAGTGAGAGATAGAGGAATGTATCGAGATAAAACAAAAGAAATAAGTAAAAAAGGGTAGTAATAATAGCAATAGAAATATACACGTTAACGATTGTAAACAAAAATACGAGACTCGAAGAAAAGTACGCGTGTTTGTACTATATATATATATATATATATATGTATATATATATATATATACATATATGTATAATAGTATAATATCGTAATAGCGATATTAATAGTAATAATATAATAGAATTCGCAGTAATAATAGTGAAATTTTCTTATCACGGATTTCTTTGAATTATTTTGTTATCCACTATTTGAGACGTTTTCATCGTTTCATCTATTTTATTTCGGAAGAGAAAGGAAGTAAGAAAGATTGAGAGAGGGAGAGAGTAAGAGAAAAAGAGGAAGAGTAAAAGAGAGAGAGAGAGAGAGAGAGAGAGAGAGAGAGAGAGCGCGCGAGAGAGAGAGAGAGAGAGTAAAAGGTAGATAATATGGAGCAACGGCGAATCGGAAAAGTGGAGGGAAGCTGACGGATCCTCGTACGCCGCGCTCGTCCTTGAACGGCTTGAATGGACACACGGTAGTGGATGAAAGTGAAAACGAAACTGACCGTACACCGGGGGCGGCGTGGGAGGTGGATTCTCTGTGATATGGAGAACGTCGACAGGACGACGAATCTTTCGTAAGTTTTTCATCCCCTTCTTTCTGTTTTCCTTTTCTTTTTTTCTTTTCTACTTCTTTTTCTTCTTCCTCCCTTTTCTTCTTATTATCATTATTAATTTTCTTAACGATCAGTTCGATTTAATTCGATTTCTTTCTTTTAAAAAATCCCGTGAAATCGTTACTCGTCAATGTTCGACAGTTATGACATTATCAATTTTTATTTTGTTTTGTTTTAGTTCGCTTTTTTTTCTTTTTTTTTTTTTTTTTATTCATATTTTGCAATAACAATATCATTTCTCTTGGCACGGTCAATGGGACTAGTATCCCTGATAGCCGTAGATGAATGTTCGTGAAAGGACAAAAGAAACAAGATTAAGAAATTAAAACGATACCTAATCTCGAATTTGAAATTCCGTCGAATCGATGTCAATGAATTTTCACAGTTCTTCGTTTTATCGCGATGAAAATTTTGTATATATTAATAGTGATAATAATTTTTTTTCAACCACACCTCTATCTGGATATATACGTTTAATTTATATCTTGTCGCGTGACTATACGAAGATAAGGGTGTACTGGAGTTCTTAGCATATATATATATATATATATATATATATATATATATATATATACATAGGTGCATACGTATAGTCGAAAGAAAATGTATGAAAAGGCAACATTGTCGATATAAAAACATAACTACCAGGAAGCATGAACGCGATGGGAAATGCGTTGCCTTTCTCTGCACGTAACAGAAACGACGGAAAATCGTTGCGCTGCGGAATTCTGGGAAAAGCCTACTATACTGTAGCCGGTATATACTACCCTGTGTTAAAGGGAAACGCATTTATTATATGCCTATAAATATTTATCTTTGGGATACGAGTCACTCACTCCCTTTCTTTCTCTCTCTATCGTTCGAGAAAAACTTTTAATATATATATATATATATATTTTATATATATTATATATTACATATATTTTATATATATTATATATTACATATATTTTATATATATATATATATATATATTTATATTCGTTTGCTGTAATTTCAAATTTAGTTATATATAATTCTAACGAAAAAGAATCGAACGAAAGGAGATACAAAAAAAAAAAAAGAAAAGAAAAAGAAAAAAATGAAAAAAAATAATATTTGGTATCCTGCGCGTGTGTGTGTTTATGTGTTTGTAGTGTAGCGAATATTTCTCTGACACACACGGGGGTCGTTCGACGAGGAAACATTTGATGCCACGTATACGACTCGTAAAACGTTCGAAGAAGCGAAGGGTCCAACGTGGAATGGCGTTCTGAACGATGTCGTACGTACGGTGGAACGTTCATTGACGTTCGTACTTCAGTATCCAAAGCGTGTACAATAACATCGATGGACCATGAAATGAGGAACTTGCGTTAATAGGCAAATTAATTTTAAAGGTATGCTACACATTCGATTCGATTCGATTTAATTCGATTTGATTATTCATCGATCTTCATTTATCTATTTATTTTCGCGAAGTAAGAAATAATTAATGGACGAGTAAAGAATGCGATATATTTTACTTTTCTTGTTTTTTTTTTCTTTTCTTTTCTTTCTTTTACTTTTATATACATAGATTTATCTCGTTGTTGTCGTCGTCGTCGTCGTAGTCGTCGGATAACGAGTACGAGTACGACTACGACGACAACGACTACGACGAGGACGATGAGGAAGACGGCGACGAGGAAAAGAAGCCTCGTTTTGGTGGTACGAAAGGCGATCTGTCATTCAAGAGCGATTCTTTCAGGCTACAAACCCGGTGGATCGTGTGTGCAGGGCCACCCTCTTTAGAATTCCCCGTCCGTGGAGTAAGGAGCTCGTAAAAGACAAAGGGGGTTGGTGTTAGAGAGGGGTGGATGAGCCAAAGCGTGTGAGAGAGATAGAAGAGAAAGCAAGAAAGAAAGATAGATAGATAGATAGATAGAGAGAGAGAGAGAGATAGGGAGAGAGGGAGGGAGAGAAAGAGGGCTACTGTGTAGTGGAGGGATAAAGAGAAAGGGAAAGAGAGAAAGAGATAAAGACAGAGATAGAAGAGAGAAAGAGGAAGGAGATAAGCAAGATGGGAGAAAGCTCACCGGATCTTAGCCTCCGGCTTCGACGTGGAAGCTCGGACTCCCGAGACTCCTTCTACATGGACTTCGCTCAGGTATGTACTTAATTACTTACTTAGTTATTATATACGATACTTTGCTTTTGGGATTCTCAAGATGCCGTTTATCGTTAGCTCGTTAACGTGAAATTGTCGACGACGATCGTCGATGATCCTTGTTGTTTTTATTATTAATATAAACGCCTTCAAACTTCTTAGGATAGAATTTTAATATCGTCGATGACTATATTATTACATAAGTACTTCCTCGAATATTTAGTTTCGTTGACATAATTCGTTGTTTTTCTTTTTTTTTTTTTTATCAGGACGATATTAAAAGGACGATGTTCGTCGATAGAAAGAATTATGATATATCTATCCGTTATGTCGATCGGAATAATTCTTTTTAAAATTATCGAGGTCATTCTTAGTAAAACACATGACATTTTATGACTTTTATAAAATATATATATATATATATATATTATAAAAGTCATAGAAGTATTTATATATATATTCGATAAACCGACACATAGCTATCAAAGTACGATGAGTGATAATCGAGTACTATAGATATATATACTAGAGTTCAAACTCCATCGATTTCCAATTTATTCGACGATGAAACTGTTATCCGATAACTTTTAAGAACGGTTATATATATATATATATATATATATATATATATATAATAAAAGCAATAGAATGCGTTATACTTCTTATTTTTATTCTTTCTTTCTTTTTTTTTTGCATATTTTTTATTTTTCCTTTCTTTCCTTTTAACAGGGTATCGATTCTGACATCGAAGAAGTAGCCAGGCCAGGTGACAACTGCGACTCGTTGTTGGAGAATCAGTTGGACGAGAATGGTTGTGACTTACCATTATTGGAGGATATTACGACAATACCGGAGGAGGCATCGGAAGAATTGAGAGAGGAGGAGGAAGCAGCGGCATTGGAAGCTGCGTCGCGTACCACCGACGTTCCAGTAATTAGTATGGAAATGGAGAAATCTAGCATGGGATCTACGATGACGACGACGTCGACATCGATGACGACTACGACGACGACGACGAATACGACGATGACTATTACGACTACTATGACTATGACGATGACGACGATGACGGCGAATACGATGATGATAACAATGACGAGTACGACAACGGTTATGACGACAACTACGAGCCCGTCTACAGGTGTTGGAACTTTCTTAACTGCAGCAGCTGCCGCTGCTGCGGCTGCAGGCACGGCTACGAGGCAAGAGTGAGTATAAAATTTGTTCCCTCTTTTGCTAATACTACCCTCCTCCGCATCATCGTCGTACGCATTTTCAATCCTTCCCTGAATCCCTACTATTAAAACCATCACTTCCCCCTTTTACTCGTTACCGATATTCCCGACTGTTAACGATCCCGTGAAGTTCTTTCTCTCTCTCTCTCTCTCTCTTTCTCTCTCAATTTCTCTATTTGTCGAAACTTCCTGATATAACCCCTTAATTTTGCTGCTTAAATCCGAATGTTATAAATCGATTGAAAAAAAAAAATATATATAAAGGTATATATATATATATGGGTATATAAGTATATAATTAAGAAATGATTTTTGGATAGTTTTTTTTCTTTTTTTTTTTCTTTTTTTTCTTAAAAAGATTTGATTTCTCCGAGTATTTTCTTAGAGATTATTTCTTATTTCCAACATCAAGGAAAGTTCATTATACTGTAAAGATTTTAATGTCAATCGTCGATATTTAATTTCATCGTAAATCATTAAAAAATATTAATTACTCGGTGTTCGAAGAAAACATATCATATATATATATATATATATATATATATATATATATATATATATATAATATTTACGATTTAACTAAGAAAATTTATAGGTCGTTTAAAAATTTTCGATATCAATAAACATATACATATATATCAATAAACATAACAACGATATCAATAAACATTTATATATATATATATATCTTACATATATATATCTTACATATATATATATCTTACATATATATATCTTACATATATATATATATATTATTTACATATATATATATATATATATATATATATATATATATATATATATATACATCTTTATTCGGTATCAGTTTTAGTCATTCATCAGGTTTGTTTTTGTTTCGAATTGTTCCGTATATCGATCCCGACTTCATGACTTTGACCGCGGCATCGTGACGCGAATTACGTTCCCCTTATACAGCCCACGTTCACCCACCCTTTCTCTCTCTCTATCTCTCCCTCTGCTTCTCTCTCTGCTTCTCTCTCTCTCTCTCTCTCTCTCTCTCTCTCTCTCTCTCTCTCTCTCTCTCTCTCTCTCTCTCTCTCTCTCTCTCTCTATGCATACGTGGACCGTCCGCATTCCCGTACGACATTAATCACTGTCCGCGATTAACGCGCATTCCCCTCGGTACTCACGATGAATCTACGATTTGTAGGTAAGCGTTACGTTAAAACGATTTTTAAGTGATCCCTCGCCATTGGAATATCAATTACACCATCATTTCTAATAATACTCTGTGTATGTGTATGCGTTTTCCTCTCTCTCCCTCTCTCTCTTCTCTCTCCCTCTCTCTCATTCCCCTCTCTTTCTCTCTTCATCCTAGATAAATGGATTCGATCGATAGAATCGTCATTTTCTCTTGATCGATTTAACTTCGATCAGGTAGTTTGTAGAGAACTCGATTACTTCCGGCGGATATCGAAGAATATATGAGGAACTCGTAGATATATGAGGTAGAGCGTACGTTCCAGCAACGAAGGTTAATATTGACCTGTCACTTCGTTATGGCTTTCGAACGACCTTCGCGCGTATGTAGAGAGAGAGAGAGAGAGAGAGAGAGAGAGAGAGAGAGAGAGAGAGAGAAAGAAGAGGACGAGAGAAAGAAAGAAAGAGAAAGAGAGAGAGAGCATCCCTTTTGCTTCCGGTGAAATGTTCTGGGCTAGTAGTAGACTTAACCCTTTCACCTCCAGACCCCCCTCTTTCTCCCTTTCTCACTCTCTCTCACTTACTCCCTCCTACCCTCCTTTTCTCTCTCTCTCTCTCTCACTCTCTCTTCGATCTACCCGGAAAGCAGCTTATTCCGTCGATTTACATGCAGATTCAATCAACGTAGAAACATACACGTGAAGACGCATACTTACACACTTAAGTGTATATATCTATGTATATATGTATGTATATATCCATGCATATATCTACGTATATATGTATGTATATATTATACGTGTTTATATAGGTACACATAGCTATAGGTGTAGATCAACAGCTAATAGTAAAAGCGTTTGCGAATGTTCGTCTTGAATGTTCGTTCCAATCGCTCTAAGGTAAATTTATTCTAGGCATACGGAAATCTTTTTCCAATGTGTCTCCGTCCAAAAGTATAAGTTATTTCGCAAAAGTTAAACCCGATCAAAACGAATCTTTTCAAGGACACGAGAAAATGTAATTGGCTCGTTAAACGAAATCGATTTGATCTAGTTTCCTATCGTACGATCTTACGTCTAATTAATATAATTCGCAATACTATTCGACGATATCAAAATTAAATTGGGAAATCACTATCAACAAAATATTCAAGAAAGAATCTTTGAATTCATTATTTGTCTCGGTATTACGAAATTTTATACATATTAGATCACTCTCTCCTCTTCCTTCCTCTTCCTTATTTATCATCAATATAACTTGATTTTTCATCTGATCGTTATTGTAAATCCGAGATTCAAATTTAAAAATAAGCATATCTTAAGACCGTTCAAATTAGATTTATTGAAAATTCATTTCTTTTCTTTTTTTTTTCTTTTTTTCTTTTTTTTCTTTCCTTACCTCGGTACTTTATGTTTGATTTGATTTTTTATTTTTTTCTTAACCGATGTTATCACACGGAGAACTCCAGTGGAACGTTACGGCACTGTCAATTTCATTTGTGGCTAACGAGCTCGATATCAAACGGTCGTGTATCCAGAGATAATGGTTAGGGGGTAGAAGAGAACGAGAGAGAAAGAGAGAGAGAGAGACAGACAGAAAGAGTCAAAGAGAGAGAGAGAGAGAGAGAGAGAATGAGAGAGAAAGAGAGAGAGAGAGAGAATGAGAGAGAAAGAGAGAGAGAGAGACTATCAAAGATATATGAGACTAGTTACGGACTTAGTTCGCGACGACGAGGAGGGCCTCAGTCTGTAATGCGGGGTCCGAGAGTATCGTGCCACGAGCCGGAGGGCCGTGATTGTGTCATCCGCTGGTGAGGGACGTGTTCTTTTTTACCAACCTTTTCAACGAGGTGACTAAGAAAAAACGCGTTTCAAGGTCACGGATATGCTCATCAAGGAGACTTCCCTCAGGTACTCTTAGGGATTCGTAGATTGCACTTCGATCCAATTTTAATTACCTTTATTCGAATTGATCCTTCTTGATCTTACTTTTTCGGTAATAGATCTTTTTCATTTATAAATTATATATATATATATATTTATTTATTTATTTATTTATTGATAGCGTATGATAACAATTTAAAGTATATCATTCATATTTTTTCTTTATTATTATCCTATAATAGATATAAGTAGAAAAGTGAGAATGAAAGAACATTAGAGATCTATATAAAAAAAATAAAAAAAAAAAAAAATAAAAAAAAATGATAAGAACACTTGAAGGATTGGGATCATTCTAATGATAGAAAGGGTTTCGAGAGTAATAGCAGAAAAACCGATCAGATCGATGCGATCGGTTGTTCTTAACGCGAAACGGATTACAAAGTACGCAGTGGGAACCAAGGGAGATAAGATAGAGAGCTTTCGAGAGGATTTCTTCACGAGGAAGGATACTTAGAGAAAGGGTGGAAGAGAAAGAAAGAGAAAGAGAAAGAGAGAGAGAGAAAGAGAGAGAGAGAGAGAGAGAGAGAGAGAGATAGTGTGTCGGTTACTTCAATGAAAGGAGATCGCTTTCTAAACTTTTCTTCTCTTCGTGTCGGTGTAACGATTAGTAGTAATAATAGTAATAAAAATAACAATAACAATAATAACAATAGTAATAAAAATAACAATAACAATAACAATAACAATAACAATAATAATAATAATAATAATAATAATAATAATAATAATAATAATAATAATTATAATAATAACAATAATAATGATAATGATAATAATAATACTAATAATAATAATAAAACTAATAGTAATAATAGTAATAGTAATAATGACAGTAATAGTAATAATAATAATCATGACAATAGTAATAGTAATAACAATAATCATTTTGGAATAAAATAAACATCGAATGAAATGAAATTTTTCGAGTAAGAGAGTAAGAGAAAGCAATCGAAGATATGAACAAATGTTTGACTGGGCGGAAAAGAATTTTTTGAAGAAACATTTATTTTGCTGATATATATATATATATAAGTGTATATATATATATATATATATATATATATATATATACACGTACATACTTACATATATATATATATATATATATATATATATATATATGAATATATCTATAAATTATGTATGTTGATTCGAAAAGAGAAAAATCGAGATGATATCGACGATATCAAGAAGGATTTATTATTTTGGTTTATCAAATGTATAAGTGAAGAGAAAGAAAGAGAGATAAAGAAAGAGAGAGAGAGACAAAGAGAGAGGGAGAAAGGGAGAACATCGAGAAAATAATCCGAAGAATGTGACTTTCGCAAACTGCAACGGACTGCTAACATACGAGAATGAAAAGAATAAAGGAACGAGGAGAAGGATTCCTGAGGGATGGCCCGAAGGGTTTTGCGAAGGACAGGAGATTCCGTCAGATGAGTATGAGGATGAAAAGTGGGAAAAGGAAAGTAAGAGAAAGAAAGAGAAAAATAGATAGAGAGAGAGAGAGAGAGAGAGAGAGAGAGAGAAAGACAGGGAGAGAGAGAGAGAGAGAGAGAGAGAGAGAAAGTGCGGAAGAGAAGGGGAGGAAAAGGGTGGAACTTGTCAAGCTACGGACACGCTACGTTCCTACAATGAGAGAGCAGCACTCAACCGGTGAATCAACCCCTCACTGCCCTCCTATACCAGCACCCTCTCATGCTTGGCTGCTTCTCCAACACTACGTGATTATTTCAAAAAGCTTCGGAGGTACACGAGATGAGCCTATGTCCCTCTTTTTCCTTCTTTCTTTCTTTTTCACTCTCTCTCTCTCTTTCTCTCTCTCTCTCTCTCTTTCTCTTTCCTCTCTCAAATCCTTCTCTCCCTATTTCGAACTGAGGACTTTTTCTTCCTCATGTTACGAGTGTGCGTGCGTGAATTCGTCGCGCGAGTACCTCGTCAAAAGGACCGAGACTCTTCTTCTTACTCCTCGACTCTTTCCAAGGTATGAGAACGAGAGAACGTAGCTTCTATTGGATAGGTCACCATACTGTCAACTCTTTCTACTGTGTATGTATAGTACGTACGTACGTACTATACGTTTATCGTTTCGAAACATTACATAAGAAAGAATTATCCAGTCTATTCGAGATACGCTGTCTGGTTTGTTTTTTTTTCTTCTTTCTGTTTTTTTTTTTTTGTTTCTTTCCTTTTTTTCTTTCGTCATTAAATTTACTTTCAATACTTTTCTATCGAGCTATTTTTATATTATTATTTTTTCCTATTTTTTCTTTTTTTTTTTTTTTATTTATTTATTTATTTATTCATTACTTATTCCATTAACGCGATCAAATTTTAACGTCGTCTTTACGTCATTTCAAATTTTTTTTTCAAAAATATTTATAAGAGAAGAAAATATGAAAGGTAGTTCAATATTGAATACTTTGATATAGCTTATAAAATATTTAATATTGAACTCTCTTTCGTGTTTTTATATATATATATATTTATTTATTTATATATATTTATAAATACATAAGGTTAATTAAGAATATCAGAGATCTGAATCCAATTTCCTTTTTGAGATTCAACATGAAACGTTGAAATTGTGAACAATTTTCCGTCACTAATATAATCGACCTGAATAAATCGTAATAAAATTGCATTCTGCCTTTTTCTGGATGGTTAAATATTTCTTTCGAGATCCATAATTGTTTTCGTGTTCTATTTCAGATTGAGTTCAATTTCTCGATGACTGTTTATATAAACTCAGAATAGATCGTTTTAAAAACATCCAGAGATCGATCGATAAAACGTATATCCTTTTTCTAATTGTTGTCCACAAATATGGAATTTCACGGGGAAGATATTTCTGGTATTCACAGAATCACTGGTTCATAATTCATCGGCTGTCAAGTTAAGAGGATAAGTTAGGACTATTATTAGATAAACGGTAGAGACCGTTAGAAAGTGCTACTTGCTACGTCATCTAATGACACTCACAAAGCCATCAGCACTAGTAGGTCTCTTCCTGCAGCCAGTGTCAATGTAATGTGTCAAACCGTTACAACACCGTGCTGACCTTAAAGCGAACGTCCGATCGTGCTTCCATTAAGATTCGACACGTTAACTAGAAAGAAAGAAAGGAGAAAAAAGGAAAAAAAGAAAAAAGAAAAAGAGAAAGAAAAGAAAAAAGTATATATCATCTTCAAACCTTTTTATTCATTACTATAATTTCGGTCGAAATGCAATCAGGAAAAGTATCCGGGGATAGGAAATGTGAAAAACTTACGGACTCGATTAAAAATTTCATTAACTCATGCCGCGTTTACACATGGGCATAGAGCAACTAGTAAACGAGTTGTACGCACGCAAGATTGCATTTCTTTTTTTTTTTTTTTCTTTATTTTTATTTTTAATACGTACGCGTAATAACGAGGAGAAAGAGGATACCGTAATTACTTTCTATGCTTTGCAAACTGTCTCTTTCCCTTTTTAATCGTATATCCTTCTCTTTCGTATTCAACCGGACCGTGCATCATCATCATGCATGTCTTCATCGTGGTAGTCAGTGGTAGTCGACGGTTCTTTTCAACAGATATTTTGTGATTCATTGAATCGTGGAAGATACGAGATATAGTGAAGAAACGCAAGCGTTTTTGTTTTTTTTTTCCTCCTTCTTCTTCTTCTTCTTCTTCGTCTTCTTATTTTGACTCGGTCGAAATTCATAGGAGAACGGTCTCGTTAGCGTTATAATAAGTTCTTTTCAGAGAGAAAATAAGAGAGAGAGAGAGAGAGAGAGAGAAGAGGTGTGCAAATGATAGATAAATGTTCATTGAAAAAGTTTCAAAGCAAAATTACCATGACTAATATTCTTTCTTTCTCTCTCTATTTTATCCCTATCTCTTTGTTCCTCATCTTACAAAAAACGACGATTAGCGTAATAGAAATTGCGGTCGTGTTGTGAACGATCGATCCGAAAACACTAGAGGGATGATAGTAATGTTGTCTCGAGAGGCAGAATTATCTTTTTCTCTCTTTCACGTTTACGACTGATCGATATCCGATAATAAAATTGAGGATAAGAGATACAAAGAGAGAGAGAGAGAGAGAGAGAGAGAGAGAGAGAAAGATAGGAAGTTCGTATCGGATGAATCGTTTCTTTTAGCAAAGAGGATTTCCCATAGAATCGTTTAGAAATTAAGGACCGTGATTCGCGTACGATGATGGAAGTGTAGGAGGAGTAGAGAGGAGGAAAAGATAAAATAAAAATAAGGAAGAAACACGGTCTGTGCAGCTGGCCAGGATTGCCAGCAGCTTTGCCATCACCGGCCTCGCCATCTGCGGTAATCGTTTCACCGGAAACGCTGTCTAGACACAGTAGTAGCTCACCCTCACGTGCCCATCGGTCACCTCAGTATGCACTGGCCCTACCATGTTCCTCTCAGCCGATACCAACGGTTTGTTATCCAGCACCAACCTTCCTCGAGGTTGCCGACGATCGCAAGTGGAAGAATCTCGGATGGTGAGTGTTTGCGTTTGTATACATGTTAAACCTGTTAACCTTTGATTTATCTCTATTCTTTTTCTTTCTCTTTTTCTTTTATCTTTTTCCTTTTTTCTTTTTACTCCCATTCATTCCTTTCTCTTCTTTCTTTCCATTCCATCGTTACTTTTATACGAACTATTTCAAAAAATATCATCGTTCCATTTAATTAAATATAAATTTGCAATATATATTAATCATCGTGTATCCGTTATCCAACTATGTTTCTAATGAAACACATATCAGGGGAAGTACTCGTCTAAATCGATTGATTTTCATTGCAAATACGTTTCATGTGTATATATATATATATATATATATATATATATATATATATATATATATGTATATATACATGTTTATAAGAGGTGCGAAGAAAGAATGAAGAAGGAGGGAGGAGGGAGGAGAGTACTTGGTAATATAAATCACGGAAATTTCACGTGATCCTCCGTGTTATCCTGACGTATGTCTATATCGCAATTACCGGTACTTTAGGAATCAAATACGGTCGCGTATAGGCGAGCGAGGCACACGATTACGCGTAATTGAGCCAATTCTTAAGGGTGGGTGGGTGGCTCGGTTTTGGTAGTGGGGGAGGGGGGGACAGGATTTGAGAGAAGTTATTTGTGACCAATGATATTATTACATTTTAAAGTACACGTTGGATATTACGATTTTCTTTTTATCTCTCTCTCTCTCTCTCTCTCTTTCTCTTTTTCTGTCTCGTCCTGAATTATAAACGTTTTTCCGCCACGTTTGCGTACTATCTGCCAGACGAAAAAGAAAGAAAGAAAAAGAAAAAGAGTGAGATAGAGAGAGAGAGAGAGATGGAGGAAAAGTAAGAAAAAAAAAAAAGGAAAATGCGGAACGACGCGAATTTATTTCGGCTTACCTCTTTTCTGCTTCCCTCTTTCTCCTCCCTCGCCGCTAACATCCCCACATCGTCTCGTTCACGAAACGAGAAGACGTACGCCTCGTTTCAACTTCAATTTCCGTTTCTGACGCAGCGATGCTCTCGCGACGACCCTGAGTGCCCTGTATGGAAAACTTCTCGTCGTAATGGGAATCGCCTTTCCCATGGCGGAAGTGATATCTACCTATATACCGCCATCTTTCTACGAGGCATTCTACCTTTACTTATACTTCGGCAGCATGATTTTCCTGATGTACATGTATGGTATGCTACTCAGGGATGGCAAACCAAAGCCAAGTAAGTTTGATTGTTCTTTTCTTTCTTTCTTTTTTTTTTTATTTTTTATATTATTTATTTATTTATTTATTTATTTATTTTTATTTTTTTTTAAATCGAAAACTCAAAACTAATTGCAATCGAAATATTCATTAGGTCTTCGCTATTTTTTATTATTTGTACTATACACACACACACACACACACACACACACACTCACATTGTATTTTGTTATATAAGATTTTATATGGGGAATTATTATCACTTTTGTTTATTTTTTATATTAATATAAAATGTATATGTAATAGATCATATATGATAAATACGTACATAGATATGTATTAGGAGGATCGAAAAGTAATGTCGCTTTCTTAAGTTAAATTCAAACGAATACATTTTTAATAAGTTTTTATTTTTAATCACAATCAAATATAGACATGCACAGAAACGACATTACTTTCCGGTCCACCTAATACATACTTATTGGAGAATAATGTTAAAATTTGCAATAAAAAGTATTAAAAATACTATTGGATTGATTTAATATCGAATATGATATTATAGTAAATATTGAAAATTTCGATATCGCCAATATATATAACAATTTTTATAGACGTAATGGAAATATAAAAGCTGAACGATGGTTTTATATTCGTAGAAAAACAGAAGGACGTGTGCGATTTGGATTCATCGAGATCATCGAGTGGTGCCGGAGGCGATAGCGATGCACCTGATACAGGGTGTCCTCATATGACGGTGATACGACCGATACAACATTATGGTAGCTTTTACCTTCGAATGGGCGCAGTCGCTTTTGGTATCGGTTCAATGATTTATTCTGGTCTTGAATTTGGTCAATATTTCGAATTGGAACGTAACACCAAGTGTCACAATATAATGCTGGCACTAACACCGGCTACTAGAATGGCTTTCATTTTCATTCAAATGTACTTCATATTTCTAAACAACGAGGTGAGACCAAACAAATATTTTGTTTTGTTTTGTTTTGTTTTTTTTTTTTTTAATACGATACGATACGATATTATATCCATCCACTAATTATTAAAATTTAGAAAAGGGACGATAATTAATTTTCAGTCTAAACGATTCGTTTCGACACGATTAGGTCGTAAAATGTATATGTGTATATATATATATATATATATATATATATATGTATATATATACGTTATATAATAATTGTGTATATATACTTGATTATACATCGACGAAAGCCGGCCACGAGGTTAATGAAACAGAAGGGTGAACAACCCCCGAGACACCCCTACCCCAAGTTAATTTCTTCTTTGATCTTCCCTTGCTCGGAAAGCGAGATGAAAAGCGAATCGATTAGAAACGAGATCGATATCATCTCTGGACATACTATCTAGTTAACCGTTAACGTTAATCGATACAACGGTAGTAATCGGAAAATTGAAGGATTTTATGTTGCAGCAAATGAAGGTACATCGTCATCGGATAGTTGCACGTTTCGGTCTAATGCATATGATCGGTACGAATCTCTCCGTTTGGTTGAACGTTTTGGTTCAAGAAACGAAGCACGAGATTCTCACGTTTTATAACCCGGAGAATAATTCCCTCAGGATTTCACATAGATTAGGTAAAAGAAAAACACGGCATTTGCCATGTTAGCTATGTTTGTTTGTTACGTTTGTTCGTTCATTTGATTTCGTTTGATTTGATTTGAACTGTCAAAGTGAATGTAACTAACGTTGAATGAATTACAGGTATGAAGGGTGGATTCCATCTAGGTGGGCACAGTCATATTCATCATGGCGAACATTTAAGAGTGCCAAGAGGATTGAAGGGTCCTCATCATATGTTCGAATGTAGAAGAACAAATATCATGGGATCGTTAGTTCAAGATGCCAGTCCGTTTCTTTTTCCTTGCACAATAGAGTATAGCTTGATATGCGCCGCCATTTTGTACGTCATGTGGAAGAATATATCTAAAACAATGTTTGCCAAATCAATGACTCCTCCGGGATCGCGTCATCACGCTCACGCTTACAGGTAATCGAAAATTAGAATAATTTTTGATAACGTAATATTTGAATTTGTATTAATTGATATCATTTATATATAAGAATATAAATATAACATTACGATTTCGACAGAAGATCGCCGCATCATTACAGTGTCGACTGTGCCCGTGCTCACAAGGGTCTCTTCGTCGGTATTTTTATACTGGTGCTAACGATAATATCTTTGATACTATTCTTCGTCCTAATATCTCGTCCAGAGTTGGTAAGCTTGGCGGTAACTGAAGTGAACATTTGCGAGCTGACACTTTATGGAATGTCTACTCTCGGAACTCTAATAGGGATGTTCCAAATGCGTAAACTTCGTTACGACGGCGGTAGGAACTTGGAATTGGACAATATACTTTTAGTGGCCGCACAAACTGGTATGTTCATCTATTCGACGTTCACGATCATCGGTGGACATTTTACACTACAGAAACATACCGTCTTAGTATTGGTAACTGCTTTGGCAAGCGTAGTTCAAACCACTTGTCAAACTATCTTTATATTAGACGCATCGAGAAGATCGGTGGCTACTGCGAAACAAATAAGAAGAAAGCCAGGTAGAGAAATAGTCACATTTCTTTTGGTGACTAATCTGGCTATGTGGGCGATCAACACGCTTGAAAAATCACGGGCTGAGTCGCATCCGGTGCAGTTGCATTTTTACGGTCTTTGGGCCTGGACCATAATAACTCACGTTTCCATGCCGCTGGCAATTTTCTACAGGTTTCACAGCACCGTTTGCCTCTGCGAAGTATGGAAGAGAGCGTACAAGGTGAAACCGACCTATATGTGACGTAAGGGGTCCCGTGAAGTCGTCTGGAAGACCACGGCACCTCAACGACCCAGAACTTTGCCGGGCAAACTCGACGCCATTGCCGAGAACGATCAATCATCGTATTTCATTTAATTGATACGATAATATTCGTTCGAGAGAAAATTTTCTAATCGCCTCACCTTTTTTATCCCCATCTTTCCATCTCCTTCACATTTTACATCCTTTTTCCTTTTTGTTTCCTTTTTTCTAGTCCTTCGAAGAAGAAGAAGAAGAAGAAAAAGAAACGAAAAAAGCGGAGTATCTTTCGTTTTCGTCGTAGTGTTTTCTATATATAACTTTCGAAATAAGATATGAAACCAAAAAATATAACTATATATAGCTTTCACGTTTATTAAATCTCTTCAATTACATAAAAATAAATTTATTTTACGATCGTTCGATTCGTCGAAAACGATATTATACTTCGCTCATAGATTGAATTATCGTTGGTATAATAGGAAGGATCGATCGGTATAAAATACTCATCGGAATCGTCAATTATAATACGATGAGATAAAAGATGATGATAGGGATTATAAAATGAAAGGACGATTTCGATCCAATAATAAGTAATAACTAGGTATTATACGAGGAGTGACAGATCAGTTACGCTTTTCGTAATTTCTGTTCAATCGAGATCCACCAAATAATAATAATAATAATCATCGGTACAACAAACTCTTCGCTCTCACGGACATCCGTCTTCCAAGTAGTACAAACTACAACTTAAATAGTACTTGTCGCGTCCACGTATAAGTGATTTATCTAATGAAAGAAATAAAATAAAATAAAATAAAATAAAACGATCGAAAGAAAAGGAAAGAAAAATAAAAGAATTATTTAAAGGACGAATTATCAGGATAATGGTTGGGGTTTGCGATTGATAGTTGATTTAGATATTTTAAACGTTAGGTCAAATCCATTTAGTCGGTTCATCGTTATTCATCGTAATTATTTATCGAACGTTGGAACAAGTCTGGATGATAGATACCTTCATATTACATACAAACATACATACATACATACATACATACATACATACATACATATATACATACATAGAGACACGCAAAGAAACAACCAGGAGATTCTAAATTATCCTACAGAATATCGTCTGTATGATAATAATAACATCGTAGAATAGATAGATATTCACGTTTGTCCCGTCGAATAAAATAGTTCTATAGCTCGGAGTCTCTAGTTCATTCTACGCGCACGTAGATACACCCTACGATAATAATAATAGTAATATATATATAATATATTTAAACGGACATTTTTTCTCATTGAATCTTTTAGCATTATCATTCACAGTGATAAAACCGTCGTTTATTCGAGATATATAATATATTATAGTATATACGTACGTACATACATACATACATACATACATACAAATAGATATAATATAATATATTCAAATAGAAAGGAAAAAATATCGTTTGAACGAAAAAAGAAAAGGAAAGAAAAGAAAATTATGAAAAAAGAAAAATTTGGAAAAAAAAATGGGAACAGAGTACAATGGCTAACCATATCACGAAGCCTTTTTAATCCGTCGAGAGTGCTGTCCAAAGCTTTCGATAAACAAATGGGGATCAAGATCGATCGCAATTGAGATGCGATCGTAAATCTGAGATGACCTATTCAAGTCTCTATTATTATTATTATTATTATTATTATTGTTATTAATATTATTATTCTTTTTTTTTATTATTACTATTAATATTATTATTATTACTATTATTATTCTCATTATTTTTATTATTACTATTAATAATAATAATAATATTAATAATAATAATAATAATAATATTATTATTATTATTATTATTATTATTATATTATACGAATAATGAACGTCAGAAAAAAAATTTTGTGCGAATGCGAGAAAGAAAAAGAAAGAGAGAAAGAGAGAGAGAGAGAGAGAGAGAGAAAGAGAGAGGGAGAGAATGTACGAGTTCATTTGTATGTGTGTTCGTTGAGCGAACGCGTATAAGAATAATTCATGTGTGTGTGTGTGTGTGTGTGTGTATGTCTGTGTGCAGAGTGGCAAAGGAAGATAAGAGAAAAAGTAGAAAGTCGTAGATTATAGTAATAATAAGAAGCATTTATATAGTTAATGCGTGTTTCGTGCTAGACGCTTTAATAACGTACAGTTTATCGCAATGACGATATACATACATATAGTTAATTAATCGGTTGGATCGAACGAGATCGAATTTTGTAATATATATATTATTAGACTAGTCTAAGAAAATTGTAAATACGGAAAGGATCCTCTCGGTGTTTAGACTAGTTGTGTCGACATGTTTCTCTTCCTACAATATATATATATATATATGATACATATATATATATACAAAATATAAATCTCTATATATATATATATTTATTATTGCGTTGTTCTATTATAATATTTATTATAACGACAGACATAAGATTTAACGCGCGAAAACGTTACGTTTATCGAAATCGTCGGGACTCGCGACGAGATCCATCATTTTTCTTAATATTTCGTCGTTCTCTTTGCCTCTAATTTGTAGTTCGTACCTTTCAAAGAGTCGGAGTATAAATTTTCTCATTTTAATCTAGTCCTTTTCTCTTTCTCTCTTTGTCTCTCTATCTTCCTTTGTCTTCTCTCTCTCTCTCTCTCTCTCTCTCTCTCTCTCTCTCTCTCTTTTTATTTCTATCTCTTTCCCTTTTTCTTTCTTGCTTATTCTCGATGTACATTCTCGATGCACATTCTCGATGCACATTCTCGATGCATTCTACTCCTACCTGTTCCTTGAGAACATTGATGAGGTCTCGGCGCGAGTCTTTCATTATGATGATATTACATAAAACGCAGAGGAAGTCACGAATTGTTTCGGACTCTACTCTCATCCCAATCGATATAGTAAAAGAATGAAGGAATACATGCGGGGGGGGCGGGGAAAAATAATAATAATAAAGAAAAAAGGAAAAAAAGAGAAAAGAAAAAAAAAGGAAAAGAAAAAAAGCAAAAAAAAAAGTAAAAAAAAAAAAAAAAGCAAGATATCTCTTTATATGTCACGTCTCTAAACTACTGTACTTTTTCTATGTCCGCATACTCTAGTTCCTAACGCAATATTTGTACTCTTATACCCTTTGTACTATTTGTACCTTACGAATTGCAATACACTCGTCCGCAATAATATCATCGTAGATATTTTCATTTAGATACAACACATTACCCGTTAAGTCTTTTACGTCTGTGTGCATGTGTGCTTGTATATGCGTGCACGTAATGAATTTAATGAGTGTGTGAGTATATGTGGATATTAAGATAATAGATTATACTTTCTTAAAACGATGAAAAGAGATAGAATTTGATTGATTATTATATGTTAACATCAAGACGATAAATTGAGAAGGTTCTGATAAATTGAGGAGGTTGTTCAACCTGTTTGAATGCATTGAAAAATAGAATGCCTAGAAAATAGGACAATATTTACTTAAAATGTATACTTTCGATTCTCTTAGGAACATTTTATGTATACATATATGTACACATAAATACATACATACACATATGGATTTATACTTGTTACAAAGATAATTACGAAATGATTACAGTAACAAGCTGGGCAAAGGTAAGATTCTCGTACGTAGATTTAACATAGTAGCATCATAATAAATGATTTCTCGTTCACAAAATACATTCATATATGATAATGTATGAATTGTGGTAATATATTGAAATATTGAAATTATTATCGACATCAATGGCAGAATTCGTGACGACGAATAAATCTCGGTCGCATGCTCGAACTGACCCAAATACTTTCGATTCCGTACGAAGAGAGAGCACGTTCGTGATCTGTTGACGTTGGAACAGGGCGTTCTTCGGGTCCAAGGTCATCTGGTAACCGACCCCCAAAGAGATTCTAATGGAAAGGAAATCGATTCGTAGTCGTGACTTTCTCTTTATATGGTGATATATATATATATATATAAATTGCCAAGGTCGATGGATATTATTTTTATTTAAAAATTGGATCGTCGTTTTAGTAAAAAAAAAAAAAAAAAAAAAAGAAAGAGGGAAAGAAGAAAAGAATAATTAAAAAAAATTTATCACGATTGTAAATAAATTCCTTCCGAGCGAGGTAATGCTTTAAGAAACGTTTACCTAATGGAAATTCCGTAGTAACAAGAATGATTTAAGATAATCTTGAAAGAGAGAAACGAAGGAGAAACCATTAAGATTGAATTTGAAAATAACTCTCTGTGTAAAGTGAATTTACACGACCGCGATTAACCCTGGCGTAGAATAGACTAAACAATGAACGTGACGTTGATAGAAGAAGGAAAAGAAGGTGGAGGAGGAGGAGGAGAAGGAGGAGGAGGAGGAGGCGGAAGAGGAGGAAGTAGGCGTAGTCGTATTGGTAATCGTTATAAAATATAAAACGTGATTCACAGAGACGATTTACAAAACACCTACGTACTATAATTGTCCTTCGAAGTTCTTACATGCGTTAGAGGGATGTTGCTATGAATAGTATTACGTGTGAAAGAGAGAGAGAGAGAGAGAGAGAGAGAGAGAGAGAGAGAGAGAATCATCGTGGTAGCACATAAACGATTGCTCTCACAATGTAAGAAAGTGTATTTTTCTAACGGTCTTTCTGTGAGAGAGGCTTACTTATATTGCTTGCACGCTTGCATAAGAGAGCGTGCGAACGAAACGACCCTTCGTCCAAGATCGTTAAAGTTATATCTATAGTATATTTATTTCTCTCACTCGTACCTGGTCGATCGCAGGTAGGCTGGTGAGAGTGGGTGTGCACTCTCTTCTGTTATTGCCAAATCCAATCACGGATGATCCTACTTTTCTCAATCTTTACAATCATTTATATATCATTTATGAACGTGCGAAGTTCGAGATTTATATCATTGATTCGCGAGATCGTTATGATTGTTATGATCATAGAATAAATCAAATAGTTATATTCTATCAGCTGATATACGATTAATCTATAAAATTAATAATATATATATATATATATATCGAATTATTGATATACATGCATTAATGATTAATGATATATCATTATAGATATGTATATATGTACATAAATATGTATACATATCATGGAGAGATATGTTTATTTGGAATATTCCAATAAATTTGAAATATTATTGACGAACAACAATATTAATTTGTTCATCGAACAATATAAATTATTTATATATCAAAAAACCATACCAAAGTACTTTAAAATAATGTAAAATGTTATTTATCGAATTGAGAAATTTCTTCCCTTATACTATCATCCGATATATGATTAATCTAAAAAATCAAAGATAATCGTAATTTTTATATGTATATATCATTATTGATATATAGATTATTGATTAATGATATATCATTATTGATCATATGTATATAAATCACAGATAAACAGATAGACAGAAATGTTTATTTGGATTATTTCAACAAATTCGAAATATTTTCAACGGACAACGATATTAATTTATTCGTCGAACAAAATAAATAGTTCATATATTAAAAGATTCGTAAAGGAACATTGAAATGATGTAAGATCCAATTTATCAGATTGGAAAGTTTCGTAATGTTTTTCAGCGTTTACATAATAATAATGGAACCATGATCATCATGAAAGAAACGCGGCCTTATGACAGGTAACACTCGAGATTGACGAGAATATAACGAATCTTCCAGTTATATTCTAGCGAGGGAGGATCGGGGAGAGGGATGAAAGGTGGTGGGAAAATGGAAACTAAGTATACGGGGAGAATTCGTTGTCCCTTGTTCGTTTAGGTGAATCCAAGCGATCCGTCGTGAAGCAGATTCGTGGGGCAGTACCCATAATTATAAACTAAATCCACCCCTCATGGGCGTTGTCAGGGTCGACACATTTAAAGAAGGGCGAATTTTCGTTGAGTATAAATCGACGTTAACCTTTCCTTGTCGTCTTAAAATCTTCTCCGAAAAAAAATATTTATATAATATATCTATATAAAAGAATTTATAATTATGTTTGAATTTATATTTAAGAAAATAAAATAAAATAATATTGTTTGATACGATGATATAATCGATGATATTATAGAAATTGTTCGATCAATTTGATATCGTTGAAAATGACGATCAGGAAATCATAGAAGTCTTGTTAGCAAAAAATTTCACATTTAATGTATGTACTATATATATATGTATATATATATATATATATATATATATATATATATACATATATGTGAAAAACAAACTTTCTCCCTCGAAAGACGACGATAAAGCATTGACAGCGAACGGGATCGCTCGGGACGCCTACGCTGGCCTTGTCAGGCGCGCCAACAATGTTATTATACGCGTCGAGAAGGAAAAAAAAAACAAAGAAAAAGAAGAAAAGAAAAAAAAAAGAAACAAAAGATAAGTACAATAAAGAACTCGTGTTCGATCATTCAAAATTTTTTATTCGTCATGTGGGTAGAACATAATGGGCAACTATTATCGTATAACATTTTAATATCGCACGGATGCAAGCTTCATTGAGAAATAATCGATCGTCCATTAGTGTTCTTATCGTTCGATTCTTCTCTCTTTTTATTTTCATAGATTAAATTGAAATTATTTCTCATCGGTATAAAAATATTTTATTTGTTAAATAATTAATTATGTTGTATTGTGAGGATGAAGGAGGGAGAAGAGAGAGAGAGAGAGAGAGAGAGAGAAAAAGGAAAAGAAAAAAGAAACAGAAAAACGAACAAATGAAAAAAAAAACAATGCTTGTAAACGTGTTATACGTAGAGAATTCCAACAAATCAGGATTCTTTTTAAAGGAATTTATTCAGACAGGAAGAGAATGCAGTATACGTATACATTATGTATAATATTGGGCTTAACGTTACGTAGTCGGCTGGGTGAATGCTGTGTCTGTATATTTTATATATATATATATATATAATATACAGATAAAAAGAGAAGGAGAAGCAGAGAGAGAGAGAGAGAGAGAGAGAAAGAGAGAGAGAGAAAGGAGGAAGCTATAGGTAATGTATAGAGATATAGTGCGAGTGGGATAGAGTGATAGAAAGAGATAGATAGAGAAAGAGAGAGAGAGAGGGAAATAGACAGAACCGTATCGCAGGGTTACGTATTGATCGTCTTTCCCCGATGCATGGGGGTGGCTTCTCGCGGCAACCAACCCCATAACCAACGGGAGCGCCATTACA
Source organism: Vespa mandarinia (assembly GCF_050613455.1). Lineage (NCBI taxonomy): Eukaryota > Metazoa > Arthropoda > Insecta > Hymenoptera > Vespidae > Vespa > Vespa mandarinia. Next base: position 9,841,620 of record NC_140814.1, on the reverse strand, counting down.
GCGCCATGGATCGTACGGGGTTGATGGGTTGGTGACGACGTAACTTCTGAGGCCTTGCCAGGGGTATAGGGACGAGCGAGAGGGAGTCTACGATGGAATAAGAGAGTGTGTGTACGTGTATTTGAGAAAGAGAGATAGAAACAGAGAAACCGAGAGGGATAGGAAGAGAGAAAAAGAAAGAAATAGATAGAAAGAGAGAGAGAGAGAGAGAGAGAGAGAGAGAGAGAAAGGTAGAGAGAAAGAGAGATGGATAGATGGTACGAAGGAAGGGAGGTGGATGGAAAAAAGGGGGAGTTGAGGGAGCGACTATGCACGTAGCCAGCCGCGTTATAGAACATTATACAGACAGAAAGCTCTGTGTGCTCCGTGGCGAAGCTTCCGGGCAAGAGCGCAAGCTCCGTACTACTTGTTGTTTACATCCGTCCACGACGCGACATACCACGCATAAAGGAAACGAGCGTGTTCTAGGAACGCGCGTGGATCGCGTTCTCTCTCTTGAAAGAGAGAGTGAGAGAGAGAGAGAAAGAGGAAAAGAAAGAAAGAGAGAGAGAGAAAGAGAGAGAGAGAGAGAGAGAGAGAAATAGAAACGAAAAGGGAGATAGATAGTCACTTTCGTTGCTTACTTCCTTGTTTATTGGCTTGCTTTTTTTTTGAGCAAAGTGAAAGAAAAGCAGACAGAGACAAAAAGAGAGAGAGAGAGAGAGAGAGAGAGAAAAAGCGGAATTATTTTTATCTCGAGGTTGTTTCCTGAGCAGAAACGTTCGAAAGAATCCATCATCATCCAGACCATCCGTCGACTTGCCCATGGCAAGCGTCTGCATCGTTTAATGGACGCGTGAGTATCGACATTATATTATTGTTATCATTTTGTTATTTATTATAGTTCTGATTTATTTATTTTCTTTTTTCTTTTTCATTTCTTTTCTTTTTCTTGTTTCGTGAAATTTATCGTCGTCTTTTTTCTCTTCTTTTTTAATTATTGTAATACACACATGTCTTGTGTACGTTTTCTCAATTCCGCGTTTTCTTCCTTTCATTTTCTTACTTTTGTTTTTGTTTTCTTCCTTTTTTTTCTCCCCTCTTTTTCATTTTTCTCTTTAACTATCTTCAGGAACGCGTACAACATCTCGTCGATTTTTAACATGGGTACACGTGTTTTAACATATTTTTTTTTCGCGTACTTATTCAACGTTGAAACAGTGAAACAGTTTAAACACTTTTTTTCTCGAGTCCCATGTCAGACAGAGAAAGAAAGAAAGAAAGAGAGAGAGAGGGGGGGGGAAGATAGACAGAGAGAGAGAGAGAGAGAGAGAGAGAGAGAACATGATTAGGGAAGAACACGTTTTTATTTTCGCGCCGTCGTTGTCATCCTTCTTTAACATATCTCGATAAATTTTCCCGCCTTTCTATAAAATGACGCGCACTACTTACAACGTATTAGAAATCGATCGATTAAAAAAGATTTCTCTTTCTTTTATGATACGCGAAGGTAAGATAAAGACGATAGTTATTTTCTCTCTTTCTTTTTCTTCTTCTCTCTCTCTCTCTCTCGCTCTTTTTATCTGTATTTCTATCTATCTTTTTTACTTCTTTACACTCTCTCTCTCTCTCTCTCTCTCTCGCTTTTTCTATTTTATCTCGTACGTTTATCAAAAAACGATCGTCGCCAATTGGAGAATTCTTGGTTTGGCTCTCGATCAATTTAGCTTTATCTGGTATAAATAAGATAAATAAATCGATCACAGGATTTTTTCTTTCTTCTTTTTCTTCTTTTTATTATTACTATTATTATTACTATTATTATTATTATTATTATTATTTTGTAACGTTTAGTGGTCAGTGACTTTCCCGGGAAACGATTTCCATGCAACCCTTCTTATCGATTTTCAAGTTAGTCGCATGTGTCACACGCATCGTCAGTGGCCATAATAAGGCAATATTATTATGGCAAGTTCGATCACCTCGCTATGTAACATTTTAGAGAAAGAGAGAAAGAAAGAGAGAAAGAAAGAGAGAGCGAGAGAGAGAGAGAGAGAGAGAGAAGAAATGTATTTCTCGTCGACTGAAAGTTTGTTCAAATTTTAGAATTTCGACGTTTCAACGTTCGAATTAATTAACTATATTACATTTAGATCCTACGAATGTCACATAGAAACTTTATTGATATTTAATAAAGAAATATTAGCCATCTTATTTTTTACTCTTTGTAGAAAAAGAAAAAAAGAAAAACCTTGAACTTATCACGCAATAACATTTTGCGTTGCGACCTAAAAAATGAGATTAAGGTCGAAAAAAATAAAAGTTCGCGTTCTGATCATTTTTATATACCTATACACACACACACACACACACTTGTATATAGAGAGAGTGTCCCAACTGGATTCACCAAAGCGTGACATTGAACCGAAATGGAAGTTGACCATGAAGAGGGAAGAAAAAGGGAAGCTTGTCCGACCTCGTAAATAGTTTTATTTTGCCTTCTTTCTTTCTTCATTTCTTTCTTCTCTCTTTCTTTATTTTTTCTCTTTCTCTACTTCACGCATACAAGTATACACCCACACACACACATATATATATATATATCTATAGATTCTCTTTTGACATCTCTTCTCATAACCCAATGGTGAAGATGAACGCACCGACAACGCCGAACTTCAAAGAACAAAGATTCGGTGTTTGAAGTCCCTTAGGAAGCCGGAACTGGTTCGCTTTCGCTTCTTCTTTGTTCGTGCTCACGTCTCTATTCGAGTGAAAGACGTTCTAGAAAATAACGATAGGGTTAGAATATAGAACGAGGGAGAAAAGAGAAGGAAAAGAGAAGGAAAAAAAGAAAAGTTAAGAATAATAATATTTTAATCGTAACAAAAATGAAAAAAAAAAAATCCTTCCTTCTTCTCAAAACTAATATACTTTTTTAATTTAAAATTTCACGAGGTCACATTTCTCTTCCGCCGCTCCCACCTCCCCTCTCCTCTCCTACCCTTTCCACGGATAACAATTAGATCAGATATAAATTCTGTTGAACGATAACGATAAGAAGAATGAGATATACGAGGGGAGACGAGTTATGGAATCAAGATCGGTGAATGTGTTGTTAGTCACACCTTCTTACGAAAGCCAAGTTACGGATATTCGAGAAGCGAATGGTTAAGAGAAAGGATTACGTGCCCAGGAAAGTGGTGTCGCGAATAACCATCGCACGCAAGGTACATAGACGATTATTCGCGCGCGAATCGTCGTACGTGTCGTATCTCGTAATTTTCTCTTTAATCCGTAATATATTATTTATACATTTCATTTCGTCATTTTGTGATATTTAATTAAACGAATCGACACAGATGTTTTTAAAAATCGGTGTTTAATTAATCGTTAAGTATACATTTAATTAAATCGAACGTGAAGTGCGCCGTGAAAGTGAACTACTTTCGACTTATCGTAGCCATTGTTTTCCTCTCTCTTTTTTTCTCTCTCTCTCTCTCTCTCTCTCTCTCTTTCTCTCTCTCTCTCTCTCTCTCTATCTCTCTCTCTTTTGTTTTTTGTTCTTTGTGAAAAAAAAATTAAAATTACCTCGACGAACGCGATGGAGGTAAGATACCGAAAGGTACAAGTGTACAACGAAACATCATTAGATAGTTATGCATATCGTTCATTTGTATTTCTAACTTTTTGTTCAGACTGTGTGTATATATCTTCTTCTTCTTCTTCTTCTTCTTCTAAATATACACACAATATATACATTTATGTATATATATATATATATATATATATATATATATATATATATATACGTATATATATGTATGTAGGAAGAGGAGCATGAGCGATAATACGTAAGCGTTCATTGTAAATCTGGACAATGGACCAAGCGACGTCCTTCGTTGACCGATCATTTCCTCTCTGTTGGCAACGCAGAAAGTATTAACGCCGTTGTCCTGTAATGAAAAATCATTACTGTATTTTTTTTTCTTCTTCTTCTTCTTCTTCTTCTTCTTCCTTTCCTCCTTTCTTTTTGTTTCTATTTCTTTCTTTCTTTCTTTCATAGAAATTCAAAAGAACAAAGTTCTCTTCTATTGCATTACTTTTAGTTTGATTTCATATCACATCTATGACGATCTATTTTCTTTTTCTTTCTTTTATTTTTTTTTCTTTTTTCTTCTTTTTTTTTTTCATCCAACGTTTCGAAAATCCACAGAAAGTTTTCCATCTCTTTCGAGATAATATCTTTTCAAAGGATAGGTAGATAATCGTTGTTCCGATTAGTTAAATATAAAAATAATTAAAGTATGCTTTACGTGTTAACGATAATAAATTGAAAACACGCGCTAATGAATTCATACTAAATTACTTTTCTTTTTTTACATTGCAACAGAACGAAAAGTAATATTAAATAATACTTACTCGTTATACTCGTCGATAATAAAAAGAGTAATTAATTAGACGTAATTATTTTAGATATGTAAATAGTAGAAGTTATGTTTTCTAAGTAATACTTAAAAATTAAAAGAAAAAAGGAAAAAAGAATTAATTGAACATAAATATTTGGATACCTACGTAATGAGTTATTTTTTTTTATACTTAAAAATTAAAAAAAACATTAATTAACCATTTAGATATCTACGTATTATTATATTATTAATACTTAAAAATTAAAACAAAAAAAGAAAAACAAAAGAAAAAGTAAAGAATTAACTCTAAATATAATTCTAAGTGACATTTACAATAAAAAAAAAAAAAAAGAATTAATTGAACGTAAACATTTAAATAACTACGTAATGAGTTACGTTTTTTTATATTTAAAAATTAAAAAAAACATTAATTAACCATTTAGATATCTACGTATTATTATATTATTAATACTTAAAAATTAAAACAAAAAAAAAGAAAAACAAAAGAAAAAGTAAAGAATTAACTCTAAATATAATTCTAAGTGACATTTACAATAAAAAAAAAAAGAATTAATTGAACGTAAACATTTAAATAACTACGTAATGAGTTATGTTTTTTTATATTTAAAAATTAAAAAAAACATTAATTAACCATTTAGATATCTACGTATTATTATATTATTAATACTTAAAAATTGAAACAAAAAAAGAAAAACAAAAGAAAAAGTAAAGAATTAACTCTAAATATAATTCTAAGTGACATTTACAATAAAAAAAAAAAAGAATTAATTGAACGTAAACATTTGAATACCTACGTAATGAGTTATGTTTTTTTATACTTAAAAATTAAAACAAAAAAAGAAAAACAAAAGAAAAAGTAAAGAATTAACTCTGAATATAATTCTAAGTGACATTTACAATAAAAAAGAAAAAAAAAAGAAAATGTCCATATAAAAGAATATAAAAAAAAAAAAAAGAAGACAAAAAAACAAAAAGAGAAAAAAGATGAAAGCTCGAGAAAAAGCTAAGAATAGAAAGATAAAGCAAGAAATAGAGGTAATCATCGAATCGTAATTATCAATTGAAATATCGCCATGCAAAATTTGTCTCTCTTCCTCTTCTTTTTTTTCGAATTTACGATGCGTCTCTTTCTCTCTCTCTCTCTCTCTCTCTCTCTCTCTCTCTCACTCTCTCTCTCCCTCTCTCTATAGTACGATGGCCGGTCGATGGCGCGACGGTGGCCGTCGCGACGCCGGCGCCGCTGGGGACGCTCACAGGTGGTCGCCACGCAGTCTGGCCGTGTTTCGTGTGCCGGCTGCCGCGGCAGCACACCTCGAGCAACCGAGTAGCCGTTTTTCGAGGTCCCCGACCGGCACATCGAATCGATCCATAGCCACACTTCCGACTTCAGTTTGTTGTGACGCCAAGTGCAATCCCAGGGAGAAGCTTTAACCTCTTTACCACCCTTACGACTCTCAATCTCTCTCTCTCTCTTTCTCTCTCTCTTTCTCTCTTTCTCTCTATTTATCTATCTTTCTATCTCTATCTTTCTCTCTCTCTCTCTCTCTCTCTTTCTCTTTCTCTCTCACTCTTTTCCACTCTTTCACTCTCTTGGGTGCGTGTCCACTGTATATGTGTATACTTGTCTGCTGCTGTACGTGTATATGTGTGTGAGTGCGAACGTTTTACTCACCCCGTCCCCACACTCTCATAATTCTACTACGCGCGAACCTTTAGTTACCTCGTTTCTATGACCTTTTCTACCGGTTTTCTACTACCATCATCTTTTACTCCTTCTCTTACTTTTCCTTTTTCTTCTCCTTTTAATCTTTCTTTCTAATCTCTTCTTCTTCTTCTTCTCCTTCTTCTTCTTCTTCTTCTTCTTTTTTGTCTATTTCTTCTTCTTCTTCTTCTTCTTAGCTTTTTGATTGTCTCTCTTGGCATCTTTAAACGTTCGATAATAGCGATCGTTCGCATCGAAATATCAACGAGATTAGAAATATCATCGAGTAAATTGTGCGCGAGTCGCGTGATGTGATTTCGTTCATTTAGAACGATAGTGATATACTTCGAGATATACGCTCTGGGGTGAGCTTTTGATAAACAATAAAGAAAAATAGAAATATCATATTGTAATTATTGTCATTGTGATATTTTATCTTTCAAATACATTTAAATTCGGATAATTAATGTTATATTAATATCTTTCTTTTTTGTTTATTCCATGTTTTATATATCTCCCTTTCTTCCTCTCTCTCTCTCTCTCTCTCTCTCTTTCTCTTTCTCCCTCTCTTTTTCTCTCAGTCTATTTCATCGATTGTTAGTTTGTTCGGTACAGAAATAAACAATCGATCTTTCAACGATCGAAGCTACCTAACCAGCATATTCGAGTTCTACCTTATCGTTGTTCGTTGTAGGCGTTGTACGAGAATAGCTAGTGGAAAATAGTGGAAAAGAAGTTCTCTCTCTCCCTCTCCCTCTTTCTTTATATATATATATATATTCGTTGGACAACGTCGACGTCCTTGTAAGTGTTGTTCGTCTTTCGTTCGTTCGTTCGGTCGCGTGCGCGCGTGCGCTTTCTAACCCGGTACGTGTTGCTCCGGTGACATAATGTAACCTACATTCGGTACGAGCATAACGCTTCCTGGTTAATTAGGAAGGAGTCCTTTGTTACAACTAATAGCTCGCTGCACGATATCCCGAGAAACCTTTTGTCGTGGCTAACGTACACAAGTATCTACATATCTACTTATGTGCTTTCTTACGCGAACGAGTGCATACTAATGTCATTTGCGCGTTTAAAATACACGAAGAAATTCGATAAGAATGAGAAATAATTGATTTTTAAATTTGAATAATAGTAATAATAATAATAATAATAATTATTATTATTATTATTATTATTATTATTTTTGTTATAAAGGAAGAAAAAGAAAGAAGAAATAGAAGAAGAAAAAGAATTAATCAATAACGATATAATCGATACATTCGAGTGAATTATACACGTGGACATAATTATTTAAAAATAATGTTCGAAAGCTCAGCCGTTCGAAATGGTCTGCCGGCGAGGTTATTGATCGCAAGAGTTAGCACACTTTCGAGCTCGCGGCCTTCCCTGAAAATTATAACACGAGATTCTACGTTCCGCGGGAAAAACTATGAAGGTATGTGGACCGAAGAGAATGACGAGGAGGAGGAGGAGGAGGAGGAGGAGGAGGAGAAGAAGGAGGAGGAGGAGGAGGAGGAAAAGGAAATGGAGAAATATTACGCGGTGAAAATATAAAAGTAGATTGATGATAAAAAAAAAAAAGAAGAAGAAGCTTTGTTTCATTCGTTAAAATGAAAGAAAGATAGAGAAAGAGAAACATTGTTAAGCTGAAATTATATCGGTGTATTGCGTCGCGATTTGATCGATTAATGAAAGAGAATGAGAAAGAGAGAGAGAGAGAGAGAGAGAGAGAGAGAGAGAAAGAGAGAGAATGAGATTGGTAGAATATCGTAAAGAAATGACAATAGAATTTCTCTTTTCATTCATTTAAACTTTTATCGGTTCTCTCTTTGCCGTATGATGGTCTAGGTAAATGCGAATCTATTATCGCGCGCGTGGTCCCCTTTTAATCGATTCGTTTTTCCTCTTTTCCTCTCTACTTGCATTGTCAGCGTCAGAAGAGAGAAAAGGGAGAAAGACGGACAGACAAACAGACAGAAACAGAAAGAGATAGAGAGAGAGAGAGAGAGAGAGAAAGAGTCTGATTCCACTTCCGATCGAACAAACGAGCCCAACGAATGAACGAACATCGAGGTGAATTGAGAAGGAAGAAGAAAAGGGAGAAATAATCCGAATTTGTCGAGAGAGCTCACACGTGTGACTCCAACATGGTTCCCCTCGTCGTCGTCGTCGTCGTCGTCGTCGTCGTCGTCATCACCATCGTGGTCTCGTGCGTGCGTGCGCGTGAGCGCGCGAGCGAGCGAACAAACGAACGAACGTGTCGTACACGTGAATAGGAACGTGGATGAAGAGGGATAGGATGAGGTGGTAAGGGGGTGGTATGGTAGAAGAAAAAGAAGAAGAAGAAAAGAGAGAGAAAGAGGGGAAATCATCGAAAGCAGAGAAAAAGAGAGAGAGAGAGAGAGAGAGAGAGAGAGAGAAGTATCCACCTCGTCTGGTACATACGTGGATTTGTGATTAAAGCCGTTGTCGCCGACGAACGCGCGGATTTCTAAATATATAGGAAGGGAGCTTGCACGCGAGAGCTTGCAGTGAGCTTCCAGTGGGTAAAACGACAGCTTACGGATAGGTCGGTTATCTTCTCTTTCTTTCTCTATCTTAATCTTTCTTTTTCTTTCTCTCTCTCTCTTTCACTCTCTTTCTCTCTTTCTCTATCTCTCTGTCTCTGTATCTCTCTTTGTCTCTCTCTCTCTCTCTCTCTCTCTCTCTCTCTCTCTCTATCATTCTATAATATCTTTTTTATTTATTCCTACTTGTTCATTCATTCCTATCGTTATTGTTGTTCTCCTTCTTGTCCTTCTTATTCTTCCTCCCTTCTTTCTTTTTATTTTTCTACCTTTTATATTTTATATTTTCATATTTATTCCTTTTTAATTTCTTTTCCATTTAATATTATCGTAAGCCGGTATCGATTTAATCCAATAGGGATTTGAAAGAACGAACTTTCCCAGTTGTGTCAATCTTGTCTATGGTAGTATTATAACTTCCAAGAGGGATCGAGTTTTCTCACGGTAGAACGTTGGTAGACGTCTCTTCCGTGTTGTTTCTTTTCACCGTAGCCTGGGGCCGACCGGAAGATCAAAAAAACACGTAGTAGACAGAAGAAGGATAAGTTATGGCGAAGAAGGAGAGTAATAAAAGGAAGGTGAAAGAAGGCAGAGATGGAGGAAGAGTGAGGAAGGGAAGGAGGAGGAGGAGGAGGAAGAAGAGTTGAAGGTGGTGATGGTGGTGATGGTGGTGATGGTGATGGTTATCTTCTTCGTTAGTTGAATGAACATGACATGACGACGAAACGACGACGTTAATGCACGCGAAGGATGGACGGATGGAGCACGTGACGCGCGTTAGAGCGTGCCGTGCTGATCGTAGCGCCATGTTTGGTGATCACCGGTATGGGGAGAGAGTATGGAACGAGTCGACAGCGATGAGTCTCTTCCTTCGGCCTCCAGTAACAAACCGATCGCCTTTCGATCGTTCGTCTTTACCGATCCGCTCGTTCATACGTTCGTACACATTCTTTCGTTCGTTTACGTTCGATCGATCGACTAACCCGATCAGATCGATCGGTCGATCGATCGATCGATCAATCGCCCACCCGTCCGTATTCGTACCGATCGATCGCACAGATTTTCATCGTCGCGATATACAAAGTTTTTACGTTCTTTTTTCTCTCTCTCTCTCTCTCTCTCTCTCTCTCTCTCTCTCTCTTCGATAATTACTTTCAATTTGCAATCAATTTTTCAAGAACATTTTGCGACCATTACTTTTGATTTAAAATTAATTAAATACTCTTCTATGTTAAATATTATAAACAATGTGATGGATGACTCGGTGACTATGACGAGTACGTAAGACAAAAACAAAATATCTTTGGTAATTTTTTTCTTTATCGAAATAATGAACTTGTCAAATAATAGAAATAATTTCGTCGTCGGAGAATGTATTTACTTTTCTTCGTTTAATTTTCATCTTTTATTATTTACGAAGAAAATATTTTACATATAGATATATATATATACATATATATATAAATGATAAAGGAATACTTGTTGCTGAACGTAAACGATTCTTTCATATTACAAAGATACTTTAGTGTCAATCGAATTGATAGGAACGACAAGATAGGATCAACCTCTCTTTTCTACTCCTTCTCCTCCTCCTCTTCCTCCTCTTTTTCACCTTCTCCTTCCTTACTTTAAGATTCTTTACAAAACGAAAGGAGAATTTCGCGTATCTTGATATCAAGATATACATATACATATATCTAGGATCGTTCGTAGTACAATCTCGACCGCATTGGCCGAGTTTTGAGGTCTTTCACAGAATCTCTCAGGGTTGCCATGGAGTAATTTAAGTGTCGTATATGTCGCAACCATCATCGACGCAATTTCGAATCGTATATCGTTTTAACTATCGAACGAAGATAGTCCTATCTATCTTTATTAAACAAGTGATCGAGCATCGTTGAAATCCGCTCGATCTTTCACTTACGATCGCAATTTCTCCGCTTCGGAGAATGCACGAAGGAAAGTTTCTTTTTTTTTCTCTTTTTTTTTTTTCCTTTTTTTTTTAACTCTCGCTCTATAGCAACATCAATGGCGATCGAACGATAAATTCATCTTTTTCTTTTTTTTTTTTTGCTTTCTTTTTTTTTCCTTTTTCTTTTTACACGTCGTTAAAAATAAATCGATGTGAAAGAAGGAACATCCTTTCTAATCGTCATCATATATATATAATATATATATATATATTATATATATTATTTACATTTATTATTAGATATATGTATCCAAAAGTTCGTGCGCATTTTGGCGAAATTTTTAAATGGTATAAATGCATACGAATTTAACTAATATAATTGACCTAATATATCCATCCAAGTAAGTTCATAAATTCTATATATAAGAAATTAATTAATGAATTATTTCAGATCGTCAGAGGACTACTAACGACTCTGAAGAGATGCAACGGTGTCCATACCTCCACGAGATGAAAGAGCGTTTGCTCTCACAACCGACACCGACAGATAGCTTAGACATGGAAAGACTCGACGGAGGTACTCCCGTTAAGGAGGCGAATCTTCACAACGATTATCCAGCACACACGAATCCAGGTGTTATACCAGATCCACCGGAAATGCCTCCTGACTCGTTGATCGGTACCGTCGTTAAGGTAATAAATTGATATTAAATTAAATATTATCTTCAAGGAATATTAATTAACGTCGATTAAGATAAATAACAATAAATTGTATCTGATCGTTTCTATATAATATTTTAGCTTAATTCCGATGGTTATGGATCTCATACATCGCCGGCTCACGCGAGGCAACCCTTGGTTCCACAAAATGCGAACAATCAACCCCTTTGCCTCACCCCAACGCACACCGGACCGTCAAATGGCATGTTGCCAAAGAACGCTAAGTGAGTAAAATGACTACTGTTTCTACGAATATTCGAAGTACTTATATACAAACTTCGCCGAAGTATTTATATTTGTATGTGTGTCCACGCGTGTATGTATGCTTTTCACCATTTATACCAAGAACGAACTATCATGCTGGGAAGAAATTACGTCGCATATGAGAATGTTAATTAATTCGAAAATTCACATTCCTTTTTTATTTTTTTTGGCTTTTTTTTTTTTTCTTCACTTTTGCGAAAAATATTTCGACGAAATTCATTTCTTTTTACAGATTTTTATACGTCGATATGAGTTTCTTTAAAATATAACTACGTCCGTTTATATCTACGATCAAAACTACGGAATATAATTATATGAGATAAGATGTTTATGGAGAAAGGAAATCCTACGAGCGAATGAGGTTAAACACACGAAAAAAGAAATGTTTTTTCCATTTCTTTTCTTTTCTTTTTACGATATAAGAGTATAAACGAGTTGACTGAAATGAAGCATTAGAAAGATATACAACCTTTCTAGCCACGTGCTAACACGGAAACCTATCGAAATTCAAGTGCGTTCGTTATCACGAATAAGTTTCTGGTATACCAGAGGGATAAACTCGAAATAGCCCGTCAAACTTCCTTAAGCCAGTCGTGCGTTTTACGATCTCAGGGTACAGGTTAAAGCCTTCCCCCGTTACGGTTTTAGTAACACGCTAATTATAGTCATACGACTAGTCTCGAATTTGCTATGTAAAGGGTGATCCTTTTCTTGCGAACTAGTTGAATCTATTTATAATACCATATATATATACATATATATATATATATTTGTTTATATTATATTGTATATATAATATGTACATGAGTGTTGGTTTCGATATAATTCATAATTTTTTATCGAATCGTATATATCGATAATACATTAATCATAGAACAAAATCAACTGCCTATAAATATTATCGTATCTAGAATTACATAAATAGAGTACGATTTCACGCGCGATAGTAAAACTCGTACGAATGTCGTTTTATCGAATATATCATAATACACACAAGGACGATCGCCAACTTGGATTTATGATCTCGTTCGATCTTCACCTTAATAAATTGATTTATATGAAATAAGCCGATCAATATTTATACAATTATAATTTATTCCTTTGTTATTTTGTCAAAATTATGTCGAATCATTTTTCTTATTTTTTTCTTTTTTTTTTTCGTTTCTATCAAATAGTAAATATTGATCGTTGATTATTGTTCACGGAATTCACGAAAAGTTTTTGTTTCACGTTTTTCCAATAAAAATCAATTACATTGCTCGTCGTGGATTTCGTGACCATGATATGATCGTCGCATTAAATACTTCCGCTAAAAATGCGAGAGAATGTGTGTCAAAATGTAGGAAATTTTATAAGGACATTGAAGTGAAAGATTCACACTTGTTAAAAAGACAGAAGTACTGCGTTTTTATTTTTTTTTTTTTATCACATTGCATCTCATCTCTCTCTCTCTCTCTCGCCCTCTCGCTCTCGCGCGATATTCAACGTAGATATTGAAATGGTTTTGCTCTAAAAGGTAGGACAGTGTTTCGAGTGCGGAGGGAAGAAAAGAAAAAGAAAAAAAAAAAAAGAAAAAGGAAAGAAAGAAAGAATAATTAAACGAGGAAAAGAGAAAAACGTGTCCATTTTTTTTTTTTATTTTGTATGTTTTTTCTTTTTCTTTTTCTTTTTCTTTTTTTTTTTTTTCTTTTTTTCTATGACCTCTCCCCGATGGGTCCGGGAGCTTAGTTCTAAAGACGCGGAATCGTGGCAGCACTGCGAGCGACAGTCGAAATCAATACTCGTAGTGCGTGAGCGTTATCTCTCTCTCTCTCTCTCTCTCTCTCTCTCTCTCTCTCTCTCTCTCTCTTTCGTAATCCTTGAAACGCGATATTACAACGGATAGAAAAATTCTATATACACGGTACTATACTAGTTTACACTCCACAAACTAGATTATCACTAAGGGAATACGATTGCAGATCTGTTACCTTGTAATTACTCATGATCGAGCTGTAAAAAATATATATATATATATCCATCGTTGTTTGCGATATAGAAAATCTAAAATCTACGTTGAAAGATAATTAATTTGTTTGCGAATATAGAAAATCTAAAATCTACGTTGAAAGATAATTAATTTGTCTTTGATTTTCGATAACAAGACTACTTAAAATCTCGAATTGATATTATTTTTATCTCTCTTTATCTCTCTCTTTCTCTCTCTCTCTCTCTCTTTCTATTTCTCTCTTTTAAAGGTGATGCTTGGTATTGGAAAAAGAAGAATATTGGATTAGAGAGAAAAAGTATTGAGAGTATGGCCGCAGGATAAAAGGAATCTTGTTAAATCGATGTTAGGGTCCCTAACGATATCAAATATCGTCGATATGGGATATCCGATGATGATGAAACGATCGCAAATGGAATCGGGTCGAGCTTTGAGTTCGCAAGCTTACTCCTCGCAAACGATAAGAATTTTGTACGAGAGTAAGGTCAGTCACCTCGGTGGCAGCGTTATCGAGCGGGTCAGTGGGTCGCAGAAGCATGGAGCGGTTACCCCCCTTTACCTCTTAACGCCCACTCCCCACCTAGTCACTCTACTCGAATCCACCGCCTCATCCTGGTTCCTACTAACGGCAGCACCCTCTCTAAACCATTTCGTGAGAAAGAGAGAGAGAGAGAGAGATTTTCTCGTAGTGGGAAAGAGGGTAACGATTACTGGAATAGACTGAATATTGCTGAATTATCCGAGTTTTTCAAGGAATCTCATACGAGAAAACTCATTAAAGAAAAATAAAGCTGGAAATCTGACGAATTTCGATCATTTTTCTCTTTAACATTTTTCTTCCAAAATTCTAATTTAATCAGATAATTGAACATGAGTGCCATAGAAAAATTTCCTAGAGATCGACGTAGGAACAGAAGGGTTGGATACAAGATCCGAATTCGAATTTCTTTCTTATTCTTAGAAATCGTCGATATCGTGTCATCGTCGAAAAATCGTTTCGTATGATCGATGATATAACTTGACTCCAGAAATTGAAAGATCATGATGATTGAACATCAATCATGAATTCTTGAAAAATACGCGCGTAACTCGTTCGAAAGAAAGGAGTCGTACGAATGAATGAAGGAACATACTTATCGTCCATCTAATATATATATCTTTTTTCAAATATTTGCGTTAGTAGGCCGTATTGTATAGACGCAACGCATTGGGGTTGAATGCGTAGAAGGGAGAAAAAGTAGGAGGGAGGTGAAGGTGACTAAGGTGGGAAAGGGAGGTTGGTAAAATGTACGATGTCGTTGAAATCTCAATGCCGACATTCATTGGGACAAAGAGCGCGGTGTTCCTACGTCCGGATATATTACGAGCGTAGATTGAAGAAAGAGTGAGGGAAAGAAAGATAGAGAATGAAAACGGGAGAGGAAAAAAAGAAAGAGAGAGGGAGAAAGAGAGAAAATGATAAAGAGGGAGGTTGGTGGATTTCTCGATGGAGTCCAACACGATCCGTACAGGTAAGGGGTGAGGGCGGTGGATGTCGTCGTCGTCGTTGTACTCGGTTCTTTCTCTCTCTCTCTCTCCCTCTCTCTCTCTCTCTTTTTCTCTCATTCTCTAACTATCTATATAGAACGAAAGCTCTCTCGTAGCCAGTGCGCTTGTGCAAGAAGCTCAAGTCTGCCCGGGAAGAGACCTCCCGGCTAGCCTCAGTCTCCGGGATGCTGGGGGCGGCGATCGTGATTCTACCCCCATTTCATCGTGTTCTGATAACATAGAGTCTGTCTCACTCGTTCGCTCGCTCGCTCACTCTTACTCTCTCTCTCTCTCTCTCTCTCTCTCTTTCTTCGTCGTTCTATCCTCGCGCATTCGCTTGACTTTATCCCTATTTCTCTCACTCTCTCCTAGCATTCTCTCTCTCTCTCTCTCTATTTTCATCCCTTCCATATATATCCTCTCTCTCTCTCTCTCTCATTCTCTTTCTCTCTCTCTCTCTCTGCTTCCAATTCTGTGTCCCCTTGCGTGGTCTATCCCTTCTCCGTCTCTACGCTTCACACCCTTTTCCTCCGCCGAAGCCTGGGTGCAGTCACCGCGAGTACCTTCAACTAACCACCTCCAGCAGGTGAGCCTTCTTCGTTGAACGTCGTTCGTATGTCCGTTCGTTTGTTCGTTCTCGACATGAGTACCCGAGAAAGATAGGAAAAGAGACAAAGAAAGAGAGAGAGAGAGAGAGAGAGAGAGAGAGAGAGAGAGAGAGAGAATGTGTATTAGATGTGTGTTCTCGTCGTCGTCGTCATCATTATCATCGTCGTCGTTGCCATCGTTGCCGTCGCCGCCGTCGCCGCCGTCGTCGATCATTCGAGCGAGAGAGTGTGCTTGATCCTTCCAGGTTGTTGAGAGAGGTTCGGTCGTGCGCACGGGATTTTCCATTAGCTCGTTCGACCAAGTGCGCGGGATCAGAGAGACACTTTCGTGATAGTCCTTTCTCTTTCGTTTACCGATCTTCTTCTCTCTCTTTCTCTCTCTCTCTCTCTCTCTCTCTCTCTCTCTCGCTCGCTCGCTTATTTTTTCTCTCTTTCTCATTCTCTCTCTTTTCATCTTTTTTTCTTCTCTCTCTCTCTCTCTCTCTCAATTTTTTTTTGTCCCCAACCCGCTCGTTCGTTTAACCATCCACATCGTCGGTGGTCGAAGAGAAGACAGATTCGTTGGCTTCTAGGCTACCTACAAATCCCTCTTTCTATTCACCCTCCTCCGATAGAGACCGAGTCTCTGTTTGCGCGAAAGGGTTCGCTCGGGAGTATCTCTCCTACCTTTCAGACTCTCGTACGGACTCTCGCCGTCTCGCCTACTACGCGTAATTTCCTTGGTACATCGCAAATTATTTATTTTCTTTGTCCTTACTTACACTCTCTACCCCACCAACTCTTTCTTCTCCTTTAAATGACACTCGCAATCTTTTCTCTAACTTGAAATATATTCTTTAATAAAGTTTGTCAATACTTTCTTTCGTTTTCTTTTTTTTAATTTTTTTATCTTTTTTTTTTTCATTTCTTTCTCTCTTTCTTTCTTTCATTCATTTTCATCCCATACGAAACGGTAAAATATTTTCATAGGATTTATATGAAATACTATATTTTCTTTCGTATTTAGATATCTTCAAACGTCGTGACGTTCACCAAAATGGCGGTCTAATCATTCTCAATCGTTCGATATCAACTTACTCGTTCCTCTTTTTTTCTTTTCTCTCTCTCATCCTGCTTTCTTTTCCTATATATATATATATATATGTATATATTATATACATATATTATATACATATATATGTATATATAAATCGGGTAGATCAATTTCATTGCTTCTTCTTATTTCCATTTATAAAAGAACAACGAAACGAACGGACTTAAAAAAGAATCTCTCTTTTAAAAATCATTTACGATACGCGCAAAATAGATAAAGAAGGCAATTTGCACGATGGACGGTGGCGGAGATTGTAAAGTCGCCACCGTGGAAGTTGAGGCGGCAGCCGCGGGTGACAACACGGCAACTCTTCCGGTCACGAGGCCTTTAAATCCGCAAAATTCGCCGCCTAACGCGCAGGACAACGCAGAGAAGAACAACGCGGCGAATAAAGAAATGGAGCTGAAGAATGTACGATCTACGCCAGCGAAAAAGTAAGAAATATCTCGTGAAGAATGATGACAAAGGGAAGTAGTAGGATGAGGATGAGGATGAGGAGGAGGAGGAGGAGGAGGAGGAGGAGAAGTAGGAGAAGGAGGAAGACATGTAGAGAGAGGGAATTGGAGAGGGTAGGTTACGCACAGATAAAACGTCGATTAGACCAGAAAAACTATGCGTTTAGATCTTTCTTGAAAGCATTAAAAATCACTTTGTTTTTCATTTCTTTTTTTTCCAATCGTACGAGCAATTGTAAAAACGATTAAGTTACTATACTAATTTACTATAGTAAATATTTACTATAAGTTTAGTTGTATTATTTCATGGAGAAAGAGAGAGAGAGATAGAGAGAGAGAGGTAGATAAACAGATAGAGAGACAGAGAGAGAGAGAGAGAGAGAGAGAGAGAGGTAGATAGATAAATAGATAGAGATAGAAAGAAAGAGAGAGAGAGAGAGAAGTACAAATAGTAGAATACAAAATAATTGGAATACCTCAGCGTTTCTTTGAGAAAATGTGACGTACAAAATGGATCTTAAGAAAGCTTCTGAAAACGTATGGTGGTTGATGGTCGAGGGACGGGGGTGGGAGGAAAGAAGAATCTTCTTGGTTTTATTCAGCGTTTCTATTTATGACGTTGGTAGGTACATACTTCGTTAGCTCGTCGTACGGAATGTATGTAAGTACCTATGTAGGTACTTATATACATATACATAGTTGCGCGTACGTGCACGTACTTACAACTTATATACAACATAACGGAGAACGTCGACTAACGCATACTTTTATACGTAACCGAGAAGGTGTATACTCTCGTGCACGTAGAAGGAACCACCCTACCTCGAGGGAAACAACCGACCGAGCGTGACAAAGGAGGATAGAAAAAGAGATAGAGAGAGAGAGAGAGAATATACTGTAACCTTATCTAATTTCAGAATATAAAAAATAAAATTGTAAAAAGTAAAAATAAAGATAAAAACAAAAATTGAAATTAAAATGAAACATTCGAAGATGGGTTTTCTCTTGTGTATTATCGTAAATTTTGTGCATCGGACGTAAATGGAGACGTAGATTTTCTCTCTCTCTCTCTCTCTCTTTCTCTTTCTTTTTTTTACTTTTTTCAGCGACTGTACTTCGTAGAGAGAATTCGTTTGAAATTCCAGCGAGTCGGGTTTCTTCGGTAGGATGTAAGGAAAATGAAGCAACGCTATTTTCTCTTTCTCTCTCTCTCTCTCTCTCTCTCCGCCCTCCTCTTTCTTTCTCTTTCTTTATTTAACTGAGAATCCGAAAGTATTTTATCTCGTCACATATGTAGATCGGTAACACATAGAGCGTGACACTCGTGTTAAGCATGTACGCTTTCTGCGGCGTAGGAACGGCTTCTCGAATTACTCTCGTATTCGCAATTGCATTAACGGTGGTTCTACGAGTCTTAGCTTCTCCGACAGTCTAGACGCGTGCAACGAAACGACGAGAGTTGTTTGTTGCCTTCGTCGGTTCAGAGACACGACTCTCATCGTTTCGTATAAAATCTAACCAACCTATAATAAGTTAGCCGTTATATTTTATCGTTCTAAGAGCTTTGTTTGCAAGCGTATTATTAATTAAAATTGTGTGTTATTAAAAAAAAAAAAAACAAACAAACAAAAATAAACAAAAAAAGGAAGGAAGGAAGTAAAAGGAAAAGAGGAGAAGAAAAAAATGGAAAACAAGAAAAAGAAGAAAGAAAAAGAGAAGAGAATCGAATTTCACTTTGGATAATTCTTTCGGATTAAAATTACTCACAAAAAGTTGTTGAGAGAAAAAAGACGAGAAATAGCGCGGAGGTCGTTGATATTCAAAGAATTGAAAAAGAGAGAGAGAGAGAGAGAGAGAGAGAGAGAAAGGGGTAGAAAACGACGATCGAAGGGTAGAAATTTTGTGAGGGACAAAGATATGTGGCTAGGGTGAGTCGAGAGGACCGGAGAGGGAGAGAGAGAGAGAGAGAGAGAGAGAGAGAAAGAGAGAGGAGAACCAGGAGCTGAAAGTAGGTACTTCGAAATATCGACCGGCAGCCTGGACCACTCCGAGTCCGTGCTATACACCACTGTTTCCACTTCCTAGCGTTTTCCTCGTTCACGAGTGGAAAAAAGACTGTGTGCTGTTGCTGCTGCTGTTGCTGTTGCTACTGCTCTTGCTGCTACTACTATTACTACTATTACTATTGCTGTTACTGTTCCTGCTATTGTTGCTCATCGAGCTATCAACAGTTTTTTTTTCTTCTTTTTTTCTTTTTTTTTCTTTTTTTTTTTGTCGTTTTCTTTTGTTTTCTTTTTTCCTCTTTAAGACAAATACAAAAAGAAATGGCCATTATCGTTTCTTTGCATATATATATATATATATATATATATATATATATATTATAGTGACGAAGGTAAAAGAAAACTCGTTACACGGATGTAAATAAAAAGAGATATTTTCGTCAATAAAAAAAAAAAAAAAGAAAAGAAAAAAAACAAAAGAGAAAAAAAACGAAACGGAGAAACTTTTAATAGATCGGATATTTTCTTCAACAAAATATTATTAATAATGAATGAGATGTTAAGAGCTATCGAAATACGTATTATATTTTTAATATAAAAACAAAACGAAGGAAAAAATAGAGAAAAAAACCAAAGAACATCGTAAAGGTTTATGCTTTTATTAATACGTGACGTGGCTGCACTTTGAACGGCGTCTCTCTTCCTTCTCTATCTATTGTGATAGCCATCAAGTAAAAAGTGTCTGTGTCGAGTGTACGAGCTCGTGCGGAACACAATAAGGTCTACGCCTCAACCCCTGAAATGCCACGGGGACAAAGGGTGGTTAAGCCCTTCTCTGGTCGAAGATGCACACCATACGACGCCGAGACTTTGCGGCCTTAAGTAGACGCGTCGAAAGTTCGTTGCAATTGTACTTTCGTCGATTATATCGATAAACGGATTAGAAAAGGAAGAACAAAGAGGGATTTTCGCGAGAGGAGAAAAAAGAAGAAGAAGAAGAGGAGGAAGAACAAGATAGAAGAAGAAGAAAGAAAAAGAAAGAAGAGAGGATTATCCATCCATCATTTTTAATTATACACTTATAATAAGGGTCCTACGATACGACGAGGAAGTCATTTTTTTTAACGGTGAAAAGAAAGATAAAAGAAAAAGAAGAAGAAGGAAAAAAGGAAGAACGGTGAAGTGTCGTCTTAATACGTGAGGAAAAAGGGTGGAAAAAAAGTAAGAGAAAAACAAAACACAAAAATATTCAAATCGATCGTTATCATGGAGGTCGAAATCGTTCCACTGGTTGAAAACAATATGGCTAATGGTACAAGTTCGATGGAGGCAGTGAACAGTAGAGTGCAGATTATGAAGAAAAAACGGTAAAGTGATTTAACCCGAGAGATTAACGAAACATTATATAATATCATTATATCAGCTTGTAAACACTGTTATACGCAATAAGGGATGTTCCTTACTTTATTTAGAAAAATCTAATTTTATACATTAGGTGCGGTATTCGTTCAGAGAAGCATATAACAGACGCTGAGATTCTATTTTTTTTTTCTTCTTTTTTTTTTCTCCTCTGAGAGTTCGTGTACCTATATAACTATCTCTTGGAACATTTACTTCACTATTTCTTTCTCTCTCTCTCTCTCTCTCTCTCTCTCTTTGTATTTCTATTTCTATTTCTCTCCCTCTCTCTCTCTCTTTCTCTTTCTCTATTTTTCTAATTAACGCTTTTTCGTGCTTCAGAACGTCGCTCTTCATCATCATGAGCTTCATTTATGCGAAGTTACTGGTCGTGGTGTGCATCGCTTATGTTATAAGCGAAGTTGTAACGCACAAATTGCCGCTCTACTATTATGAAGGATTTTTCACGTATCTCTATGGTGCGAGCATACTCTTCCTTCTCTACGTATTCTGCTTCCTACTTCAAGAGAGCGCCTGCTGTGCGCGCGGCAGTGATACACCGCCACCACCACCGAGGCCACCTAAACCGCCAAAGGAGCAGAAGGATAAGAAGGACAAGAAGGATAAAGATCAAAAAGCTGCAAAGAATAAGAAGGATTTTCAGGTTAATTTATCTTTTAATTGAAGTTTATAATTAAAGTCGAAAAGACTCGCGGCTGCTATCGAATTAATTACACGCGATTTTGTCTCTCATGAGGAATAGAAAGATACAGAGATTGAAAGAGAAAGAGAGAGAGAGAGAGAGAGAGAGAGACCAAGACTCCTTTTAACGAGCTTGCCTATTTATCTTCGTACGTACATTGAGAAGAGACCGTTCTTTTTTCTCTTTTTTCTTTCTTTCCTTTTCTTTTCTTTTCTTTTCTTTTCTTTTCTTTTCTTTTTCTTCTCTTCCCTTTTGCTAAGAGCCTACCGTATTTAATATTCATAAACTCTTTTAACTCTTTTGTTAATGCGAAACGTCTAGTGAGGAGATTTTTTTTTATATTTTTAGCACTAGTCGTTCCATTTTCTTTTACCGAACAACCGATCCTACATAAGTACTTAGTTACTTACTCATATATGTTATGTTTTTAAATACGTTTGATCGCATTTCAAAAGGCATCCATATTTCTAACATTTTTTTCAAAGTAATTTCTTTGATTGTAATTTAAACGAATGATATCAGAATGGAAACGTGCGATGGAAAGTTTTTCGGGATCGAAAACGTGCGATGGAAGTTATCGAGATCGGTGTAATTGAATTGCACTCGTGCCAAAGAGAAACTCGTTTGTCTATCTTTCTTTTACGTTTTATGTATATACATATGTATGTATATATATATATATTTTTTTTTTCTTTTTTCCCTCTGTCGTATTCTCCTTTCTCTCTCTCTCTCTCTCTCTCTCTCTCTCTCTCTCTCTCTCTCTTTTGTTTTTCTTTTTCTTTCCTCATATCGATCTTCCAACAATGTAAATCCTTTCAGTCATTCTCTGAAAGAATAGCATTCTGACTTGAGAAATTTTATCTGCAGGATGCTGCAGACGTGGAAGCTGGTGTTGCAACGCGCGCATTGCGAAAACGAAAAACTTCTCAGAACGATCACAGTCACGGAAGTTTTTTCCTTCGAATCGGTGCCATAGGTAAAGAAAAAAAAAAAAAAAAAAATAAAAAAGGAAAAAAAAATATAGAAAAAATGGAGATTATACTCTTATCAATTATTAGATTTTCAAGTATTAATTTTCTTTACCATTTTCTTATTGAACGTTAGCATTTGGTTTGGGTACAATGATCTACAATGGATTGGAATTCGGAGCATTTTTTGAGGTACCACCGACTTCACCCTGTTATCAAATACTTCAGGGTGTCAATCCTGTTCTTCAAATGATCTTCACGTTCATGCAAATGTACTTCATCTTTATGAATTCCAGGGTAAGTAAGGATAAATATTGAGAGTTACGTATATATTAGATATTTTAATTACGATGTGTTTTCATTCCTGTTTTTTCTTTCTCTCTTTTTTCCTCTTTTTTTTTTTTTTTTTTTTTTTTTAATCCAGTTAAACATTCATCGATTCAAAGTAATTGCACGATTTGGTTTGATGCACGTCGTCGCTACGAATCTTTGCGTTTGGATAAGAACATTGGTACTTGAGAGTCTCAAAGAAATCACCCAGTATCATCAACGATTAGGACAAGAGGAGGCCGGAATTTTAGGTAACATTTATGTAAATCTTTCAAGACATTGAAATATGAATACGTCTAATTCTAAACGTATCGTATTGTATTATGCATAGAGAGTATAAAACAACATTCGTTGAGAAACGCTGGAGCAATCTTAGGTACAGAACCTAGAGACATGGCCCAGTTACGGGACACGCCGTTGCATTCGATTGTCAAAACAACGTCGGTAGCTTCGACCTTGATACCGACAACAGCAGAATCTCTTACACGAGCGATGAGAACCACTGTCAAAGCAATCCCAAGAGTAGCGACTACTTTATCTACGGCAGCTTCTACGGCCTTCATGACCTCACCATCTGCGACACAGAGTACTACAACTACCACGACCACAACGACAACGTTTTTGCCCAATTTGACGACTACAGCCGCTACTACGTTATCCACTTTGTTGACTACTTTGACTACGAGAAGTACCACCACCGAAAGAACGATTACACCGAGTACAACGCCATCCACTACTACACCGACGACTACGACCACTACTACAACAACAACGACTACACCAGCTTCCATTTTGTCGAATGCTTTCGGTGATATCTTTGATTCATTTCAGGCTGACACCAAAGATCAGGTCATTATAATAAATTATTATAAAAAATTACATTACATTATATTCGTAGTGTTCAAATGTGAAAGATTTCCCATTTCATTTCGTTCAGGTACACGAAGTATTTTATGTTAGCAATACGACGAACACAAGCGATTACTGGAGCCAGAATCTTGGCTTTTATGCGGAAGCTTTGACGGAGGATGGCATGATAACAAACTCATGTGGTCGCGTCAACATCATGGGTACTATCGTCCAAGATGCAGCACCCTATTTGTTCCCCTTCATTATCGAGTATAGCCTGATCGGTGCCGCTGTGATATACGTCATGTGGAAACACATCGGTAGACACCCACGTTGGCCTCATCAAGCGGAAGCCGATCTCGAGCGTCGTCTGGAAGTCATGCTTTCGAGAAGGGCAGTAGCCCTGGCACATGCAGGTAATCGATTATAATTTATTCCAAGCGCTCTTTTCTTCTACTTCTACTTCACTTCTATTTCTCGCCAAAAGGAGATTGTCGAGCTCATAATAACGAGATCGACGTATCTCTATTGAGTATGCTTTAAAAAATGAAGAAAAAATAAAAGTAAAAATAAATAAAACAAAACCAGACAAAATACCAAAAACAAAAACCAAACACAAATATACAGGACACGCCAGAGTGGACTGCGTCGGGGCAAGCAAGGGTCTATTCTTTGGTCTGCTGCTACTGGTTGGTTCGTTGATCTGTCTGATACTCTTCTTCGTCCTGATACATCACTCCGAGCTTGGACTTTTGGCGATTTATCTGGCTGACGTTTCCCACTGCGTTTTGATGGCTCTATCGATCGTCGCTATTATCGTCGGTTTCATACGTGTCCAAAGTCTCAAGTTCAAGGCCGAAGAACAGAGCGATTTGAATGACATACTTTTACGTGTCTCGGCTTTTGGACTCTTCGTTTATGCCGTTTTCAGTGTGATCGCTGGTTCCTTGGCGGCATTTACCCACGAACCAAATCTTTTGGTGATGGTTACTGGCCTTCTCTCGGTAGCCCAGGTTGTCCTTCAGATGTTATTCATCGCCGATGTCTCACGTAGGCGGGTACACCTACCCGAACACGATCGCAGCAAGCCAGGACGTCAAGTGGTCACCTTCCTTCTCATTTGCAACGTAACCATGTGGGTCATTTATACCTTTGAGATGCAAAAGGTCATCGCTAATCCCGTACAACTTGACTTTTATGGATTCCTCGCTTGGGCTATCGTTCAGAGAGTTACATTACCTCTCTGCATATTTCACAGGTTCCATAGCGCCGTAACGCTCGCTGAAATCTGGAAGACAAGCTACAAGGCACGTCTCGAGTAAATAACTGAGAAATAAAACGTTTCTCAATGTGTCATTATATTGTCAGCTAGAGAAAGAAGAAGGTGAGAGAGAGAGATAAAGTGAAAGAGAGAGATTGACAGAGAGACAGACAGACAGAGAGAGAATATTTAGAAAGAAATTGATAAAGAGACAGAGAGAGAGAGAGAGAGAGAAAGAGAGAGAATATCTAGAATGGAACTGGTAAAAAAACAGAGACAGAGAGATAGAGGAAGAGAGAGAGAGAGAGAGAGAGAGACAATTCGAACGATTTTCCTTCTTTATTTTTTTCTCTTTTTTTTTACCTCTCTCTTTCGAAGCAAAAATATTCAGATTATCCTTCGATCGAAACTTCTTCTGAAGTTGTTAAAGAAAAAGTTAGCGAGAAGAAATCCTCACTTGTATCTCATTTGTGACTCGGATTAAGGATCGTTCCGATAGGAACTCTTAATTTTCTCTTCTTTTTCGTCTATTACTTCTTTGTACTCTCCGTTATTTTGAGCGTAGCTCGTCAATGGAAGCTTCCTCGATCGAACAAGTGACAACGAATGTTAAAACGCTTGTTTCGAAGACGATTTGAAAGGAAACACACATATTAAACGGGAAAAGAAGATAGATGAGGAGGAAGATGGAAGGAGGTATGGCAAGATTAAAGCGTCTTTTTTTTTCTTTAAAAAAAAAAAGAAGAAAAAAAAAAGAAAGAAAGGAAAAGAAGAGCAAAGGCAAACGAATAGGATCAAGATCACGTTGGAATGCCGAGATGATGTGGAGACAACAACAACAACAACAACAACAACAACAATAATAATAACAACAACAAAAAGAAAACAAAAATAATAATTCCCTGTTCATCGCGTTTTTCACTTTTAACGATTTCTATATACTGCCGCCAAATTTTCTACTTTTATATATATATATATTTATATATATATATATATATTATATTATATTATATTATATTATATTATATATGTATCTTCGTCATTCTCCACCAACGCCACTGATACCAACACCATTACCACTACCGCTACTATACCACCAATCCAAACCCATCGTGCATCGAGATATATTAAATATGATAAATAAATAAATAAATATATATACATATATATATATCATTTTTAATCTCGCGATTTATAATATCGTTCGTATTATCAAGTCGAAATCGAAGCCGTTCTGTGATATGAAAACGACCTTGTTTTTTACTTTATATTTTCTTTATATATATATATATATATATATATATATATATAAAATATATATATATATATGTATATTTAAAAATATATATATTTATTTATAGTATTTCCTCTTCAGAGGCGTACGTAATTATAAATTTTTTACAAAATTAATCTTTTGTAAGTGTTCGTAGCGGACGCTGCTCTTTCGACTTTGCGAGAAATGAAAAAAAAAATTTCATTAAGCGAAGTTTGTTACGTGTAGCTGATGGCGAGGGGATAGGGGTAGGGAGAGAGATAGACATACTCGATGCAGGAAAAGGGTAATTAATGTTGAATTATTTAAAAAGAAAGAACAAAAAAAAAAGATAAAAGAAAATGAATCATCCAAAGAGAAAATAGACAAAAAGGGGAAAATAAAATATATATTGAAATAATACGATCGCGCAAAATATTGATATTTTCAATTTGACGAAAATTGTATTTACCGAATGGGACATTCTTTACTTATTGCCAAAGGCAACGATGCGTTCTTCTTTATTTATTTATTTATTTATTTATTTATGTATTTATTTTTGTTTATTTTTTTTTCTTTTCTTTTTCTTTTTTTTTTTTTCGATAA
>NC_140814.1:9630000-9810000 GCF_050613455.1 Vespa mandarinia | reverse complement strand
TCATTATTATTACGTCGCAGGGATGAAAGGTAAGAAAATCTTGTGTCCATTTATAAAATGATATGAATTCTAAACAAAGAAAAGTATACAGAAAAGAGAGAGAAATAATAAAAAGATATGATTAATGAATTTTTTTACAAAATTTGAATGTTTTAAACGTCGATTTGTTCAATATAAAAATAACAAAGATAAGAGTACATTTTATGCATGCCTAGCATAACTGTAGCCGTCATATTGATTACGCTTCGCGTCAATATGTTATTTTAATTTTGCGAACTTAGTATCATCGCGAACTCTTCGGTTAATACTAGATCGTCGCGAACACTTCAAGAAAGAAAAACAGATAAAGGTACGTACATATTTGTAAACGACAATGGTTTACATTAATATAATAATCACATAAGAATTTTTTATTAATCCTGTATTATTCGTATTATGTGAATATAAATAAACATTGAATTTATCGTCGAAGACGTATCAACTTTCCTCTTTTTGTTTTCTCTTTTTTTTTTTTTATTATTATTTTCCTTTTTACAAAAATAATGTAAAACCTTGTATTTATATTATTTCATTTTCTTCTTATCCCTTATAAAAATATATCCTTTATCAATAATCCGATTTATATAGGATAATCGATAAATCTTTATCAAACATCTTCTTTTACAAGTAATAAAAAGGAATAGTTTCGATTGGATAGTGCCATTTCTCCGAGTAATATTATTTATTAGATCAGTCCAAAAGTTCGTGCGCATTTACACCATTTAAAAATTTCGCCAAAATGCGCACGAACTTTTGGACTGACCTGATATAATATTATCGTTATTCGAAAACAACAATATTATATAACAATTAAATAGATTAATTATTTTTTACTTTTGCAAATAAATAAATATTATTAATTAATTAATTAATTTATTTATTTATTTCGCATCGAGCCGATTCCCTGGATAGGACCGATTAGAGAATTTAATTGCGCCTGCGTATATGCAACTACGAACGATAGTGAAGAAGGACGTGTTGCAGTCATCAAGCTTTTCGTATGATTTGTCTAGAATCTTTTGAGAACGAACGAACGAACCAGTTTCTTACACATAATATCTACTACACGTATACGATGGCGTCTGCTATTCTTTGGAGATGGAAGAAGATAAAGGAAGAACTCAACGTTTCTAGATAACGGTATTTTCTTTCTCTAAAGGGAAAGGAAAGGAAGAGAGAGAGAGAGAAAGAGGAGAGAGAGAGAAAGTAAGTAAGTGAGGAATGAAAGAGAGAGAGAGAGAGAGAGTGAACGAGTGAGGAGTGAGAAAGAAAGAGAAAGAGAGAGAACGAGTAAGGAGTCAGAGAGAGAGAGAGAGAGAAAGAGAGTGAACAAGTAAGGAGTCAGAGAGAGAGAAAGAGAGTGAACGAGTAAGGAGTCAGAGAGAGAGAGAAAGAGTGAACAAGTAAGGAATCAGAGAGAGAGAGAAAGAGTGAACGAGTGAGGAATGAGAGAGAATGAGGGCGTGGTGTGAGGGGATAGACGAACGGCACGTGCACGTTGAGTGAGTCTCCCATCGACAACGACCTTCAGTTCATCGCCAAACGTTACTTATACGAGTCGCGTGATTTACTTGCTTCTAACCGGCACGAACATAACCTTAACAAATTCTTCGGTATTCAATTCAACGTGTCTGCTGCTATGATAACAGGTATGACGTTTGTTTAAGTATTAATAATTAAGAATTATTTATTTAATATTATTATTAACGATCAGCGTTTTAATTAGACATTTTATTATCTATGAAATAGATATATTAATTGTGATTTATTGTCATAAATATTTAAATATTTTTATTGTTATTATTGATTACTATTATGATTGGAAATATTGATTGAACGTTATAAGGAATTTATTTATTTATTTATTTATTTATTTATTTATTTTTTTTTTTTTTTTTTACTTTTCGTACGATAACGTGTTTCCATTAAGTTACGATCAGAAAACATTTATGAGATTTTTATTATTTTATTTCAAACAGGATTTTATTTTCTTTTCATCCAACTTTCGTTGACATTATTATTATTATTATTATTATTATTATTATTATTCGCACGTTCTGCGGTCGCGATCACCGTTTTGGAGTAGCAACGCCCGTTTCTCGTAGTATTGATTCTTCGTAAGTTTCGTCGAACCCTCCAATCCCTTCATGGTACAATAATCACCGTACCTTGAAGTATATATTTTACTCGTTAGTATGTTAATTTTTTTTTCTATTTCTTTCTTTATACACATATATATATATATATGTATTTTCGTTTGTATTGTTCTCTTTTAGTTTTTATCATGATAGTCATGCAATTAACTTGTTGCACATGAACGAAATTACACGTGTAATAATCAAATGAAATGTGATGAAAGGTAATCATTAGCAATTATCTTATCTACGAGAATTTATCTCGTTAATCTTATCTTATTAATTTTTCGAATTAAAGAAGAAAAGTCATCTGGATATAAAAAAAAAAAAAAAAAACGTCATCTATTGTTTTAATATTTTTAAATATTTTGAATAAGTATTTCAAATGAATTGTCAATATTTGTAATAAAATATCATTACGTATTATAAGTGATTAATATTATTATGATTAATATATAAACTGTAAATATTTTAAATAAAATATTTCTAAATATAAATAATTTGTCAATAATTTAAATAGACGATCAATATTTATAATATAATAATTATAATAAATCCAAATTTAATCCAAACGTAACACAGATATTTAATTATTTATAATGATCACTTATATTACGTACTATTATTTTATTATAAATATTGGTCTATAGAAATATTTTATTATAAATATACTCATATATATATATTAATCATTTATTTAACAAAGTACTTACTATCAATTAATAAAAAATAATGAACGAATAAATGGAAATGATTAAAAAAAAAAAAGAAAAAAGAAAAGAAAAGAAAATAAAGAAAATTGATTTTGAATTTTTAATACAATTTTGAAATATAACAATTTGTCTCGTGTCATATAATTTTATTAATAATGTCATATTAATAATATATGGCAAGGTCAAATACCATCGTCTCAGTTAATACCATTTTCTTTCTCTTAACGATCACTTAACACAGTTTTCAACTATGAAATCAGTCTACCGATTTATTATAATTTCCTTTTAGAAGAATTTCTTCAAAATGTTATTACGCATTTGGATCGTCAAAATTTTATTTATAATTAATTTCAGATCGAATGAATAAATCAATAAAGTTCTTAGTAAATAAGTAATTAAGTACTTCGCATCCTCCTTCAATTTGAAATATAAAATTGTCCGGTCCTTTTTATCTTTCGGATATTTTCATTACACTTTCGCGTTACCGGCCATGCATGTAAAAAAAAAAAAAAAAAAAAAGAAAAAAAAAACGATGGACTTGAAAGAGGAAACTTGCTGGCAATTGGAATGTTTGTGCTCTGTTTCACGATAATTTCAACAAAAAGTCGAAAGTTTTAAATAAGTACTTTCATCGAGAGCGGAAAATTTAACGTCAAATATTTCACTCGAAACTTTTTTAAATCTTTTTCTTTTCTATGTGGGTGGGCGCGCGCGCGCGCGCGCGCGTATATGTACGGTGTATGAGTATGATTGTAGCAAGTATAAGTATAAGTCAGTTCCGTAACATCCGCTTCTTTGAAATGTTTTGTAGGACGACGGTTGACTCTAAATGATACTAATTTAAGATATCTCCAATTATCTTTGTTATATGATTACATAATATGTGTTCAATATATTTTTAAAGACACGTTAATGGACACGATTTATTTTCATTATTTTTTTTTTCTTTTTCTTTTTTTTCTTTTCTTTTCTTACTCTTTTCCCCGTTAACATTTAAATCACAATTAATTTATTATCGTAATGTTCATTTATTTTATTTTATTATTACGACAGATAGAACGAGACTCGCTTATGTTACCGCAGCCGCAGTTGGCGCCGGTACAGCAGTTTTTTTTATTTGGTGGTGGTGGAGTCGCAAACAAAAGTATCGGGCACCTTCGAAATGGAGAAAGGTCGGTGAACTTAGCGATCTTGCTGCATATCCGGTGAAATCATTGGGCCCAATTAGATACACGTCGATGGAATGTACTATGTTGGGCCTTAGAGTGGGATGGTTACGAGATCGTACATTAATGGTTATTGATCTTGATGGAAACTTTGTCACTGGTAGACAATTACCAAAAATGGTTCAGGTAATACATCAATAATGTATCAAAACGATTTTATTAAAGATATTATCTTATATAGATAATTTTATTTATCTTCGATTATCATACACATCTTAATATTTATTATTAAATTTATTAATAATTATTCTTCAAGTATGATTTCTTAATTATAATTTCAATTTAATTATTAACTATTAAGATTATTAAAAATGATATAATTATTAAAATTGATTATATATATATATTAAAAAAAAAAAAAAAAAAAAAAAAAAAAAAAAAAAAAAAAAAAAAACAAAACAAATTAATATTACTGTTCGTAATAATAATACATTGATATTATCCATAGGTATCACCAAGTATTACGGGTTCAGTTTTAACCTTGAATGCACCAGGCATGATGTCGGTATCAATAGATCTTGCTTGTATAAGAGGAAAAGGTTTTCGTGCTGCGGTATGGGGTCAAGCAGTAGCTGCTTGCGATTGTGGAGAAGAAGCAGCCAGATGGTTGTCACGTTTTCTCCTTCAGGAAGATGCCGGTCTTCGTTTGGTTTATTATCCGTTAGAACGACCATCAAGAGAAATACGAGAGAAAAATAGGATTTTCCCTTTGACCGAGAGCATAGATACCGTGAGTAGTGTCAATCAAAAGTAGTTTTTCTTCTTCTTCTTTTTTTTTTTCTTTTTCTTTTTTTTTTTATACTTTCTTTCTATGGAATACCTACCTTGTAGATGTGCGATGAAGACGAACGTTGAACGTTAAATGGGAACGTGGAATTGCTTTCACGAAATGAAATCCGCATAGTTTTCCATCGATTGTACTTTGTCATCGTGAGTTAGTTTATCTTTCACAAAATAGAGCGTGTATATACATAATACATACATACATACATACATGTATATATATGTATTAGTACGATTTCTCATGCAGATATATATATTTATTTGAATTATATTCTCTTTTGCTTTCGAAGAATGTACGGAAAGTAGAATAAGAATCGTCGTTATTATTATTGTTATCTTTTATCATCGTTATTATTATCGTATTATCTTATTCATTGAGCACGTTTTAAAATCGCATTAGACGAATTGTAGTTATTACTTTAATTGCATCAACAAATGTAACGCATCGATAAATTTTTTTTATTCCATTAAGTATCCTTCGATTATACGATAACTATAATTTATTTAACATTATTTTTCTTTTCCTTTTTCTATTCATTTTCTTTCTCTCTTTCAATAGGGTGCTTATCCAGATGCTACGAGCTATAGTCTCATAAATGAGTCCTCGGTCACGGATTTAAATTCTCGATTGGAAGAATCTGTTACACCGTCGAACTTTCGAGCAAATTTTGTCGTTAAAGGAGCGATCGCCTTGGAAGAAGATATTTGGGATTGGGTTAAGATAGGAGACGTAATTTTTAGAAACATTAAACCTTGCACAAGATGTATATTTACCACGGTTGATCCAGAAACTGGTAAAAAAAGTCCAAAGGTCGAACCTTTAAAAACATTGAAAAGGTATAGAAATTGTGTTAAATTTTTATAAATGAATTTCCTTCATGATTAATCGGCATTGATTTAATCAAACATCAATTGATAATTTTCATTGTTTGTTATGAGTTTTGATAAATTTTTTTCCTTTTTTTTTTTTTTTGTCTTTTTAAATATTTGTAACAACAGTTGTCTCATAAGTAATATTAGTCATTCAAATTTGTCTTAATTAAAGTAGTATCATAAGTAAAATTAGAAACGAACGAAAAACTATTATGTAGATATTATTTAATGATAAATAATTTTTTTTGTTACATATATATATATATATATATATATATATATATATATATATTATTTATGCAGCTATAGGCAAATCATGGATCCGGATATTCGTCCGTTTACTGGAGATTGTCCAGTCATGGGAATTCATCTTGGTTTAAGAGGACCAAATGGTTTTGTACGTTTAGGCGATTCAGTTTACGTTGGTATTCCAAACGAGGAAGAAACCCCTGTAATATCGCCACCATAGCTACACCGATGGGCCTCCTGCGAGGATGAAATTATTTTTGACGAAGTTAATTCTCTCGTTGGAGACCATAAAACGTGACGTGTTTACATTGGGGGAGATATAAAAAGAAGAATTATATTCAACGTGTTGTTCCTTTTCGAACTTCGAAATAGATTAGACGAAAAAACGTACTTATTAAGATTTATTAGCAATAATATTAATAAAAAATATTTCGAATATTTTCGACATAATGGTGCCAACAAAAGTCATCATAATCAAGAGTATACGTACCGACGATTCATAATGAAATTTCTTTGCTAATTAGATTAATTAATTATTTTATCGTCGTATTTAAATAGATTAGTAGTGGCAATATATACACACACACATATATATATATATATATATATATATGAAAGAGTCTCCATCGTTATGAGTATTACTGGATTAGCGAGTTATATTTTTATACGATGGTTAGAATTACGTTAATTAGATCTATTTACTATTTAATCGATACGCTTTTCAAAAAAAAAAAAAAAAGAAAAAAGAAAAAAAAAACAAAAGGGAATGAATGAATGTCGAATAACGATAACTTTGTACAAAAGATGTTATCGATTAAGAACAAATTCTTTGATAATTGAGATAATTTTTTAATTGATCTTATTAAATCGTAAAGTCGATTTAAAGAAGGAAAAAGAAAAAAAAAATTAATATACACTAGATGTATTTCTTATTACAATAATATTTATTTACACTACAAAACAACGAGGTTCGATTTACATACATAAATATAATGCGTTTCGTTTTGTTATAACATAAGAAAACACATTCTTTCACGACGTTACCAATTGTCTCCTTGAATTTTCTATATTATTCTCTTTAGAAGTTTTCAAAGAGAGAGAGAGAGAGAGAGAGAGAAAGAGAGTAAAAGAGAGAGAGAGAGAGAGAGAGAGAGAGAAACATTAATTCCGTATTCTGAGCATTTGAATAAATACTTACGTAATTTTTATTACGAATAAGTATTTACGTAAATATTATGCATAAGTGCGTACTTACGTTGAATTAAATTAGATTGCAAACGAAGAATTAGACAAATAGATCT
Source organism: Vespa mandarinia (assembly GCF_050613455.1). Lineage (NCBI taxonomy): Eukaryota > Metazoa > Arthropoda > Insecta > Hymenoptera > Vespidae > Vespa > Vespa mandarinia. Next base: position 9,802,681 of record NC_140814.1, on the reverse strand, counting down.
TCGAAATAATGTATATTACTCGTTAACATCAAAATTCAATGTAGTCTGTATTATTTAAACAATGATCTGTTTATTCGAATTGTACGAATTTACATAGAATTAACGAGACCAAAGGAAGTATAAAAGAAGAAGAAGAAAAAAAAAGAAAGAAAGGAAAAAGGATAAAAGGGCAAAAGAAAAGAAGAAGAGAAGAAAGAGAGAACAGAAGAAACCTAAACCCTTCCACCATAATTTTTATTATTTCTTTTTTCATTTTTTTCTTTCTATTTATTTATTCACTTTTTCCAATATGATCATAAACGCTCAATGACGTTATTCTTTGTTACGTTTGTTTTCATTTATTTATTTATTTATTTATTTATTTATTTTCTCTTTTGTTTCGTCTATCAAAAAAAAAAAAAAAAAAAAAAAAAAAAAAAAAAAAAAAAAATACTTGAGGAACGGGCAAAGAGGTACGCTTGCACTTAATCGAGAGATGATATGGAATAATAATAATAATAATAGTAGTAGTAGTAGTAATAATAATAATAATAATAATAATAATAATAATAATAATAATAATAATAATAATAATAATAATAATTAAAAAAGGAAAAATAAACAAAAATAAAAAATAAAAAATAAAAAGGAAAACAATCAGTGTCTGGCGCTGTGGAACGTGGTTCTTAGAAGAGACGGGCAGTGGTTATACGACGGTTGAGGGGCGGGGGCACAGGTCTATGTACAAAACTTTGCAGAACAACGTTACGTAGGCGCAATTCGTCGTTTTTTTTTTCTCTCTCTCATCGATCATCGAAATAAGCGCATCTTATGCGATAGTTCTAATCGTGCGAGATAAGCTTCAATTAGAGAGGATAAATCGTTTCTTTCTTTTTTTTTTTTTTTTCCTTTTCTTCTCTTTCTTTTAATCGTCGCAACAGCATAAGACACGTTCTCTTGTGAAATTCTTTGTTTTTATTATTATCATTTTTCTTTTTTATTATTCTTTTAATTTCTTCATAGATTCGTAAAAGTGATTAATCGTCCATCGTCTAAGGTGGTGGGTGGGAGGGGGGGAGGGGAAAGACGATGAAATTAATCGAATAGCAGAAATGAAAGGGGGAAGTTGGAAGTATGAATTAAAAATAATTGGTTATAGTATAATTTTGAAAAAAAAAGAAAAGAAGAAGAAGAAGAAAGAGAGAAGAAACATCGTATGGAGCAATAATCGACGAGAATAATTATTCTTTTTTTTTTTTTTTTTTTTTTCTTTTTTTTTATGGATCTCCGGGACAAAGGGGACAACATTCGACGTATAGAAAGTCTGGAGAAATGGTATAATGTAGAAAAATAAGGGGAGAGAGAGAGAGAGAGCTAGAGAGAGATGAAAGAAAAAAAATATGTCGATAATGTTGTCGACTTCGTACCCAGTGGTCCTCCGGCATGAAGGGGGAGCAGATGTGACGGTGATGGTGGCTTTTTCTCGAATCACGATTCGTTACGTGTATTTCTACGAAGACTCACGAATGTTTTCATAGATCTGTATCATAATATTTTCTTTAAACGAGCCTAAATAATCGAGGTAATTAATCGTGCCTTGAAGTTGACGATACGTTCGCTTGTGGCAGCTAAGCGCTGAAAAATTATCAAATAAAAAATATTATTAGTTTTAGTCGATAATTGCAAAGTCAAACACGAAACGACATTTCCATTTCTTCCTTTTTTTTTTTTTTTTTTTTCTTTTTTTGTTTATCTCTACATCTGTTTATATTTTTTATTGTTATTTTTGACTTTTATTTTTATTCTTATTTCTAATTTTAAAAGAAAATCATAATTCTTTCTTATCGTTCGACAAGTTTCGTTTTCGATTCGACAAAGAAAATCATTTTCTTACGATCTACGTGGAACTTATAATATCGACACACGTATGTGCTACACGAAGTTGATTTTAGAAAGGCGTCGCCTATACAAAAAAGATAAAAAAAAAACAGATAGATAGATGGAGAAAGAGAGAGAGAGAGAAAGAAATAATCGTTTCAGCATCAGCAATCGATTTCTCGCGATTCTTTTTTTACTCTTCCCCGTTTAACTGTATCGAAGTCTCGTTAACGGACAAATGAAATCCTTTCTTCGTTTTTTTGTTTTCTTTTTTTCTCGAGATAACGGGAGTCAAACACACGTCATTCTCTTTGTATATGTATATACGTCGCTCCCCTTCGAACTCTCCCCCTCCTCCTCAACCCCCTCACCCTTTCGCGATTTCGCGTGCCAGGAGGCGAAGTGGACTTGCTTCTTGCATAAGTCTGACACGAGTACGACGGTGGCGAACGAACAGAGGAGCCGTTTCATAGAGAAAGTCGCGCTTACATTTTTGCTTTCCATCGATCCTGACACGGGCCGCTTACGTAATAGCCCGGTTTATATATCTAGAACGAAGTAGCACTGTCGTTCGTTCGTTCGTTCGTTCGTTCGTTCATTCCTGTCCACCAGTATCAAAAGAAAAAAAAAAAAAAAAAAAAAGAAAAAAAAAACAAAAAGAAAAAGTAACAAAAAGAAAAAAAGAAAAATAAAGCACGACTTCGAACGTACACGCGATTTGATTTGATTCTTTTTTCAATTTCGTACGATCGTCGATACTGTCGAAAATTATTAATCGTATAAGATTAATCGATCATCTTGGACGATACTTGCTTTTTACACGTACGATTTTAACCTACGATCTTTCTTTCTTTCTTTCTTTTCTTCTTTCTTTTTTTCTTTTTAATATTAATCGATCGTCGGACGATACTTTTTCTTTTTTCTTTTTTTTTTTATCTTCTTTCTTCTAGATTTTCTATATCTGTTTCTTAGTCCAGTCCAATGTCTCCTTGGAGTCCAGTCTAATGTCTCCTTGGAGAGATCGTTGCCACCGAATATTAATTAGACGTGTTTCCTTCGATAACTCAAAGTTCATAATGGACATGTTTTTAAAAAAATGTATTGGTGCTTGGATTGCGTTGTCGCAGAATCATTTATGTCTAATGAAAGGTTTTATTTACTGGTAAAACGTCGACATTATGTCGAGCGAGCAAATTGATCGATTTCTGTACTCGTATTACTTTTTATTCATGTTTATTCAAAATATGATCTCACGAATTTACGTTCGCTATGTTAAAACGAATAAAACGAAGAGAGAGAGAGAGAGAGAGAGAGAGAGAGAGAGAGAGAGAGAGAGGAGGAAAAATGATGGTCGATTACTTTCTAACTTCTTAAACGTGTGTGTTAACGTGGCGAGAAAGAGACAGGAGAGAGAAAAAGAGACGGACGGACGGATAAATAGTAAGTAGACGTGAATTTTTATTCGATCAAACGTATCGTGGCTTTTCGATCATGCTAAAAAACCAGATCGTTAGAATGTTTGTCTATAAATAACTATGAATTGTAAAATAGATTTGTTTTTTTCTTTCTCTTTTTTTTTTTCTTTTTTCTTTTTTCGATGACCTAGCAAGTATTAGAAGTTAATTAAGGAACGTATGAAATTCGTGGAATTATTTTTCTTCTGATTGCGAAACATTCGAAATTTGTCGAATACGATAATAAATACGTCGTTTTTCTAATAATTTACAGTATAGAGATATCGAAGATTATTCTTTTTTTTTTTTTTGTGTTCTCCTCTTAAAAAATAAAAGTTGCATTTTAAGTAAAACTATTGTACGTAAAATACTTACAGATTACTTTCATTAAATTGATCGATCATAAACATTTTAAATGTAAATTGAAAATAATTTTTCATGGAAGAGAAAAAAAGATAATGCATTGATGTTTCAACGTTGACGATTGAAAAGAAAAATATGAAATAAATTAAATTGTATTTAATGTAATTTTTTACTTACGAGTATGAGATCTTGAAGAAGATTCGATATTCCTCGATTGGCAATAACGAAGAGCCTGGTGATAGGTCCAGGTACAGCTTCTTGTGTACCATCTGTCCTTCCGGCGGAAGCATCGCCAGATGAATTACTTTGACTACCGCTTCCTGCTACCAGCTGAAAGGACATTTCAAAAAAAAAGAAGTTATGATGATGAAGGAATTTGATTTTACCAGATGCCGAAAAGTTAACGGAGAAAAAATATATATACATATACATATAAATATATATATATATATATATATATATATATATATATATGTATATATATATTTGAGAGAGAAATTTTCTTTCTCGAGAAGAACGACGATAAATAAGAAAGTTGAGAAGAAGAGACAAAAAAGAGATTTAACCCTTTTAACTCATTTACACCATGGTATTAGACAACAAGAGAAATTTATTTTGAACAGAACATCCTTGTTGAGTCAATTTTTATAGATCGTGAGCTGAAAAACAATGATCAGTAAACTGTGTTAAGAGGTTGCATTATTATTATTCGAACGATTATTTTTGTTTATTTATTTGTTTAGTATCGGTTATATCGAACACAGATAACAAACGGATTATTTATTTATCGTTTCTTTTTTTTTTTTTTCTTTTTTCATCATGCCAAACACAGAGAGAAGAAATACATTCGACCAGAAAAGAACAAAAAGAAAGATCGAGTTCAAAGGGTTAAAACGAAAAAGAAATCAAGTAAAACACAATAAAAGAAAGTCAAAGAAAAATAATAGAAAAAAAGAAAAGAAGATAGATAGAGACAGAAAGAAAGAGAGAGAGAGAGACAGAGACAGAGAGAGAGAGAGAGAGAGAGAGAGAGAAAATAACGTTTGATATCATCTTTTTTCGTCTTTTCTTTTCTAACTTTGTTTTACTTTACATATTTTACTTTGCTTGTTTGTTTGTTTGTTTGTTTGCTTGCTTGCTTGCTTGCTTGCTTGTTTCTTTGTTTGCTTGCTTGCTTGCTTGCTTGTTTGCTTTGTTAGGATATAATTACAGTGTGTTGTGGCTCCACGTCCAGCTCCAGCGCTCCCGACACTACGTTGTGCTTTTTCTTTCGAAAAACGATGCTTAAATCTAATTGTTCATAATCATTCACATCATATATATATATATATATATATATATATATATATATACTTTTTCCATCGATCTTGCTGGCTAAAATTTCTTACGTGCTACGATTAACTACCGGCTTCGTGATATAAGTAATTTATATTATCTACGAGGCGTGTCGTTGATGAATATCGACGCAGGGTGATATACCGATGAAGAAAGATGATGATGATGATGATGATAATGATATCTACGAGAGAATATCCGTAGAAAAGTGTCAATGACGTCGTAAGCTCTTCGTTAAGTTCAAAAGGATTTCTTAGAAAATTCAACATCAGAGAAAGACGACTTTAATAATTCTCGTATTAAAACAAAGAAAACAGGAAAAAAGTAAAAGGAAATATACAAAATCAAATAATAATAAAATTCTGAGAGCGTACGTCGTATGTGAACGGTTATTACAACGGATATTACAATAAAAACTACTTGGCTACGTGATGGTAGCGCAACGTACAAACGATCGAGCTGATTTCATGATTATCCATTGGAAAGATCGAAATGTTTGATATCAAAATCGGAAATCGGTTTCGGCTCGTCTCGTTCGTTCGTTTTCTTGCGTTATTATTATTATTTTTTTTCCTCCTTCTTCTTCTTCTTCTTTTGTGTGCTAAACAACAAAAAAAAAAAAAAAAAGAAAAAAGAAAAAAACAAAAGGAAAATCCAAAGAAATAAATACAAAATACATCAACAACAATAACAGCAGCAGCAACAACAACAACTACTACTACTGAGTCGCTAAAAAAAAGAACATAATATATTACAGGTGCAAGATTTAAACGAGATCGCTGAGAGACAACGAAGATTAATAATTAATTAATCGATTAATTAATTATCCAATACTCCTGGCGAGAGTTTCGGTATATATATATATATACCGAATAATTATATATATATATATATATATAATTATTATACATATATAATTATTATATTTATATATATAATAATTATATATATATATATTATATATATATAATAATTACATATATATATTATATATATAATTATTATATATATTATATAATTATAATAATTATATATATATTATATATATATTATATATATAATTAATATATATATTATTAATTATAATAATTATACATATATATATATATTTATATATATAATTATTTATATAGCAAAAAAAAGAGAAAAGAATTAAAAGAAAAAGAAATGCGATTCCACGTGACGAGGAGATAATAGGTGTACATCAATTGGGGCCAGTTGCATTCGGCAAATAAACAGTGTGTGCGTGCCTCTTTAGTCGGTGATCGTCGGCGTTGCGTCGGGACCGTTGTGGCCGGGGTGGAACGGACGGATCATGAATTTTTATAGGAAAAGGATTCGAGCGTGTGAAGGAAAGCAGAATAAGAGACGATATTTACCAAGAAAGAGAAAGAGAGAGAGAGAGAGAGAGAGAGAAAGCACGAAGATGAATAAATCGTGGATATCAAACGCTGTATAGTTTGACATTATGAAGAGAAGAAAGAAATATAAAAAAAGATAGACAGAGAGATAGAAAGAAAGAGAGAGAGAGAGAGAAACAATGTTAAAAATATTGAAAGATAAGAAGATTAACGAAAAAGAAATTTTTTTTTGATCACGTAAAAAAATATTATTATCTCATTGTTTAAATAAGAAAGTAAATTAATGTTTTGACACGTTTTTTAATATTTTTAAAAGAATATACATATATATATATATATATATATATATATATATATATAAAGAGAGATGGATAGAATTGGAGCACGATAGAGATACATACATGGACGAATTACACAAATAACGTTGAAAGCATAGAATAAAGATACATATATATACATACACATGTACATACACACACATACACATATATATATATGTATGTAATAAAAATAGAGATAAACGGTGAAAGGGAAAAACGTGATAGAGTCCAGACAAGGAAAAGGCTCTTATAACCAATATAGTGTAGATCGTATGAGTTATGTTAAGTCGACGATAGAAAGCGCGAAGACTTAAAAACGTTCAGAACCATCCACAAGCAAAGCGTTTTATCTATCTGCATGCATGCGTGCTACGTGTGTATACATACATATATACATATATATATATATGTATTTATGTATATATATATATATATATATATATATCTATATATGTATATACATAGACATGTGAGATGCGTTAATGTGTAATCTACGTTTTGCGGTTCGAAAGTCAGACAGGAAGATCTATTGTCAGCTTTTTTATAATCTTCTTTTATATTGTAACGTTAAATCGACGTTAATATATTTCAAATCAAAAGGCAATTTGATTATATCCATGATTATTCAACCGTCATTAATTATCTTTAATCACGAATACGTAATATAAATTATTCACGTTATAAAATTTGATCGAAATTTTGATATGTACGATCGTACGATTTGTTTATCTTTCAAATTTATGATTTCAATCGAATCGTATATTTACGATTGGCTTCAATAATGAAATGATTTATCGATACGTATCGATACGAAACGGAAGATAAATCAACGTTTTATTTGAAAACACAAAAATGGATAATCGGCGAAGTCGAGTTAAAAAGAAAAAGAAAAAAAAAAAAAGAAAAAAAAAAGAAAAATGAAATAAAACAAATTAATACAAATTTTGTTGAATATAAATTTTCTGAAAGATCGTTTTCTCCATTGTCACAATTATTTCAAAATCCTGACCAGATCCGAATTTATAAAAATAAATCTTTTTTATATATCGTTTGCAAATTGTTAGCAGACAACAGCTTGTTAAACACATGAAAATAAAATGGGAAGAGATGGATGATATTGATCAGCAGAAAAAAAAAAAGTTGGAAAAGTTGGAAAAGTTGGAAAAGATAGAATGAAAGAGAGTATGTTCATGAAAGAGAAAGAGAGAGAGAAAGAAAGAGTATGTATATGTTTTGTGAGTGAGTAAGTAATTAATGAGATTATAATTGGCCGTTGGCGATGGTCGGAAGGATTTTGTGATGGTCTCGTACCGGTGGTTGAGTGCCGGCTGCTGACTCAGGGGCGGCTGTTGAGGATGCATCGGCCATCGAGGGTGCGCCAGGGGTGGAGGAAGCAACAGGAGCAGCAGCAGCAGCAGCAGGGGCGGCGGCAGCGACGTCTCGCGAGGCGCTAAGACCGAGCCCTAGGCTCTGCGTGCCGGCGACAACGCGGTAAACCGTGCCCGCCGCTCTTGCCGCCCCGTCGGCTGCTTGCTACACGAGAACAAACACGAGAAAACGTTCCGTTTATTCAATATCCGTTTATCCAATCAAAAACTTTATCAATCTCCTTAATAAACTTTTCCATTCTTTTTCTCCTTCCTCGTTTTTATTTCTTTTTATTTTCTTTTTTTTTTCCTCCCTTTTTTTTTTTTAATTACCATCATTTTTCATTCCTTCTATTCTTTTTTCTTTTTTTTTCTTTCGTATTTTTCTTTCAATCATCATCTTGTTCTTTTTTTTTCTTTTTTTTTTTTTTTTATTTATTATTATCATCTTTTTTTATTTTTTCTTTTCACCCTTCTTGTTTTAAATCCTTCATATCGTTTTTATCACTAATTAGCGCGCTACCTTTTGTCTCTCGTCGTGTATAGATTGCCTTTTTTGTCGCTGAAAAAATTATAATCTTAACGGTACTCCGGAGAAAAAGTCTTTCTCTCGTTACTAAAGCTTTTGCCTTTTTAATATTTTCATTCATAGAGAACTTTTGAAATTGTACTCCTCTGATCAATCGGTGGCCTTAATCTTTACGAATTTACAAAGACAAATTGTGATACGTTTATAATAATACAGAGATATCTTGAGAGTGTTATTAATTTTATTACGAATGGTATCATATTGTTCTTTTTTTCTTTTCTCTTTCTCTCTCCCTCTTTATTTCTCTCTGTTTCTCGTTTATTTTTCTTGAAATTAACGCAATTCGTCTTGTAAATCTCGATCGCGATTGATTGATCGACCGATCGATCAATCAATCGCGATTTCCTAACGAATGTCGTTCATAATCATTCCCTATTACTTAGTAACTATTATTTTGTTATAATTATATATTTATATATTTATATTTGTATATTGATCTGCAATAGATTAAATCATTTCTTGTAAAGTAATAATGAAGATATTTTTTTCTTTTTCTTTTCTTTTTTTTTTTTCTTTTTATAACGTAGCAACGAGTTTTAGCTTAAATATCTTTTTTCCTTTTTTTTCTACGTTCTTTTCTTTCTTTCTTTCGTTTTTTTTTCTTTTTTCTTCTTTTTCGTTTTCTTTTTCTTTTTCTTTTCCCTTCTTCTTTTTCGAACGAAAACTCAAACGAGATCTATTGGCTCGTAACCGCAGCGAATGTCGTGATATTCCGTGCACGTCGATCTTCGAGGGAGCTAAGGCCATTCCTAGGTCAGGAACCTTGGAATAGGAGCTAGACGGCTTAGCAATTTGGTTTTACTTTCACTGCCGTCACTGCACTAGACGCCCTTGTCGTCGTTGCCCGCACTAACGTACCTGTCTCTTATTACACGACTTACCAATATGTGCTCGAAGAGAATTCAAAATCGAAACTCTTCGTTTTATTTAAATAAATAAATATATATATATATATATATATATATATAAAAGATATAATATAAGTAAAATATTTATAATGACTTTACGACATTAACTTATTTAATTAATTGTCATTAGTATGCCTATACGAAACGAAAATTTTTTTTAATATATAAATTTACATAGAAATGTTTTTTTTTTTTTTTTTTTTTTTATATAATAAATATTTTACGTAATAATGTTGTTAAGAATATTATCGTACGAAATAATGTATGGAGTCATTCATAGATCATACCGATTAATTCCATCGATAAAGAAAGTATATATAAATGTTTAACTTTTCTGCTTTATACAAAACAATATTTACAGTTTTAAAATGATCAATATAATTCAATCAATTACGAATAATTAAGTAACAATCGTATGTCAATTCATTGCTTAACATATAACGTATGTTTATTAAATATATCTTTTGCTTCGTATAGGATGATATGTGAAAAGAAATATAGAAAAAAAAGATTTCTAAATCTCTTCTAAGATCGTAATGATAAACTTATTTCTTAATGATTAAGACATTAACTTACTCTGATTATATCAAAAAGGAAGTTGCCTGAGCCTGCTCCGCTGCCACCTGCACTTGCCCCTAAGCCAAAGTTCAAGAACCTTTTATTTCTGTTCTCGTCGTCGCTACTTTCGACGTCCTCCAATGGTGTCAAATTTGGTACCGCCTCATTCGCTGATTGTTCGTCGGCAAATTGCACTCGTACTTCGTTGTTCTGTGATTCAGACCCAACCTCGTTAACTCGATTCTCTGCTTCAGGATTCACGTCCTAAAAGAAAACGTTTCATAGATAGATTTATGTCCTTTGCCATATTTCATTTCTTTTTTCTTTTCTTTTTTTTTTCGCGTGCGAAAAAATATGTACCCGTGAATATATCAGTCCATCCTGAATCATTCGTTTCTTTTTTTTTCCAATCTCAAATATAAAAAAAAAAAAAATCCAATCTCAAAAAAATATACGGCTCATAAGAGTTATATAAAATCATCAAACGATATTATATGAAATATCTCGCGAATCAATTATTTTCCGATATTATATTCCAATACCTTTTCATTCAGAATGGTACGAGGGGAAATCAATTTATGAAAGAAAAAGGCGAAGAAAAAAAAATATGTAGAGTCTCGTGTAATAAAGCAACTGCAATTGCATTTTGTAATCTGCATCGATGCACTTTTGTCAAAAATCGCATTACACAATGACAATAGTTTCGTAAGCAATGCAACATTTTACTCTACAAATCTTTTTTTGCATCATCTTCAATAAGAACAAAGTCCAGTTACTGGACTCACTCTGTATACTATGACTCAGTATATATATATGTATATATATACATGTATGTATATATGAAACTTTCGAGCATCAAAGAATTTCGTTGTCGAGCAAGTTACAAAATTTGTCTGTTTTATTTCTTTCATTTTCCTTGATTTTTATGTTTAGTAAGAAATAAACCTTGAGACTTGACTTGTTATTCTAATGGCCTATAAAGCTACGAAATAAATCTAGAAATTATATTCTCTAAATAATAATCTCGTTTGTTATGTTCGTTAAGGTTAAAACGAATCTTTTTTTTTTTCAGATTTCTAAACAACGTTACATCACGTTACTTTATATACTTATTCTTCTTTCGTCATATTAAATTATTCAAACGATTGGCTAAGATGTTTTTCGTGTTTATAAAGATCTAATGATTCTTCAAGTTTCTTCTATCTTAATCGTTTATTCTTTTAACTACATAATTATAACGTTTTTCGAATATAAAGGTTAAAAAAGGAAATAGAAAGGAGAGATATGCTCGAGAAAATTGATTCTTTGATGCTTGGAAGATTACTATTAGTCGAATAAGCACGCGATTTTATGTTCACCCATAATGTCTTAAAATTGGTTGATTTAAATGAAGTGCTAATTAATAATCGATTGCTTCGTATTATATAATATGAATGTTAAAACATTCTATATAAGGACAAAAGGGATAATGGCGATAGTTAAATGATATTTTTATACTTCTATCAAAGAGTTACATTGTAATAAATTTTCATAGATACTTACGAATAAATGTTATACATTGTATACACTATAATATCTAATTAATCGTTTTTAAACGATTAAACTTTTTATATTACGTTCAAGCATGATCAATTTATACCAATTGTTTGCTACTTTCAGTTTTTTACATTTCCCCTTTTTTTGGAGGATTTTGTCTTTTGAACAAAAAAAAAATTAGGATAGAAATCATTGCTATAACTCAATGACAGAGAGATACCTTTCATATTTACGAACTATGAAATGAATACAAATTTCATCTTTGAGAAATGATCAATCGATAATAATCGATGATCGATGACATGGATTTTGTTATTTCTGCCATGATTTGAATTAGATTTTCCAATGAAGAACAAAAAAGTGAATATATAGCAGAGAAGAGACAAAGAGAGAGAGAGAGAGAGAGAACCCAAAAAGTTAAATGAAAAAAGTGTGCATTGAGCTCTCGAGATATCACGATTTTATCTAAAATAAATTTGATAACCGCAGCTGTCCTTCGAGCGCGGTAAAGCATCATGAAGAAAATATTCAATCAAAAGCCACAATTGTCTCATCGATGAAAAGAACACAAATGAGAGTTAGCACGACATACAAAGGAGACATAGATATAAATAACAGAGTAATGAGATAAATAACAAAAAAAAAAAAAAAAAAAAAAAAAAAAATAAAGATCGAGAAAAACAAATTGAAGAATTTCCGCAGTAGTATTCTTTGTGTGCGGTCATCTTTGTGACGAGATAACAATCAGCAGCGAAATAAAAAAAAAAAAAAAAAAAAAAAAAGAAAAAGAAGAAAGGAAGTGAAGTGCGAGACCCAAAAAAAAGAATCGTACGATCGAATAGTCGTCGAAAATTTTACCCGCAATTTTGCGGCAAACGATCACAATACCGAAGTATTGAAATCGGTTGTATTCTCGATTGTTCCTGATGTTGTAGTAGTAGCAATTGTTGTTGTAGCAGAAGTAGTCGCAGTAGAAGTAGTAGCAGTAGTAGTACTAGTAGTAGTAGTAGTAGTAATGTTCGATGCCTTAGTAACTTCATTGTTGTCTGGTGGAAAGGTAGGAAGAGAAATCGGAATTCTGGAATCGTTCGAATCGATCGAATCAACGCGAGTACCGTTGTCATTATCCTTGTCTTGTTGATCGTCGTCGAAAGGCGATGCTATCATTATGGTCGAACCATCATTGTTCGCTCTTCCAGTACTGGTACCTCCACCTTCGCTATTATTATTGCCAAGGACGTTGCGTAGTACGATCGGGCCAAGGACACGGAAGACTTCCGCGACTATGACGTTCACCTTTTTATCGATCATCTAAAAAACAACATCACTTAACCGGAAGGAAGAAGCATCGTTTGCCCCTTTTCTTTTTCGTGTTTCCCTTTTTATTTTTTGGCAATGATTTTCTTCCTTTGTTTTTCTTTTTTTTTCTTTTTTTGATTTTGTTTCTTTTTCCTACAAACAACGACAAAACGATGACGACGACAACGACGACGACAACGATGACGACGACGATAACGACGATGACAATTCTGAATAACCTTCTAACTGTTCTAGAGAATGATTTCCAAAAAGGATCGATGCCGAGTATTCGATGATTTTGAAATAATTCAGAACGATCTCGGAATACAAAGTGATGGCGATCTTGGTCTTCTGCAACCGATTTGTTACCAAATCGATTTCTGTCGCGCAAAAGCGTCGGTCGGCATACAAAAAAAGAAACGGTCCGTAGTAAATCGCTACCGTCATGCCGTCTTATTTCAATCTAGGATATACACACACACACACACACACACATATATATATATATATATATATATATATGTATAACGGCGTGTAGAAAACAGAGAGAAATTCGAGAATAAGTTGAGCAATGAAAAATATCTTAATCGATGAAATCTCGTTTTAACACAGCAACAGCAACACCCATAGATCATCGATTTATTTCAACAGATAGATTTTTTCAATTTCACCTTTGTATAAAGGAAGAATAATTGAAATCGAATAGATTAAAAATCGTTATAAATGATTTTTCTAAAATTTGTTCTTTCTTTTACGTAGAGATGATGGACGATCGAGCCGCATGCAAATTGCATCGAGATTGGATTAATAAATATAAATACGAAGAACAAACGAATTACTATCTCAATATTAATTCCGATTGAAAGGTGAACACCATCGTACGTGTAACCAATACATTCGAACATCGAATGGATAATATTTAAAGACTGATCGAAACTTTAATAAACAATTCTTTCGGAGTATCATCGATGAAATAATATTTTAATGTAATTACGTGAATATATTTAAATGGCCCTCATTGATTGATCTTATCAAATTTTTAACTCGTGTCAATTGGATTATTAATTTGGTTTTTTATTTTTTTTTATTTTTTTGTTATTTCTTCCCCTTTTACCAGGCGTTAACTCTCACCTGAGAGATGTCTGGAAACAGTTGACGAAGGATACCGATTGTCCTTTTACTCCTCAGTGCAGCTTCCTTGTCCGCTTCGACCATTAACAATCGATCGAGAGCCTGAAAAAAATTTTGTTTGGCTCTTTGCGTTGTATTATGTTTTTTTTTATTTTTTATTTTTTTCTCTCTCTCTCTCTCTCTCTCTCTCTTTCTCTCTCTCTTTCTCGTCAAATAAATCTGCAATTGTCAAGTTTTATTCCTTTCCTCTTTCTATTTTTATACACATTGGCCATTAACATTGATAATAATGCTAAATTATTCGTATTACCATCAAGGAAGTAAATACTTCTCGGAGTCAATGATTTGTCTGCTTAAGTGGAAGCGAATATGTAAAGAAACAAACGTAAACTATACTTGGAGAATGCAATTACGATTTAAAAGTTTGAAAAAGTTCATTAGAGATTACCAATGTCGATGTTTAACGAATCTCTCTTTTTCTCTTTCTCCCCTCCATCTCTCTCTTTCTTTCTCTCTCTCTCTCTCTCTCTCTCTCTCTCTCTCTCTCTTTCTTTTTCTTTCTATATATTCTAAATATTCTATATATTTTATATACATTTTTATATATTCTGACTAATTAGAAAGATCACTTAATACTTAAGATCATTGATCCGACATCTATAGTATTTGATCATGTCGATATAATATTGAAACAAGTTCGTTAAATCCAATAATCTTTAAAATTGACTTGTCTTCTCGAATGTTTATTTTCCAATGAATAATATAAAAATATTCGATAATAAAATAGATCGAGTTACCATGTATCACTCGACAGGACACTATGATGTTGCTCAACCGACCACAACACATTTCACTTTCCCTCAAACCTCATTCGCGTTCTCTTACGCATTCCGCGTTTTCGTCCAAAACCATTTCTAAGAAGAATATTCAACGCTAACGTTTTATTTATTATTTATTTTCGATATACTTTTTATCATTTATTTCGTCGTGAAATTTTTCAAATCATTTAACGAGATCACGGCACATTAAAACGTTTGATTCAAGATAATCAAATATCGTCGATAATATTTATTATATTGATTCGTTGACTCTTGAGATTATTGAAATAATTATATGTGATAATGCGAAGATAAACATTTTCCTTCTTTTGTTGTTTCTTTTTCCTTTTTCCTTTTTTTTCTTTTTTCTTTTTTTTTTTTTTTTTTAATTAAAATTAATGATCCTTCGAGGATTAAAACGAACATGATTTAATGGGATGCGACGTTGTATAATGTATTAGAACATTATTATAGTTCTGGCATACCAATGAGATGTTAAAAGATAAATTAGAAATATCATGACATCAAACAAATTCGCAGATGGAATGAAAGATTAAGAATAAAAAAGAAACAAAAGAGAAACAAAAAAGAAAGAGAGAAAATCTTTAGCAATTGTTGTTTCGTAATTAAAAAAAAAAAAAAAAAAAAATGATCAAAAAATCATGTGACATTTCGTTCGATGTACTTTTTAAAAGGATTAGAAATAAATTATGCGTCGTACGAAAGTAAACGCTTTTTTTCTTTTTTTCTTTTTTTTTTAAATTCGAACGAAGATCGATTCTCACGAACGAATCGTAGATCTTATGTGCGTTTCGTATTTATCGCATTAAAATGCACTGTCTGTGTAACTCTGTGCGTATGTATTTGTATGTATGTAGTATGTGTATAAGGCTGCACTTTCCATTGGGCACATCGATCGAGCTCGAAGAAAGTGTCCGTCGAGTTCGTAGCGTTCGCGGCCAGTGAAAGTGTCGGGCTAAAAGAGACGAGACGAGAAGAGAGTCAGCCATGATGGCTTTGGACGCCCGCAATTTCGTTTGTGGACCGTACAACATTATTCCGTCTGTCTATTTGCTTCTATGTACATATATATATATATATATATATATATGCATGTGTATATGTGTGTGTGTATGTGTGCACACGTATGGATTTGTATGCGCGCACGTAAACGTGTAGATGTATTCCCCATAAGTATATGTTTTATCATAGACTTTGATCAATCATCGAACGGCTAGATCTTTTTCTTCTCTCGCAAACAATATCTCGATTCTTTTTCAACTTTTTAATTCGATCTTTTTGACGGATTAATTCTTACGGACAATAATTTCGAATTTTCCAAGTGACTGACTCCGTTTCGTCACGTTAAGATAAAACTTTCAAACCAGTTGCAACTGTTTGATATCTCTTTCTTTTTTTTTTCTCCCCTTTGTTGAATAATTACAATGTCGAACGTTAACGTTAACACGACAATAAGATTTTTCATAATTTCTAGATAAATATGATCATCAATTGTCATTGTTAACGTACGTTCGATTATAGTCCTTTTTTTTTCTTTTTTTTTTCCTTCTTTTTTTCTGTACTATATATATATATATATATATATATATATATATGTGTATATATATTTTTATACTCTTTTTTCTCTCACTCTCTCATCATCTTTATTTATATTCACTGATCGATTTGAGATGCGAACTATCGCTTTTGAATTAATAATTAATAATTAATAATTCGATTGTTACAACTTAATTTATGGTAGTACCCACGACAATCAAGAACACCATAATCTCTCTTATATATGTATATATATACATATATAATTGTGTGTATATAGACGAATGTACACACACATATACACACATATACACACATAAATATCGTAGAAATTCAACTTTCTCCAAGCTTGAGCACATCGAGAGACAAAAGACCGAACCGGACCAGTTTTCCATAAAGGATAAAATGACCCAGTGACACAGTGAAAGTTGTCATAATACCCTCGATTACGTAATTTGGCAATGCTCGTGAAATAATTTGATTTTCCAACGAATAGTTTTATCCTACATTATTTTTCGTTGATCATCGTGCCTATAGTTAATTTATCGTACATACGTTATATAGAATGTTCACTTGAACCGAATCAAATATGGCAACATTAAATTTCTTTTCCACGTTAAATGATACTATTGACAAAGTCAATCTCTATTTCTTTCTTTTTCTTTTTCTTTTTTATTGTTTTTTTCTTTTTTTTTTTCTTTTTTTTTTTTCTTTTTCTTATCTTGTATAATTCGTTCTTCGCATTGCTTCCACTTGAATTCTTATACCTTATACGTTAGAACGATTTTTAGAAAGTTCACGTAACGTTATTAATTATTATGGGTATATAAAAAAGAAAGAGAAAGAGGCAGAGTTAAAATGAAAGAGAGAGAGAGAGAGAGAGAGAGAGAGAGAGAGGGAAAAGAATGTTCGAATTTGTATCCCATTCACTTACCTCAGATCGAAACCCTCTTTCTTGTGGCACAGGATGTGAGTTGACCAATGCGAGAACGCTGATCGCAGCCACCAGAGTCATCATTGTACACCTCATTATGGTTGTTCTATTTTTCTTCGTCCTTTCTGCTTTCTTTTTTCTTATTTTTTTTTCTCTCCTTTTCTTTTCCTTTTCTTCCTCTCCTCCCCTCTCTTCTCTTCTTTTCTTCTTTATCTTTTTATCGTCACAACGTCTTTCTGGAAACGAAAGATAATGACCTTCGTATTTTTGGTAAAAATATGTGATGACGACGATGACGATGATGATGATAATGATGATGATGATGATGATGATGATGATGATGATGATGATGATGATGAACGACGTGTTTAGATTTTTCTATTTCTTCTTCGAAGATCATGCGCATTGAACATATTATAATAACGATATCATGCCGAGAACGCATTAGTGCAGACAGGAAACGAATTGAAAAGAATTTAAAATAAGATACTAGCGAGGGAGCTCGGAAGATCGATAGGAAGAAAGGAAGGTGGTGATGGTGGTGGTGGTGGTGATGGTAATGGTGATGGTGATAGTGATAGGAGGGAGGTGGAAGAGGAAGAGGAGGAGACGAGAGGAAAGGCTCTCCTTTCTCGAGCATGGTGTTCTGTTAAAGACTATCACTTTCGACCGAATGAAAGTCCGAAGATGCCGTTCGCATCTTCATAGCGGGAGAGTTTTGAATGACGGCATAGAGTTGTTGTACCTTCGCAAAAAAATAAATTAATCGCTTTTTTCTTTTTCCTTTTTCTTTTTTTTTTCTTTCTTTCTTTCTTTCTTTCTTTCTTTCTTTCTTATTCCTCGGACGTCTATATTGCAATATCGTTCGAATTTACGAATGAACGAAAGTTAAAGTCGATATTATTAATGATATTATTCGCGATTAATTTTTATTTGAATAAAGTGGGTGGTCGATTTAATGAAACGATTGACGTCATGAAAATGATAATGACTTGTGGCGATCATTGTTGTCAAATTAAGATAATATCGATTCAACGCACATTTTATTTTCTATTTGACGACGGATGATATTGCGATATTCTATAAATTTCGAGGTCAATTGCTTAAGTTACATTTTAATGATCGTCGAAATTCATTTCAGATTTATATATATATATATATATATATATATATATATATATATATATATATATATCAGAACTGACGAGCGTAACACCGAAAGTGAAATTATTGACGAAATCGTATACTTTTGAATAACGATTTTCCATATTTTTTCTTTTTTTCTCCCCAAATCAATTTACTTCACGATTAACGATCTCTCACTCCAAAGATTTCACTTCCCCCTATGAAAATTTTTCCTCCAGGAATAACTTTCAAGTCATTTCCATTTTCCATCGCTATATCTATCTGTCACCGCCGACACGTGCTACGAAAAAACGCTAAGAAAATCCGTAAAATTCTACGGGCTTAACGTACGCGTACACGAAAGAAACTATTTATTATCAATAAAAAAAAAAAAAAAATCTTTCCTTTTATCATTTTTTTCCTCACATAATCACCTTCGTCGCACGATCAACGAATTTTCCTGACTTTTTCATACACTTTGGTGTAACGGGATAATCGGTACGGGAAAAGAGTTCACAGTTAATGAAAAATAGAGAACAAAGGTCACGTCGAATTCACCACAAAACACATATATAAAAATAATACGATCTATATGTATATATATATATATATATTTATATACATATATATATATATGTATGTATGTATATGTATATGTTTATATATATATATATATGTATGTATGTATATGTATATATACGAATTTATTTATACGTATGCGTACATAATAGTTTCCAAAATTTGTTTAAAAAAAAAACTTTCGATTCAATAACTATAAAAAGAAGTGATGTTCTTAAAGGAGCTCTCGACGGCCCCGTTCTCGTCGACTTTTCTGTGACTGTCTGTGTATCGGCGCTTAGAGAGCGGCTTTTATTAGAAGGAGGAGCCTGGCACCACCTCCACGCTACACTTAACTTTGGATTCGTCGTCTCTCTCTCTCTCTCTCTCTCTCTCTCTCTCTCTTCCTTTCTCTCTTTCTCTCACTTCTCGAGGATCCCGAAGAAGGGATCTTGATAAACGATCGGTCGATTGTCAGAGAATTTTCATTTCGATGAGGGACATCGAAAAAGATTCATCTATAATTTTCATTTATAATGTATCTAACGATCTATTTCAAATAGAAATGATTCGACAGATATATAATGTTCTTTCATCTTCACTCCTTTTTCTTTGGTTTCTTTTTATTTCTTTTCTTTCATATTTTTTATTTATTTTTCTTTTTTCTTTGTTTTTAAAGAACAAAATTATTTCTTTCTCGAAATAAATGACACACGTTCTGTGTTTTCTTTTTCCATTTTTTTTCTTTTTTTTTTTTATGGCTTATTCTTTTTGTAGCGTGATTGATTGTATTGTTGTTGTTGTTGTTTTTTTTTTTTTTTTTTTTTTTTAAGGAAAACTATTCATCTCGAAATAAATAATATACTTTCCGATTTTTTTTTTTATGGCAAATAGATCGAACTTGTCGTTTTTGTATCATGATTAATTGAATTGAAGTTTACTTTTTTTTTTTTTTTTTTTTCTTTGAATTCTTCCTGAACTTGAAAATTATTAATTAAATCATATTGTAAAATTTAACATAAGCTTATTGTCATCTTACAGGGACGAAAGCAAAGTTCGAAAGTTATAATTATTCATTCAAGATTTCACTTGCTAATTTTCATGCTTGATCTAACCCGACTATAGATTTCGACGATGAGAATTTTGTTACGCGAATTAATTCGTGATTCCAACATGATCTTACATAGCTTGACAAATATCTATTACCAGGGGATTAGTTAAAAAGGATAATTTTATTTGTTGATATGTCAAATAATTTCCTTTAAAGAAAAAAAAAAAAAATTCTTTCCAGTAGATCTTTCAAAATCAACTTGTCAAAATTAAGATCAAGATCGTTTAAGAAGAATTCGTCGGTATCTTTTGAAAGAATATCTTAAATAATTTATCTTCGAATATTTATATTTAATATTAGACATAAAAATAATCAAAAAGAAAGACTAGGTTCTCCCTATAACTGAAACATCGGTGATCTTCAATGTACAGAGATAACAAAAAAAATTATAATAAATTTTAATGATTTGTACATATTGTCAAAGCCATTTATCGAAGATAAAATATCATCGAGGAATAAAGAAAAAAAAAAAAAGATAAAACAAAGAAATCATCGAACGATAGACAATACGCGTGACCAATTATTTCGCTAAATAATTGACTCGATCGTTCGAGCATAGAGAGAATCGATGATCGTAAAAATATCAAAAATGTGGTAATCGCGAATTGAAAGTTTGGCTATAAATCAGGTGTAACTTAAAATTATATATATATATATATATATATATATATATATATATATATAAGTAGTACAAAATTTCGTGGGTTTAAATCTCATTATAGAATTTATTCTGTGAGTAGATAAAAAAAAAAAAGAAAGAAAGAAAGAAGAGTCAAAGTAAAAATGATCAAGTAAAAAATTCTATATAAATATTTCTCATTATAAATAATATGATATTTATTATTCCTTTTTTTGAAGTATTATTTACGTGATTCAAATATAATGAAATCGAAAGTTGACACATTCAAAAACTATGTACATTTTCAAATGAATTATTTATTAACGATCAAACGTTTTCAAATATGAAACAAACTGGTTTCTAAAGAATATGTTTTAAGATCATTGTGTTTTTCCATATATTCTCTGAATAGCGATAAAATCATTCGAACGTGAAAAGAATGATACTAACGCGTTCGCATACACTCATAATATAAATTCGAAATAATTATAATCAACGAAATGAAATAAAATTCTTTCTTGTATCCTCCTTGAATCGCGACATGACGTAATAAACATCGTAGCGTACTTTCGTTTGCTTTCACCGTGGATATATGCTTATATATTCGTAAAAATGTAAAAAAGAAAAAGAAAAATCAACTAATGAGATCGCGATCGAAACATTTGGGTGAAGAAAAAAAGGATAGAAAAAAAAAAAAGAAAAAAAAAAAAAAATAAAAAAAGAAAACGAAAAGAAAAACAAGAAACACCAAATAAACAAATGAACGAACGAACGAACGAACGAACTGAAAGAAAAAAAACGAAGGAGATTTTTTTGATAATTTGACACCAATCAAAAAACAGACATTATAATATAATAAAGTTCGTTCCGTTTCACGTTCAAAATTCTAAATCATTGATCTTCTATTCACTCGATCGTTCAAATAGTTGGATCTGTCTTACGATCCTTTTTATACTTCATTCTTCTTATTTTTTTTCTTTTTTTTTTTTTTTTCCTTACTTTGACATTTCCTCTTGTTACTTGTCAGCTAATTCGAATAATCATCAGGGAATATAATTATTTTCTTTTGTCTGTCCTGTTTTTTTTCTGCTTCGTAAAAAGAAGAAAAAAAAAAAGGAAAAAAAAAACAGACGAAAATAAAAGAAAAAGAAGATAATTAATTTTTCATTTCATTGCCTCGTTTAAATATAATAGTATTATACGTTGAATATAACACGCACATTAAATGTAATAGTATGTACGTCGAATATAGCATACTATAAACGTACATTGTGTACTATTTAGACATATAATTTGCAATATTTATTTCAAATTCATTTTATGTTACCACGAGCAATACTTAGGTATCGAGTAATTACGATAATACATTATATCGAATCTATAATTACGATAAATATATTTAATTTTATTTACTTATTTTATTATTTTTTTCTCATTCTTTCGAAAAAATTTGCGTTCGATATCATGGACCAAAATTTAACGTAGAAAACATGGACATATCGCGGTTTACTTCCGATGAGAACTTTCGACTTTACATAACTAACCCGATACGATACATTCGCACCAGACCGTTTAATGCACTTTCATCGACATTCGTATAGAATATCTCGACAAATTAGAGAAAACGATTGAACGATTTTGCCGATTTTGTCGTATGTGAATACGAATAAAAATTCGAAATGAACAATAATTCGAAATGAAAAATAATGAATTTCATTGTTTCATTTATTATTTTACATTTAGACGAAAGTGAAAAGAGAAAAGAAAAAAAAAAAAAAGGAAAAAAAGGAAAAAGAAAATATCGTTGGAAAAAGAAGAAGAAAAAAAAAAAAGAGAAAGAAAAAAAAAAGAAAAGAATTTCATTGGCAACTTTTGAAACAATCGTACTTGATTTAAATGATATATATAAACATTTCGTTGTTACATTGTTCATATAAAAAATATTTTCTTAATCTAAAAATCATTATTTCGAATCAGAGTTACGTAAACTCTCATAAAAAAAATTAAGAAGGAAAGCAAGTAACGATACTCTTATTATTTATTTTTCATTTCTCCGTATGATACATACATAAATACATACATGTATGCGAGCACGCGCGCACGCACTCACACACACACACACACACACACACACACATATACAAACGTGTATGTACATCGTTAATTTCAGATCCGTGTAATCGATCTTAAATTTACGTAACATCTTCTGATTTGATTCAAAACAAAGACGATAATAACGACATTTCATTCCGGTAAGAAAATATTGTCTCAAGGAAATGGAACGTGTTTACGTTCGATCATCATCGGCCAATCACGTTAAACCATCGATAGAATTAATTACATACGAAGTATTTAAATATATACATATATTAAATATCTACGAAACATGTAATTAATTCTAATAAAAAGTAAATAAAATCAAATCTAAATGAAAATTTCTCTCTCGATAACATGTAGCACTTGAAATTTTTCTTTATTCCTTTATTTTTATAAATTTATATTTGTATTTATATTTTATTGTGGGATTTTTTTTAATAAAATTCATTATACTTATCGCAAATTTAACATTTTCATTTTGCTTTTTACATAATTATAAGATTAAATTGTCAATAAATTATATTATTATCTTTGATATGTTATCAAGATTGAGAAAAAGAAAAAGAATAGGGAAAGAGAGAGAGAGAGAGAGAGAGAGAGAGATAGAGACAAGTCAACGATCGTATGTAAACGCATTGGTACGCGTTTTCCGCGTCCTGATTTTCATAACTGCGTGTCACATGTAACATTCCCGTCGACGAAGTTACTTCTTAAATTGGATAAAGCTCTAAGAATACAAATAAATGATATTTCCTCTTCGATATACTTATATTTACATTTATATTTATATTGTTTATACGTATATTTTTATCAACGCTTCAATCAAAGTATTTCATTTGATAGGATTCCATAAAATTTGATTAGAAGAAAGGTAAAAAATTTATACGTAATCAAACTTACTATTAGTACAACGACTAGAATATACATGGATTTAGATACGGATAGTTTTAATCGATTTCACGCTTCTTAATGACAAGATTTATTGGTAGATCGATTTGATCATTTTCAAGTGTCTCGTGTTACTACAACTAAGGGGCCAAGGATTTCTAAGCAATTTTCCTTCTTATTTTTTAATTTTTTCTTCTTTTTTCTTTTTTCTTTCTTTCTTTCTTTTTCTTTCCTTTTCTTTCTTTCTTTTTTTCTTTTTTCTTTTTCTTTTTCTTTTTAAGTAATCGTTGCTAAAGCCAAGCTGAGTCACCTTTTACAGAGAGATTAGACGATTCGATTGTATGTTAATCGTGCATTAAATGTACTACACCTTAAGCTTTCAAAAGTATTACTTTGATCGAATTCATGTCGATAAACGAGAAGCATAAAAATGTTGCACAAACGTCACCGTTTAACGCCCACGTATTATTTGCATTCATTTGTATAGAATATAATAGATAAGATTATATTCATTATTCTCATAATGACGATTATGGTAGTCTCGTAGAATGCTCGTGAAAACATTTACAAATCTTTTTTGTATCGTAGAATCAAAAAATGCATTAACCACATTTAAGCACAATGACGTTGATAAATGTCACATTTTTAATGTCCACATCTTTTATAAATTATCATTAAATGAATATAAATTTCTTTAATTTCATTAATAAGTTCTTGTCTATTAAATATTTGATATATTCGAGATTATTATAATAAATTGAAATTTATTCTTTACTGAAAAAAACCTGATCGTTCTTGCATATTCTTTCTTTTTTATGTTTTTTTTTCTTTTTTCTTTTTTTATGATTGATTTAAATCAGATCTCAAGATTTTTTTTTTTCGATCGAAGCCACAACCACACGACAATCGTTCAAACAATAAAATATCTAATCGCATACGTTTAAAAAAATTCACTCTGCAAATATTTTATCGTTGCAGGAACGATCAGTTAAAAAGAAAAAATCAAGATATGCAAATATGCAAAACAGACAATAAATAATTAGTTTAGAATTATTGATGTTTACTATTATTTTTCTTTTATTGTTATTTGCGTTATTTTGTACTTTTTCAATAACCATATCTTGAAATGGTTAAAAGAAAACGAGAGAAAGAGATAGAGAGAGATAGAGATAGAAAGAGAGAGAGAGAGAGAGAGAGAGAGAGAGAGAGCCTAATTAAATATTGAACATATGCTAAATAATGTTGATAAATATATCGACGATTTTTTGTTTCTTCTTTTTTTTTTGTTAACTGACTATTATTTATTTTATTTTTCTATTATCCAAATAAAATTTATACATTGTTAAACAAAAATTAATCGAACGTACACGACTCAAAAATATTTTCCATACGTTACAATCGTATGTTGTATAAAAACACTGATCGTTTATTCGACATCGTTTCTTAATAATCAACATTTTTATTTCTTGTCATTTTTGACAGATCAAATCGTATTTACGAATAAATTTGTATCTTTTAAAGTAATTTAATGTAAATCAATAAATGAAAAAAAAAAAAAAAGTGTATGAACGATGATCGTATTCCAATGATATTAATTTTATATATAAATCCCAGAGATTAAAATTGACAATATAATCCTCTTATGTATAATCTTCGAATGTATATGAAAGATAAATGTTTAATACGTAGGTTCATTAATATATAACAATGTCATGGCAATTTAATATCTTGGCTGTGCAATGAAATCGAATTGGTTTACACTATAGTTTTGTATGTTTATACATCATTCATGATCCAAATTAGATTTAATAAAAATCAATATTTTTCAATTTGTTTCAGGATCTCACTCACGGGGAGGGCCATGATCGTAACATAAATAAAAAAATCTGTATCTTATTCTTGCATCATTAATAAAACAATATCCAATTTTAAACTTAATGTACGAATGATCAGAGATCGTATATAAATGTTTGAAGATAAGAACAGTCTTATCATGATTATAAGATAAATATTATATAAAAAATTTAAAGATCGGAAAATATTCGGCTACAGTAAGATCGTAAATATCAGCTGTTCACTTGCCAATCGGTTTAACTCCATAAAAGAAAAAAAAAATGAAGAAATCTAACGAAGTAATATAAGTTGTTAATTTAAAATACTCTTTAAAATATATATTCAAATAAACATCGTGGAATGTATAAATTTAGACGTAGTTTCTTATCTAACGACATATAAAATGAATAAGATAGAATAATCTTTATTACTGGAATAAATTATTTTTTATTCGATGATCAAACAAGTTTTGTCATTTAATGGTATTAAATAATGAAAATTAGTGAGTTTTATTATGAATATAAAGAGTAAAAATTCCGTAAAGTGCATTGACACTTGAATTTTTATTCGATGTCCAAACAAATTTTGTCATTTAATGATATTAAATAATGAAAATTAGCGAGTTTTATTATGAATATAAAAAGTAAGAATTTCGTAAAGTGCATTGACACTTGAATTTTTAAAACAATTCAAAAAGTGGAGTTAATCGATTTTTACTTATGTGTATAAATAAAATTTCATTTATTTATCGATCTTTTCGTGATCGATAACGAATTTAAGACAAGGATTAACGAAATGATCAGAGGAGATGCTTAAAGATGCAAGCAGAGAGATGATTAAAAAAAAAAAAAAAGGGAAACAAAAAAAGTTATTCGACTTTGATATCTCATTAATGAGAATAATGCAAGGTTTTAAAGTGTATAAAACGTATATAGAAGAAAAAGAAAAAACAAAAAAAAAAAGAACAAAAAAAGAAAAGAGGAAAAAGAGGAGAGAAAAAAAAGAAGAGAAAGAAAAATAACATATGTAATTAAGTAACGTTAGAGTAAAATTATTCGTGTAGATTTATTGATCAAGAGCACAAAATAATCATTGACATGATTGTTGTTAACCTTGCTTGCCTTATATGCAACCGAGAAAGAGAGAGAGAGAGAGAGAGAGAGAGAGTGAGTGAGAAAGAAAGAAATTTATATATAAATATATTTATATATATATATATATATATATATATATATATTTGCATATAAGTTTATTACGAATGGTACTAATATAATATTTTAACGGTAATACGTAAGCAACTATTATATCCTTTTCTCTTTTTCTCCATTCAAACACGTACGTTCTTTTATAAGGAAAATCATGATCGAGTATTGATCAATCTCGAAGGTTCACGACATTGAAAAAGAAAAAATGAAAATGGAAATAAAGGTGGGGAAGGTAATTTCATTTCGAAAGTTGAAGGATGAAATTTTTCTTTTTCTTTTTTCTCCTCTTTTTTTATCTTTCTTTTTTTTCTTTTTTTCTTTTTTTTTTTTTAATGTTTTTCCATTAACGGAAATACTTTTTTCTAACGGGAGTTCGCGGGGAGTCATACGATTTTACCGACAGTCAAACCGGACGCGGAGGACTCGAAAGTCCAAGTCCTCGATCAGCGACAATAATAGCGGCAGCAGCAGCAGCAGTAGCAGCAGCAGCAACAGCAGCAACAGCAGCAGCAGCAGCAAATAGCAGCAACAGCAGTAACAGCAGTAACAGTTACTAGACTTTATGTATGTAGACTTTCATAAACGTTCACCAGACGGAGACACCTTTATTAAGCGATGTTATCTCAAACTTTATCATTGTCGTAATTTCTAATGACCTTATTATTATAAAAAATCATATTTGATACATTTAATCATCGATTATATATATATATCGATCAATAATCCCAAAGATATTACACAAACTTGATCGACGAAATTATGTTTCATATTTAATGAAGATTATTTTCTTTAGTAGTACGCCATAGAATGTTGTAACAATCACGAAAGATTGAAAGGCATACACATGTCGGTAAAGAGAGACAGAGACAGACAGAGAGAGAGAGAGAGAGAGAGAGAGAAAGAGAGAAAGAGACAGACCGGTAATTAAATGAACGTCATATAGGTTCACGTGTGTGTGAACATTATGAAAACCAGTTTTTGCCTTTTAACGATGTCGTGTTTTTTTTTCTTTTTGTTTTTTTCTTTCTTTTTTCTCTCCATTCTTTCTTGATTTCTTTTTTTTTTCTTCTTTTTTTTGACACGATCATTTTTTTTTCCACATTCCTCCTTTTAATCCACCATCATTTTATTACTTTATTTTATGAAACACCGAAGAATATTAAAACACGTGAATTTAAAAATATACCGTATTAATGTATCGTAAAAGTAATCATTTTATTTATTGTATTTACCTATACGTGTGTTGGAAGAAGGAGACAGATAAATAAACGAAATATTTTGTTTGTTCACTAAAACCCGTTCTTCCGTTCTCGTAGTCGCACAAACAATTCGTACGATAGTCAAGTTCATACTGGCGAAGATTTTCACAATGGAAAGCCACCAAGAACAACGGGGTGCATATACTATATTTTCTCTCATTGCTCTGTTTTACTTTGTTCGACGGAGCATCTCCGTGACGTATTTGCTTTAATATACATTTATACATTTATAAACCTCGAAGCGTAACGCACGATACCAGGGAGTAGACCGTCCTCGTACGAAGAAAGATATAAACATAATACATAAGTACTTGCTCGTAATCCGAATTAAAAAAAAAAAAAGAAAAAAAACAAAAAAAGAAAAATCCTTGAAAAGATGAATGAGAATATGCATGTCAATGAAAAAAAGATCCTCGTCCGTTTTATGTTTAAATATTGCGATTAGACGTGAAGAAAAGGATAAAGGAAAAAGAAAAAAAAAAAAAGAAAAGAAAAGATAAGAAAAAATGAAGTAAAACGCTCGCGCTTAATTACTTTCATCCTTTTTTTTTTTTTATTCTTTGATTTTTTTTTCCTCTTCTTTTTCCGTTTTTCTTTTATATCCTTCAAAGAAAACAAATAATATGGAAAATGAATTTCGTGACAGTTATCTTACGTGATATATCTTACATTTACTCTCGACAGGCCAGAACGACAAGTGAAAGTGGTTCCATAAAATTTTTATCGATTAAATATCCAAAATCGAAATGTATTTTTTGATATGCATATGCATATTGCATATATTTACGTCATATCAAATTCTCAACTTATGAAAATGTTTCACAACTTATCAAAATTTTTCATCGAATACTCTTATTAAAGACACACATACACACACATACACACATACATATATAATTTTTTTTATACCTTTTGTACTTATAAAGAGAAAGCTTAACTCCGTATAAAATTCTATGTAAATATATATATATATATATATATATACGTACGTATAAAGGGTGACTAAAAATTAAGGGCCAATTAAATATCTCGTTTGTTAGGAGCAACAAAAATAAAAATAAAAAAATAAAAAAATTTATTAAGAAACATATCACAATATCACATGTCAAATATAAATATTCAATGTAGAAAATAAAACGTCTAACTTCCTATCAAATCAAAAATTGAATAATTTTTAATTTGTCTTATGGAACACCTTGCATTATTTTAACAAAAATATTTTAATCATATATTTGAAACAGGTATTTTCATTGATTATTTGTAAAGAAGATTATTTTAAACAAATATTGTTTTAAATTTCTACATATATTTTTAATAAATCTATTATACATATAGATATATACTTATGTACATTTAAATAATAAATCAATTATATTTGTATTATAAAGACATTAATAATTCAATTTTGTTATTATTAGATTGGAAACTATGAAACGGGCATTTTCGTTTAGTTTTTATTTTCATTCAACGCCCGTTTCATAGTTTCCAACCTAATACTAACATATTTAGAAATCATTTTATACAATTAGTTCATTATTTTGTTCAATTATGGTAAATATAATTGATCGATCTGAAAAAAATATATATATATCTCGGGATAAAAATAATAACGTTTCATTCGTACGAAGTATTTTGTTTGTTTTTTTTTTTTTGTTTTTATAATTAATTACATATTACGTAATTCGCAAAAGCATGAAAAAAATAAAAAATTATTTGTTATAATAAATTTAAATCGGATATCCATAACATATGTTTGTATTTATGTCTGATGATTTTAATGTCGAATAAGTTTTTATACCTTTTTTTGTTCGTTACAATTAGATTTTATGTTTCATGTTATTAGTTTTGTCATTTTTAAAATCCATGGATATTGAAGAAATAAATTTAGTAAATATCGATATGAAGAAGTTCAATTTTTGTCAAACGTGTCGATAATAAATAAAGATTTCGATTTATAATTTTCTCATTTTTCTCATTTTCCGCAAATTTGGACAAATAAATTTCGCCATCAATGTAAATTCCAATTCGTTCAGCACTATAGTACAAAAACTTGTTATACATATACATCCAAAAATACTATAGAAAAAATGATATACCTTTTTCGGCAGATCTCGTAAAAATCACTTTGAAATTTATAAAAATTCTACATAAAATATTGAGAAAATTTATTATTATTCCATTAAAAGTAATCATCGATTTTAAACGATTTACGACAGTGTCGAACTCAACTTATAAAAATCAAATTAAAGAAACGAATATTTCATCTATGTCACGTGTTCCAAAAGAAAAAAAAAAAGAATAAAGTAAAACCGATTTTTACGTTAAACCTCACGTTTCAATTTTATCAATAATTTGATATATTCAATATGATTTATAAGTAACATTATAATTTACATTTCTCTGTAAAATATTTTACTAACGTTTGAAAAATTTTTCTCGCAATGTGCATTTGATGCGAAAGCAATAAAAATAAAAAGAAATATAATTGAAAATTCTTAAATTAGACATACGTACAAACATTATAAATTTCATGTGAATGTTCATGAGAACTTTATGAAACTCTTTAAAGTATGATTTTCTAAAAGAAATTAATTCTTGTCCTTGAAAACTTTTATACCATAAATGATTCCCGGTAGTAATGATCGAGCATAATCATTTATGGTTAGGATAAACTTGTTTGTAGCTGGTCAGTAATCGATCTAATGGTGATAGATGTGACACATACCATTGGAAAAACTCGTTTCAATCATGGATGCAATATATCAAATTCCCTGAATCATTGTTAGAATACTTTCTCAGAACTTTCGTTATCTACATTGTATTTCATAGTTCCGAACAAATTTGAGAAAGCAAAGAGTAGTATAGAAAGCCATAGGTGTACGCAATTTGCATCCACTTAGCAGGTAAAGTTAGAATAACTTTCATTAGCGTGGGAGATTAACGTATCTAACATCCTTATTCTGTTTCTAATGTAAAATCACATACCGATCACAAAGAACGTTCATGATTAATCAAGATCTCTTTGTTTTATTTCATTATAAAGAAATTTCAAGATCAATATCATTGCCATATCTGTTGAAAAGTAGTTATCTCATTAAATAGAATAATTATACCTCTTTAAAAATTCTTTTTAATAATTACTATGAAAGAAATCAATTCAAATTCTATTTCACCAATCAGTCCTAAACGTTAAAGAATTAAATAGAAAATTAATGAAAATGAGTAATGAAAATGAGTTTCTTCTTTAGTTTTATTCTCTATCAATTATATACCCGCGGTATAGTTTCTTAATTGTATTCTTTTTTGCTCTTTATTTTTCTTTCTTTCTTTTTCTTTTCTTTTCTTTTTTTTTTTTCTTTTTATAATATCACCGATTGGAAAGTCGTAAAATAAAATAAAACGATAAACGGTAAACGAATTTCTTAACGAAAGAAATAGATTTAGCAATGTATTTCATCATAATCCTTTAACGATACTTGGAAGTTTGAACCCTTACGAAATGGCATTTGTCATCAATCAGGTTTATCCTATATTCGTTGCTTATATTAGAATCTATAGCTGGTAATCGCATAATTATCTTTCTATCTATCCTGACACGAGACGTAACGTCGGAAGTGAGCGCAATCGGGCCGATCGGCTTCACGTGAACTATGATTAGGAATGCCAATGGACTCAGGCAAGGTGGACGCAAAGTGCATGGAAAAAAGTAGACGTTTCTACAACCAGGGAAGAGTTTGCAAACCCTTTATTATCGTCCGTTTATAAAGGGGACATGAGTCGTGCATCCGCTCAGTTCCATGACCGCTGGAACAACGAGCTTTAGACTAAACTAAGTAACAAATTCTATTTCTTCTTTTCTGTTATAAATATATATATATATATACCATCATCATCATCATCATCATCGTCATCGTCAAATTCGTGAATAATGCGATCGATTACGGGATCGTGTAGTATGCTGTTCATAGACATTGACCTAAAGTTAAATACGTAATAATCGGTGATCGAGAGAATATTATTTCTCAACTTTGAAAAGAAAAATGTTCCGTTCATTCGTGATTAAATCATTATTGTTGATCATATTGATTGGGATGGACTTGACAATGTCATTGCCAATAGGTCAATCGATAAGAAATTTAGAGGAAAAAAATAGACGAAGAGAAGAGGGAGGCTTTGCCGAATCTCCAAGAGTCTTAGAGATTCAATTACCCGTTAAGATAGCTACAAAGGAAGATCTGATAGCTTGGGCAAAATATGTTATGGGTTTAATGGCCTCGAAGATTAATATAACTTTATCAGCGGTAAAGGAAGAATTGTCGAAGGCGAACGATCAAAATCATTTGAGGAAATCTATAAAACAACAAACCTCAAGTCAAACATCATCGAGATTTACCGATATTAAATCGAAGGAACCATTGCAACCTCCTCCACGATTAAACATCGTCAAACAGAATAATAATCTCTTTTTACCGCAATATCCGAACTTTGGTACGAGGAATACTTACGATTTGAACGATGACGAGGTTATACGTAACACAAATGATGTTATCGTACCACCAGCACCAACTTATCTTCCCGTACCATTAACCAATCCTGGAATAGATCCACGATACAAACAGGAAGAACAATCTATCGGTAATTTATTCTTCGATAATTTCGAAGGAAATTTAACGTCTAATAATTTCGATCTCAATACTTTTCACAATGATTTAAACGTTAAAAAGTTTCTTAATAATCCCGTTGAATTATTGTCACCTATAAGATTTAATAATTTTACGACGTTACAAAGAAACTTGACCAATCCTATTCTACCATTAATAAGCGTACCCTTCGAGGCAGTAATAACAATAACGAGAGAAAAATCAAACGAATCTATTATACCACCTAACAAAACGAAAAATCTCTTAGTTATACCAAAGAGAGATCCACCAGATGAATTTCCTCCTTATTTCGAAAGGAATTATACTTTGATCGATCAGGACGGTCAGATAAACGTGATATTCGATGATTTCGTTACGAGGGATAACGATAATGGCACGAAGAAAAATATTAGACAAGAGATCGAAAAAGAGAAGAAGGACAATAAAAAGGATGATAAAAGACGAAAGCCTACGATGCTCGGTGAACTACTGCAACTTCTTCAAATTTTAAGAAGAAATTCGCAGAACGATACTAACGAGGAAATAACCACACCGATTTCGAAGATCATTAAAGGTATGAAGCCACAGAAGATACAAATTGCTCCGGCTTATAACGAGGTAATTCTTTTATCTCTCTCTCTCTCTCTCTCTCTCTTTCTCTCTTTTTCTTTTCATGTTTAATAAAAACATTGTCTCTCTTGAATATACGAAGATAAAATAAAAATAAATCATTTGAATAATCTTTAATACGTTGACGTTCAAGCTGTAATTTATATTTGAATGGGAGGGGAAGAAGCTTTACGTAAAAAAAAAAAAAAAAAAAAGAAAAAAAAAAAGAAATCAAACATCGTTACGTTTAAAATATTTATACAAAAAATAAAAAATAAAAAATATATAAAAAGACATATAAATCACTTTGCTTTATTGATTATAAATTATGTAATTGTTTAAATTAAATTGTTTAAACACATTATTTTATGACAATTAAATGATTTTCTTTACTATTTTGTAAAAATGTTATATAAAATTGTATTACGATGAGCGTCAGCTTGTTAAAAATGCATCGTCGCAAAGAAAAAAATATTTTAAAAAGAAAGATCGTGAGCTTTGTAGTATCTTTGAAACAAGAAAGACAAAAAAAAAAAAGGTAAAAAATTAAATAGAAAAATAAACAAAAAATGAAATGTGAACGATAACTTTCACAAGATAAATAAATGTGAAAGGAAAACGTTTACGTTGTATTAGTAACGTTTCCATGTTAAAAAAGATCTATCCTTTAATTATGTATGCGTCTTCTTCGTTAAAATTTCTCGGGGTGTCAATGATCGATTACTCAAACAAGGATCAGCAGGAGTGTCTTTTATGGGAACAGCGGTAATTGCGTAATGCCACGTCATGGGTATGAACGCGTGTGCGTATAAAAGGAATAAGGAAAAAACAAAAAGCGAAAAACGGAAAAGCAAAAAAAAATGAAACGGAAAGAAAAAAAAAAGGAAAAAAAAAATGTGATTGGTGTGATATTTATCGACAATTAGCCTAGAAAGGAAGTACAATTTTTATTACTTTTTTATTATTTTTATTAATACTATTTATTACATTTATATAAAAATTATAAATAAAAGTTATATATATATATACAAAAATGTTATATATATATATATATATATATATAAAAATGTAAATATAAATACAATATGTGTGTGTATGTGTGTACA
This sequence comes from Vespa mandarinia, assembly GCF_050613455.1. NCBI lineage: Eukaryota > Metazoa > Arthropoda > Insecta > Hymenoptera > Vespidae > Vespa > Vespa mandarinia. Next base: position 9,768,244 of record NC_140814.1, on the reverse strand, counting down.
TATAAATATATATATATATATATATATATATATATGTATATATATACGTATTAAAAGTTAATTATATTCCACATATAATTATATATGCAATCATAATTATATCAAACAGTTTAGATTTATCAAATTTTCTGTATTTTATTGTCTATTCGTTCGACTTGTTATAATTTCGTTTGAGCTACGTTAATTTTTTCGTATATTTTAGTCCACGTTAACAACATTAACAACGACGGAAGAACTTAATGAAACTAATTCTAATTCGCCAGAACTCGAACAACAGGTACGATCAATTGTTTCGAGCTTTTTTTTCTAAAAAAAAAAAAAAGATAAATAAAATAAAATAAAATAAAAAAAGAACAAACAAATAAAATAAAAGGAAAGAATGGAAAAAGAAAAAAAAGCTCGATCACGCCGAGATAATTTATATTTTTTAGATAGACGACGATGATTATGATGATGACGACACTATGGGCGGATCGTTACAATCCTTGGTTGATTTATTGCCATTGGCTGTGCCGATTTTGGAAGATCTCAGTGACGTAAGATAGTTTCTAAAATATTTTAAATCACTTTCAAAAATTAAATCTTTCCTTTTCTCTCTTTTTCTTCTTTTTTTATTTTTTGTTTTATTTAATTAATGAATTAATTTCTTTTTTTTTTCTATCCTTACCATTTTCATTAAAGGTTATCGTGATTTTAGCCAAACTCAGAGACAGATCTGGCTGAAGTTTTACAAGGTGTAATACCTCTGGTACAAGGACTATCTGAAGTGAGTTAATTTCGTCGACATAATATAGCTCACGTAATGATATTAAAAAAAGAAAAAAATTATAAGAAATATGAGAATTTTATTTCTATATCTTTCATGTTAATATTTTTTTTCATTTGTTCTATTTTCTTTTCTTTTCTTTCTTCATTACTTTAGGGTGACGGAGAAGATGCTATCGATATTCCTGGGGCCTTAGTACCGATCCTGTTAAATCTCAGCGGAGTAAGTCGTTCGTATCAAAAATAAATATAACTATCGTTATATTTATGATATTATGAAAAAACGAGAGAGAGAGAGAGAGAGAGAGAGAGTGAGAGAGTTAATTTCAGGGTAAGGATGGACGAGGAAGTGACGTAGCGGCTATAGCTGGACCAGTTATACAATTGATAGCACCATTGATAGGACCATTGATTGGCCCTTTGATCGGTCCATTGAGTCGTTCGAGTAATCCAGTAAGATATCGAGATCGATCACGTTATCCCTTTTGATCATTGTACGTTTATAAAATTTAATGTTTTGTTTTTTCTTTTTTTTTTTCTTTTTTTTTATTACGTTTCTAGCCTTACGGACAAGGTGGATCGTCTTTATCAGCATTGATAAAGTCCGTGGCAGGTCCATTGAGTACGGTAATATCGATTCATATTAAATCCAATACTCATTTGTGAACGAACAAAATTATATACATACATACATACATACATAAATACTTATATTAATTAATATGAATATTTTTCTCTCTTTCTTTACTTTTTTTTTCTTTTCGATTATCACTTGATAATTTTACAGCCAACCGGACCAGGAAAAATGTCACCCCTCTCGAATTTAATAGCCGGGGTCATTGCTAGTCTAAGCAAAGTACGCACCATTAACTTTTTAATAAATTGAAAAACTGTTACTAATTATAAAAATTCTCGCAATTCACGCTGAGGATCAATTAACCCATGACGTTTTTTACGCATATCGCCTATTCCTAGATAAAAGACCGACGGATCTGCTTTTTTCATTTTCATTTTCTTTTTCTTTCTTCTCTTTTATCTTTTTTTCTTTTTTCTTTTTCTTTTTAATACTATTCTAATACTCGTCGTTGTATCTAACAACGCATCGAATCGTATTAACGTTGACGCTTCATTCTTCATATCACGTCATAATTTAACAGTTTATAAACTGTGTTATTCTTATTTAGTTTTTAACGCTTGTTTACATTCGTTTACGCTTAAAGAAGAGGCTTTGCTCATAGAAAAGGTGAAAATATTAAACAGCGTTAACGTAGAATACAAACGTGGCGAAACACATTTGTTTATATTCGTTCATATACTTCCAGGAAATTTCAGTTCCTGGAAAAGGTGGTTATGGCGGCGGAGGACTCGATTTATCAACATTGATTAGTACAGTTGTGTCAGGCTTGCTAGCAGGTACCAGTGCTGGACTCAGTGGATCATCGAAAAGCGATGGCCATAAGGATTCAGCATATTCACCGACCAGCTATGGTGATTATGGTGGATATGGTGGATATGGTGGTTACGGTCCTGTAAGAAATATTTTAACTATTTTATATCAATTCATTTATTATAAATAAAAATCGTAAAAACAAATAAACAAACGAACAAACAAGTAATAATTAATTTGATTATATATTTGACAATGATTCGATCATTTATCATTATAATTCCATTTAATAACATTTTATCAAAAATTTAATAACGTTATATGATATATAATGTTGATATATAATGATTATATATAATGTTGATTGAATTAATAACGATTTTAATTTTTCTTTCTTTCCATTTTCTTTTTTACTTTTGTTTCAAATCTTTACGCCGTTCGTTGGGATGAGCGACATTTGTTAATTGATTTATAGGCACCAGCTCATATGACGAATCCCGTCAATCTCCTTGGAAATTCCATCAAAGGAATAATCAATGGTGCATTGCAATTGGTCGGATCCCTTTTGAAAGCATTGACAGGAATTTTAGGTGCCTCGTCGCAAGAACCAGCACCTTCTTATGGACCACCTACAAGTTATGGACAACCTACTACAAGGGCTCCTTCTTACGCTTACAACTCTTATGCTAATTCTCCAATTGGGCAAACACCACCGCCAAGGCAAACGAGTATCAAGAAACGTATTATTTAATATTCAATTCATTTATTTTTCTTTTCTATTCGACGATCATAAAAATCTCTTAACATCAGTTGGATTCACATGTCGTTTTATATTTCATAATTAATGAAAGTCTCAAACAAATAGATCATTTCAAATAGAATCGAATTTATTATTATTATTATTATTATTATTATTATTATTATTATTATTATTATTATTAAGAGAGAAAAACATTAGAAATATACAAAAGTGTCGCCGACACTAGATTGCCATTTTTTTTTTGTTCGTTATCTTTTCCACGTGTCGCACTCATGTATTTACAATATTTCTTCATCCATTGTAACATAATCCTAACAGGAATAAAACAATTCGTCTTAACTCGATGTAATTCATTTCAAAATAGATATTCTCATATAAACAGATCAACTTATTCAACTGTTATTAACAATATAAAAAAAAAAAAAAAAACAAAAAAAAACTAATCAATTTACGTGATATAAAATTTATTATATATTTAATCATAGTGAAATTTCGTGTTCACGTATCAAATCGTATTATCAAATATATAATATACGATTCATTGTCATCGATATATAAAATTTATACGATACATATCTGAATCTATCATATATATATATATATATATATATATATATATATATATATATGATTATCGTATTAATTTATAATACAAGGACGAACGTTATATTTTATCAAAGGTATACTTTCACTTTGTCCCAGTTTATTAAACACATCATTCTGTGATGTGTTTAGGTTTCGTTAAGTTTCAATTTATTTTTTTCTTTTGTCCTCTCATTTTCTATCTCTCTTTTTCTTTTTTTTTTTTTTAATTTCTTTTTTTGATATCTATTAGAAAAAATCGACTATAAAGGAGAAGTTTTCTTGATATAAATATATAAATAAGTACACGCATGCATCGAATCGAGATCCGTCTATTAAAAGGGGCGGATTTACTCGCGTGCGATATGTCTCTCGATCATATAGGCACATATATATATATATATATATATATATATATATCCATACGTGTACTTAGATACATAGTTACTAACGTGCAACGAAGAAAATGTTTTCCGGAATAAGGAAACCCGGAAATAATCAAAGGAGGGAAGAAAAAGAAAGAAAGAAAGAAAGAAAGAAAAAAGAAGGAAAAAATAAAAAGCAAAGAAGCAATAAATCGTTTCGTCCTGTGTTCGCCCAGAATAATTTTCATTCACGTAACGCCGAATAAAAGATCTTTAGAACATGTTTGTCTTCTATGTAACGTGTTACGAGAACTACTATATCTATGTGTATTTGTTATGTATCAACGTTATATATCGTTATGCGTGTTAGAGAAATCATAAAGAGAAATTGATAGTCTAGTTGTCGGAATTGCGAGCTCGGAAGGAGAAGGATATTACTCGTATAACTAGACTCGAGAAAGAAGTCTCATTTATTTACCAGGAAAAAAGAAGGTAATTCATGTTTGACAATGTTATTATACTTGATGACGATAATTATAAAAGAAATATTTTTTTATTTTTAACGTTATCATATTTTTAATATTATAATTTATCGTGCATATTTAATATTATAATTTTATAATTTTACGATCGATAATGATCGATGAATAACCAGGAAATAAGTATATTTAATCGACGTACAATTAGAGAAAGCGATCAAGACATTGCAAAAAAAAAAAATATATATATATATATGTATGTATTTATGTGTGTGTGTGTGTGTGTATATTTATAAAAATATATAAAAATTTTATTCTTTGTCACATAATTATAAAATGTATCCACATCAATTATCATACTGCAAATAATTTCCAAATAATTCATCATATTTACTCGTATTAATATTTTCGTTTAATAGATTAATTATATATATATATATATATATATATATATATATATATATATAGAAAAATTATTATTATTATTAATTTAAGTATCTTCTCGTAGTCCTTAACAAAACGACGAAATATATTCGATCGATTAACGTATAAACTAGTAAAAAAGAATCATTCATAATCAATCTATAAATATATCAGTTTTTTTAGAAACGAAAAAATTATCTATGCGAATCAATAATAATATATGTACTTCGTAGACATTACGTTCAATCATAGACAACAAGAGTGAAAGCACGTTTCACCGTTTGACCTATGAATGTATCCGACTATCGTCCGGAAGATCATTTTCTTCCGTACGTTTACGATGCCTGCCACCTACGTTCAATGTTCTTACTTGTATACTAACCATGCTAATGTAATCGTACGCTTGGCGAACCGTGAAAGTCTCATTGTTGTGTATCACCGACAAAATAGAAAAAAAAAAAAAAAATAAAATAAAGGAGACATAAAGTAGGAAATCATACAAGTATTTAATTGATCGTAAAAAAAAAAATCTTTTAAGAAACTATTAAACGTATAACTAAAAAAAAAATAATTGATTTTATAATTCCATAGTAAATTCCATTAACTTGGATGATTTTATTTATTTATTTTATATATATATATATATATAGATAAAATTAATTGCTAATAAATAAATACGAAGGGCGTCTTATACAATAATAGATATTTTATTAATTTATGCTATTTGAATAGTACCAGTTAGTGGCATGTGATAAAATCATGATCTCGAAGGCCATTCACTTTCCACATCGAAAGAAAGTTCCATTTTTGTTGAACGAAGGTCGTTGGCTGACCCTCGCCATTTACGATTTAGATACAACTCTCTTACTTTTCCACATTACTTGATGACAGTATATCAAATTCATTTCATTCCTAGAACAAGATTAATTCTAAAAATATGTATTTTTCTTTTCTTTTTATGTTTCTCTTGTCGTTATAAATATTACGTGTACATTTTTTACGTAAAAATAATAAGGATACCATCTAATGTACGTTCGAACTTTTCCGATCGCATTAAGTCAATATGATGAATATAATAGTAGTCTTATTTATTGTATTACTAATATATTTCCCGTAATGCATGATAGTATATATAATAAAATATAAGTTATATAAAATAATAAGATTAAATAAAATATAAATTATATAAAATAATATGGCATATATATATATATATATATATATATATATATATGTATATATACATATATACATATACATATAATAAAACATAAGTTAAATTGTGATTTATAAAAAAATTACAAATACATAAAGATATTTTTAATTATATATCATTAATATTTATTAGTCTAATCACTTTGCATTAGAATTTTAATTTATGATAACATTTAACGTTTAGTAAATTAATATCAAGTTAATCTCCGAATTAGAATGAAATTTGGAATTCTTAATTTCGAATGAAGTATATATTAAATTTTTATTTCTCTCTCTTTTTTTATTTATTACTTTTTTATTATTATTATTATTATTATTATTATTATTATTATATTACCGCAAATAATTTCCTAATCAAAAATAAAATTGTATTTACATTCGAGAAAAATAAAATAATATCTCAAGGCAAAATTGCTAATATGCAAATTAAGGCTTTTATGTTAATAACTTTAAAAAAAAAAAATAATTTGCCAGATTATCTCATCGTGTCATAATATATCGATTTATTTAAAATCATGACATTTCTATTTTTTTTTCGATACTCAATATATATTTTCGATAATATATATATATATATATATATATATATATATATATATATATATATATATAGATAGATAGATAGATAGATAGATAGATACGATAAATTAATTTGAACTATTTAGTTAATTTTAAAAATTAGTTAATCTTGAAGATTGAAGACAATTCTCGACGATGACTATGTGTCAAAAACTAATAGCTCTTTTATCATTAATATTTCTTCATAAAGGATCATAAAGGATGCCGTTGTCACCGACAAAAAAAAGTACTACTTTTTTTTCTTATATATATATATATATATATATGTATAAAATATACATAGATTGATGATAGTAACAAGTCAAGAGAAACCTCATCTTAAGTGGAACAAGATTGAAAGCCTTGAAGATCAGTTGATGAGGAGTCAAGCTGTATAGGCAATTATTAGCAAATAAGAAATTATATAAGACTTGAAAATGTATATTGCAAAAAGTCATATGGCCGTAAAGTATTGTAGGGGTTAAATTTACAGAATCTTGGAATTTCAGTGAATAATATTTATAAGTAGGTCGAATATGCTTACCTCTCGGCAACTTTGTACAAGGATTTTCTTTATAATAATATCGCAAGTAGACCACTAAGATCATGACCTCTATCCTTGAGGTCTCTTTGCCACGAGAAGATGTATGTATCATTTTCAAAAGGATCGTTATGTACATATGGTTGATCGCCGTGTTCTAGAATGTTCTCTTCTATAAATATAAGTTCGTTCTCAGCAAAAACTTGTCTTTGATTTTAAATATGTAAACATACCTATTGATTATTATATACTATAGATTATTATAAACAAAAAAAAAAGAAGAAAAAAGAAAAAAGAAAAAGAAAGAAAAAACAACAAAAAAATAATGTCGATGATGAAGAGAAAAAACGTTCATTATCGATCGTTTTAGACATTAGAGAATAAGATTTTCTTTCGTAATTATTTAACCTGAGTTCAATGATTTTTCAAATATCGATAGCATAGCTTGTGTAAAAAAAAATTCCATAATTCGTACGTTATACCGCCATAATATAAAAACACGAAAGAAGTCAACCGGTTATCCGTTTAAGCTTCGACCGTTTCAATGAAAAATATAAAAAAGAAAAAAAAAAGAGAAAGAAAAACACGAAGTAAATTGAATTGGAATGTAAAAAAACTTTACGATTGTCGTGATAAATTTTAATAGGAATTTGTAATATTCGTCTAGAAGGACGAATAAGAGGAATTCATTATGATATCTGGCCAATAAGAGCTCGAACTTGAATTAATTGAAAATAACGAGATATCTTGTCTAACCTCAATTGAAATCGTTGAAGTTGTAATGTTAAAATAGAAAAAAGTTTTGTTATTTTTCTTTTTTTCTTTTTTTTTTTTTTTGTTCTTTTTCTCTTTTTAACATGACAATAAATCAATCAAAACGAACGATCAAGTATACGTGCATAATTCAAAATATATTGGAGAACGATCAATTGAAAGTTCCAGTTTGAAATATTCATGTGATATTTAATTATTTGCTTTTTATTTTTTTCTTTTTTTTCGTTGAAATAATTAATTATTTGCATTCAATCGCATACGTACGCTTAAACTGACGTTAGAAACAACTCTTTGACGTCCTTTGATCCTCTTAGAATTTTTTTTATCTTTTCCATATTGTAAAATCTTTGAGACGAATTATACGAAGATCGAAAGAAAAACAATAGGCTTTAATTAAACAAACGATGAGGTAAGACGATCCTAAGATCAATGATTTAAAACAAATTTATGATTTAATAACATTAGTAAGAAGATACAACATCAAAATGATTCTTAACTTCGTAATAAATAAAATGGGACTCCACTTTTACCTCTTTCATTTTCTATGCATTCTCGTAGTCAGATATTACGTAAGATATTCGCAATTCGTCTGATCTTTTGCTCCATGACCTCTAGATAGTCAGTCCGCTTTCTAACTGCATTTCATTATAAGCCCCACAGTCTCATAAGCGTCGTTTTATTAACTCACAAAAAAACGCACACATCGATATATCTTATCGAGATCGTACGTTTTCTCATTCGGCACTTATTAACATTCCTTCGTTTTATTACTAAGATTTAAAGAACGAGTGATAATCATATGCGGAAGGATTAATCAAAACAAATTAAAAAGAAGAAGAAGAAGAAGAAGAAGAAGAAGAAAATTATTCTTTTACTTAGGAATTTAATGCTAGTTTTATATACATGTACGTATACATATATGTGATATTATTCATGAAACTTTACGAACTTGTGACGAAAGATCGAGCTAGCGATGACGTATAATTAACGTTTAAATAAAGTATACGTGTAAAATAAACGTTTCGACAAAGTAAGATTTCTTGATATAATCCAAGAAACGTAAATACTAATTATAATGGAGCATCTTATGGAGAAAAGCTTCGTAAGAGATTATTATAGTGTAATAATATCCTACAGCATGCATGATAATCGATTAAATTTTATATTAGGAATGTGTAAATGAAAAAAAAAAAAAAAAGAAAGAAAAAAAGAAAAAAAGAAACGAAAAGATACTGAATTAACTTTCATAGTAAGTAAAACGAAAAAAAAAACTTGATCGACGTTAAAAACCTCTCTCTCTCTCTCTCCCTCTCTCTCTCTCTGTCTATCTCCTTCTCAGTCATTAAATCGCATAATAAAAAAAAAATTGTAGAAATAAAGTATTAGGAACAAGCTACTTACTAAAATAACAAAATCCAAAGTGAAATAATGATACCCAGTTTCGTTTGACCGATCGAACTTTGTACAGATAATTTAGCTCTCGAAAGTGTTAACGAACGATTATGGGTTTCTGTTCTTATATACTTACGTATGTATCTATTTTTATTCTTATAACTATTCACGTACATTAAAGAGAAAAAAAAAAGAAAAAGAAAAAAAGAAAAAAAAAAAAATACATAGTGGACTTTGTGATGATAAACTTTTACCACATAGCGCATTGATCGATACAATATAACACATGTAAGTGTAATATACTTACGTACACGCATAATGATCTATTACGATTGCCATAACTAGGTTCCTCTTTTATATCTTATTTGTCCTGTTATCTTAAGAAGTAAAAAGACTTTAATGGCGCGATGACGACGTTACGAATAGGAAGTTTCACAGTGCGGAGAAAGTTAAGGACGACATATTTATTCGGGTTATACGGTCGATCGAAGAACAGAGAACTCAGACTCAGCAGCAGGTTTATTCTAAGAGAAGATCTTACGTAAAAGATATATCTCAGTGAAGATCTCGAGAAATTGAAAATGAAATCGTCGAATCGGAGTCACATTCTTTTAAATAAAAGAAAAAAAGAAAAAAAGAAGAAGAAGAAAGAAGAAAAAAAAAACAAAGAAAAAGAAAGAAAGAAGGAAAATGCAAACTTTAGAGGCGTTTGAGTTAGACATCCGTGAAAGTGACCACGCACATTCGAACGTGAGTGCTATCGGCAATATATACGCAGCAATATATTAGTCACGCCGATAATTCATCTCTTTCTCAGAAGAGTAAAATTTCTTTTTTCTTTTTTTTTTAGATTTTTTTTTTTTCTTTTTTTTTTTTTAGTTTCATAGAAAACTTAAGGAAGAATTTAAATAAAACTTTCGAACTTTTTAATGCAAAAGCAAGTATAACAGTAAGAGTCGTTGAAGCCGTTAATCAATAGATGAAACAATTAATATCATTTATGATATTATGTATGTATATATATATATATACATACTATTACCATATAGGCTATGTATACCTACATATATATATACTATTAAGTCTTCAAAGAATTTATCACGAAATTCAATATTTACCATTCGTACAATCCAAGCTTAATTATAAATATCATTGATATAACGATCGTAAATTGGAAATAATATTTATGATTAGATCATTCGTAATGAAAAAAAAAAAAAAAAAAAAAAAAAAGAAAAGACAGAGAGTACACAGTCGATAAACGTTTAATAAGTGAGATCCCCTTTAGTGTTGCCCGATTAAACGTTGTTTAATTCAATGTAATTATTGGGAATTAACTTAATTCTTTATTTTTTTTTCATCTACAAGATTATAGGAATATATATATCGTGAGATATATGTATTGACATAAGCATGTGTTCTATAATTACTATACAAAATTCGTGGATCGTGCGAGACATCGTTGTCGTTTTGTCGGTCGACCAATTTCCCCATGACGACTTTCCTTCTCGTGAGTCTACTCGTCCGGCTTTATTCCGTCGACGGCGAAGCTACGTGTATTAAGTGTCGAACTATCGGCTCCGTAACCAGCGCGCTAACTTTAACTCAGCCTCGTCGTTGATTCGTTCGATCTATCAAATGATCTATCGATCGATCGATAAATAAATAATCAATTGATCACGAGATCGACTCGATAATTTCGTGAATTTATATATTCATAATATATTCACTTAGATTGACTAACCGGTTTTCTATCGGACACTGAGTAAAGTATATTAGAATTTGAAAGTGTGTACATGGCGCGTAGCGACGAGTGCAGTGTCACGATTTTTTTCATTTTAATCTTTCTTGAGTAAGAGAGACAGAGACCGAAAATAAAGAAGGAGAATAAGGAGGTGTGTTCTACGATTTTGTTGGTTGAGAAACACTGTCAGAGTGAGACCGAGCTTTACGAATAAGCTTTACGAGAGGAAGAGATGGATCATCGTTGTTACTCTCGTAGAAAGTTTCATTTATGAAAGTCTCTTGACGTTATTAACAATCGCTAATACGTATTATTTAGACGTTTCGATTGGTCCACTACGGTGTCGCGATACTTTCCTTGAGGATCACTGTGACGATAAAGGAAAAAAAAAAATAAATAAATAAATAAATAAAAACATCTATCTCTATCTTTAAGAAATAATAATATTTGTGATGTACGATCTAGACGATCGTAACTATCGAAAGGTTTGTATAAAAATGTCGCATTAAGGAAGCCGCAATCGATCATCGACATTCGTTCGAGGTGCGCGTATCAAAAAATTTCTCTCGTCAATTAAATACTAGTTGAAACTTTCTACGTTGAGTGTCGAAAACAATGTAGAATATTCTTCGACATTTAAATCGACGTTAAATGAATGAGTAACGAGTCACGTGAATTGCGGAAATCGAACGTGATTCCACGTACGTGAATCGTTTTCTTTAATTATCAATATCGGAAGTGGGTAATTTTTTTTTGTTTGTTTTTTTTTTTTTTTTTTTTTTTTATCAAGAAGGCCTCACTAGGTAGATAAATAAGTAAGTAAATAAGTAAGTAAACAAGTTCTTTTTTAATGTCATAAAAAGCAAAAAGCTATCGGTTCCGGGTTAACGAACCGTGTTCCCCAGTCAAGTTTCAGAGATCCATTGAAGTTTTTTGAATTAGTCGATTTTTTGGAATGTCGTGTTGATCGATATCGTTGATATCATCTTGTGATATCATCTTACGTGTCACATTACGTAAAACACTCTAGAGAATCCTGTTCTCATTTTTTTTTACTCTTACTTAAGGCGTTTGGAAGATCACGAGAGAATGAGAGAAATAAGTTGGACTCTCTCTTTCGTTGGAAAGTTATACACGAGCGTTCTTGAACGTTTGAAATGCCGCTAGTATTTTAAAATCGTGACGCTACGTGGCACCACTCTACGAGTTTAAAAGATTGTCTGACCACATCGTTAGCCTTTACTACTTTCTACGTAAATCCCTATATTTCGTCATACGTCAGACTCGTATTCAGCAAACATTAGATATTACTTGTCCCTTGTAACACATTAAAAATGGTTATATTACTTTGGTTATAACAACGCGACGATTTGATTCAAGGTTCAATTAACTAAATTAACAGGATATAAAAGAAGTTAATATATTTCTCATATCAGTTCATTAAGTCAATCTGAATAATAAAAATCATTTTGAAAATAATAAATTCTCCTTGTACGTTTGTTTTTCAACGAGTCATGTAAATTTCATGAGAACCAATATAGACTCGTTTTTTTTCTTTTTTTTTTTTTTTTTCGTTATTTCGTAAATTTAATATTCCAAACCTAATTATAATGTTTTATAATAAGCATAAATTTATTTCATTTATTTATTAACTATTCAATAAAAAGATATTGACCATGAGATGTCAAGCTAATTCTTCATTAAAATACGTGGGTTGTTCGCTACTATTTAAAACAATTTTGGCTGGATAAGAATTTACGTAACGTTAGACCTGAGAAAAAAAACGAAAAAAATAAAAAGGAAAAATAAAGAGAATAAAATATATATATATATATATATAGAGAGAGAGAGAGAGAGAGAGAAAGAGAGAGAGAAAATATCGAACAAGTTCATTGACTTGCGACGCATTTGAATGAACTGTCTGACAAGACGTATTCATTCGTTTGCTTATGTAATCACGAATTCCATGAAAAAGATGGACAGTAAAATAATGCGTACACGTAGAATCAGTATATATGCAGGTGAAATTATTTGATTGGTTAGCATGAACGACAGAACAAATATATAATGCGCCAATGACGAAGTTGCGCCGAATGCATTCTAAAAATTGATTCGAGTCCTTGATCCTTTCTATCGACGTTTTCGTGCAACGAATTGAAAAGCGTGTTCGAAAATTTACTATAGATTGTATTCAGAGCGAAGAGTATTAAACGAGATAAATAATGAAATATTTCAATAATTATAATAACAAATTATTTTTATTATAATAAAACGATCAAGATGAAAGTTTTATCTCGGTTCGTGGATTCCTATCGATCGATATCGATCGTTATTCGATCCTGAAATTAATTATTAGAAAATTTTTCTATCGATAATTTTCTAACGTGAAATGGTAAATAGTAAATCAAGATTACGGTCAAGGTGAAAGGACGGTAACACGAATTGAATTTTTACGATCAATGTCGATTTAACGTTCTTAATTAGTAAGGTGTTTCGTGCCGATGAACAATCACAATTAGCGTTGTTGGAAAAAGTTATTATGATTGGAAACGATTACTTTAACGAAGTATTACGTAAAAATTTTATAAACTAACTCGATGGCTTTACTTTCTATCGAATATTCTTTAATAAAAAAAATATTATGTGTTTTCTTTTTTCTATCATTAAATAAAAAAGCGATATGATATATAAAAAAATATATATACATATACATATATATATATATATATATATATATATATATATATATATATACAGAATATAATAGAATAAAAATAGAGAGAGAGAGAGAGAGAGCAATAGAAAAATGGCTACATGGATGAGACATTTTTTTGAATATATAAAATAACATAAATGGAGAATCTAATTAATAAGAGAAATTAAATTCATTAAAACTAACAGTCACATAATTCGCATTTTATTCGAATAACATGAGATAATAAATACATATACGTGATTTACTCATGAAAATAGAAATCAAATTTGAAGAATAAAAACAAAAAAGATCGTTTGAAGGTGATCAACATTATCCACATAATTATATTACAGAGGATTATGTTTTGATCAATAATATATTATTCAAATTTAATAGAGTAATAGATTCATCTCATTAATAATTCATAAAATCGATCTCGTTATTTCGTCCATTATCGATTTCTTTATTATTTCATCCTAATCACGAATGATATCGAAAAAGGGATTACGATGGGATCAATTATTTCATTGAATTGCAAATGTATTTTATATAAATTCGTTATTTATAGGACTACTTAAAATACGTTTTAACCGGAATATTTTTAATAGCATGATATATTATATTATTTAGTAGTGTTGATGATATTGGTGCTGGTGGTAGTGGTAGTAGTTGTAGTGGTGGTGGTAGTGGTGGTGGTGGTGATGGTGGTGGTGGTGGTGGTAAGGGAGGAAAGGAGAAAAGTGGGGTGGAATAGAACAGAAAAGGGTGGGGTAATAAGGCAAAGAGGTAAAATATACAAGAGATCCATGTGGTTTGCACGAAGCAAATCGAAAGTCTCCCACCACTAGTCGTTTATAGTGTGGCTCACAATTCTCGAAGCTTGATTCTCGATTCTTGAAGGGGCACACATGCTCGGCTTCGTTCCCTCGACTTTGTAAGACATCGGAACCTCCTTCACTGTGGTCCTCAAACGAGCCTCGTACTCCGTCAGGTACACATCTCTTCGCTCACCTGCATTCAACTTACTGTCTCCTGTAAGTTCAACGTCTTCATCGACTATTATAAAATTTCGTTGTTTATTTCTTCTTTTGTTTGTTTGTTTGTTCGTTTGTTTGTTTATTTCTTTGTTCGTTTATTCGTTCGTTCATTCTTCATTTTCGTTATCAACGTATACACGTGTATATACACCTAGGTGTAACAATTTACATAATTACGTGTTATATGCACGTATGTATGTATATATATATATATATATATATATATCTACATACATTTTTATTACAACGAAATGTAATTTACCGTCGTGAATTTTATTCGGGCTTTTTTTGTAACTGTTTATCAATTAATATTCTTTCCAAAAGATTTCTTTTTCCGTTCGTTAGTGATCGACGTTTTACATCTTATGTATATATACATATATATATATATATATATAATTTTGAGTGACATTTAAAAGCAACGATTTAACAGTTCCATATATATCGGATTAAAATAATTAGTGTTTTATCATGACAGAAGAGGCACATTTATCAATGTTAGAACGGGATTTAACACATAATCGAGATGTAATCGATTGTACTTTCCTTCCACCTTTCACTTAACTTTTATATCGTCTTTCGATCAACAGCCCCTTCATGTTCTTCTTCTTCTTCTTCTTCTTCTTCTTCTTCTTCTTCCTCCTCTTCTTTCTTCTCTTCTTCTTAATGACATTATAATATAAATCGATGTTATTTCTTTTTCAAACACGCAGGTTTAATTTATAACAAAAAGAAAAAGGGGAAAATAAGGTGGGTGAGAAAATGAAGTTCATGTGGACGTTGTGCGGTTTGTTGCTGATCGCCAGTATCGTTGCTTCCAATCCAATAGTAAAAAGAGATGCCGAAAATGATCTGAGCCCTTTGAATGAAGTAAGTTGACATAACGAAAAAAAAAAAAAAAAAAAAAAGAAAAAAAAAAAAAAAAAAACGAAAAGAAAATATTCGTAGATCGTGATTAACCTATGAATTTAAATGGAAAGTCATTCTAATCGAATGACCTTGACTACTTTTAGAAAGCCTACGAAATCGTCCTCCATCGTCTTAGTTTGATACTTATGTATGTACACATGTACGTTTCAATAATGCATCGAGACATTACGTGCGAATAGTACAACGTCCGTTACTATACATCGCGATTTTCCATTGCGCCATTTCGCTCGCTTATGAATAACAACCTCGATTTGCGGTAGCTTATTGCTTAATGAGAGAAAACGATGTTTATTATAGAAGCGTAGAGAAGAAATATCTCTATGACAATATGATCGTTGAACGGTGTAATCAAATAAATGTATTTCGTCGTAATGGACGTTTAATTTTTAATTTTACGAAATTGTATAATAACATCGTAAACGGTGTCGATAACGGGTATTATGAACTTTTGTCTCTTTCTTTTTTCTTGTGTTTTATTTCTTTTTTTTTTTTTTTTCTTTGAATAAAATAAAATTAAATCATCAAGTGGAATTAAATTCTTTAAATAAATAACATTTCCAACTCGGACGTTGTACTTTAGATCATTTATATATCTTTAAATTAGAATATAGTGACGTTTAGAAAACGGACAACTAGATTTGATTTGATGAGTGGTAGGATTGAAGGAAGAAGGGGTGAAGGAGAGAAAAAATATACAAGGTGGAGAGGGAATAAGAGAAAGAGGTAGAAAGATAAAGAGAGAGAGAAAGAGAGAGAGAGAGAGAGAGAGTTTCGGTCCGGAGGAACAAGTCGAGAGTGAAAGTAAACGGTTAAGTTTATGAGACGACAGAGATACATAGATTCACACTTTTAACATATTTTTCGCGCGCGCGCCCTCTTGTCATGTGTCATAGATCATCGATAAATTATTATTGGCACGTTACACGATCGTTCTCTATTCCGAACTTATTTTTCTTTTTCTTTTTTTTCTTCTCTCTTTTACTCTTTCCAATTAAAAATATTGATATTAATTAATGAGACTTATTAACCCGTTATCCATTCCCATTGATTTCTCCGTTATTACATAAAACTTTTAAGAAATTAAGAATTATTTATAGAAATCGTGAAAGTTGTGCAACTATCTTGTATAATTCATCGAAATATTTGTGATTTGCAAATAGGTGTATGTATTCGAGGCTGACGAGGATCAAAGTGTTGACGATGAGAGAGCTGACAGAGATAAGAGAAAAATTGGTGTCGTCAAATTGGGAGTGTCGAATGGTATTATCAACTTTGTCTTTGGTGTAAGTAATTTATCGTTGTCCTCGATTAAAATTAATTACATGAGAAATAAAAGGAATAATAAAACGATAAATATGAATGTGATATTTTTAGAAATTAGATGCCTTCCTGGACGCTAAGACAAAAGCATTAACGATATTGGACGAATCTAATAAAGCTAAAAACGCAATTTTTGGCATAGACAATACTCAATCAGCAACCAGTCAATTTATCGGCAGTCTTGTCTCTCAAAAGATTCATGCTGGTACGGCCAGTATCAATCCGGTGATAAACAGTGCCTCGACATTTTTTAATACTGCGAAGAATGGATTGGCCAGTGCGTTCGTTTCAAAATTGGCGCCATTGAGTTCTATTGTCGGTGGTCTTAGTGGTGGAGGAACAGGTATGAAACATACAGAGAGAGAGAAAGAGAGAGAGAGAGAAATTTCTTGCCGTCTTTATCGTCATATTTTTTTTTATATATATTTAACTTCATTTATATTTATATATATATATATATATATATATATATTCATTATTATTAATTTTTAATGGATATATTTAGCTACAGGTGGTGTCAGCGTTGGAGGAGGAGTCAGCGTAGATAATGGAAGTTCTGGTGCAGGAGCATCCCAATTATTGGGTAACTTACTCTCCTCAAAAGTAGGAATTATATCAAACCTGAGCTCCGGTAGTAGCGGTGGAACTTCCGATACTTCGAGCGGAAGCGGAACCAATGCTAACTCTGGTACCTCTGCTGGAATTAATCTTGGAGCGTTCGCGAATCTAGGAGGGGTAGGATTATATTAATCGATTATAATAATCTTTTTTTTTTCTTCTTCTTCTTCTTCTTTTTCTTTTTTTTTTTCTTTCTTTGCGTGTGTGTTTTTGTTTATGTGAAGGGTAATACAGATACAAGTAGATCTCACTTTTACGAATTATAAAATTTATCTTTTGTCCCGGACAATTATATAATTTTATTATTATAACTGTAAAGACAATTTGTTTTTTTTTTTTTTAACGAAGGATAAATTTGTTGGATATTACGTTATTTAGAAAGAAAAAAAGAAACAAACAAAAATTCGTCAAGTGGGAACTACGTGTACTTTATTATTTTTTTCTATCTGCAAAACGGTCCTCTTCTTTTTCTTCTTCTTCTTCTTATTCTTCTACTTCTACTTTTACTTCTTTTTCTCTTATAATTATATAACAAAACAGATTTGCTCTTTTTCTTATATATAATTTCTAGTCATTTTCGAAAAAGATATCTATTTTTGTTTCTATTCTTTTCGTATCACTCTCACGTCTATCTTTCGATCTATGGTCAAGAACTAAACGTTCAATTTGAAATTTGAAAATAATTATAACAGCTTTATTGCCTTTGCATAATTATTTATAGAATTGTATTATTTATATATTAATCGATAACAAGGTTCGCTTCGATTAACTAATCCATTTGAAAATCATTGGAAAAAAAGTCAAACAAAAAAGGCAACGTCTAGCTTAGCCTGGCTTTCTTGATGATTGCATAATAGTTAAATTGCACTCAATCGCATTCATTGCAATAAAATGCAGTAATAAACTTCATCATTAAATAATAAATAGGGTCAAAGATTTATCTAAGTATCATTAGCATTGTCATTCATTCTAATGCTCTTTTAAGTTTTAATTTTCTCATTTTCTTATATTCTTTCCTTTTGTCTTTACTTTTTTCTTTTTTTTAATTCATTCTAACATCTTTCTTTTTTTTTTTTCTTTTTTTAACGATTTCTCATTAATCAATTTCAATCGCATTTTTAAAAACGAAAGCTTTCTTTAAACGAACTCATATCAATAATACTTGACAATGTCTTAACAAAATCTAATGTGGCTTGAGAAAAAGACATAAACAAAAAAGATGAAAACAAATAAAAACACTTTTAACGAGTACTGAAAGTAGCTATTGTGCATAACAGTATGATTACCAGCCACCAAATACGGCGTAATAAAAGGCTTAAAACGGGGGAATTTGGAAACTGGACTTTTGGACTGTTGACCATCGAAAGGCTACATTTGACCGAAGATCATCATTCTTCCAAAATAGCGATGGACATGCCATAATATAAAAGAGAATACGAGAGCAAAAAGAAAGAAATAGAAAAAAAAAAAAAAAGAAAAAAAAATCGAATACAATAAAAGAAATTGAAGATAGAAAGATAAGATCGAAGAGGGACCGACAATATTGACAAAGTGATCAAGATTTCAATGATAAATGGACATTTTTTGTTTTCACTTTTCTTTTTTTAGCTCGGCCGATAAAACGCACAAGGACTAGGCACACCCTTCCCCTTCCCCCTCTTTTTCTTCTACGAGTGTAAAACCCAGTTTGCGACGCTACCTTTTTCTTCTTGAGATTAAGCATCAAGCAAGTTGTTGAGAAAAAAAAAATAAAACAAACGAACGAACAAACAAACAAACAAACAAACAAACCAAACAAACATACAAACAAACAAAAGCAACTCTTGCTGTTCCCGCGTTGTTATTGTAATCTCGTTAACGCTTATCATTTAATCAAGTTTAAATACTTTTGAAGCAATCTCCGTGATATATATATATATATATATATCGAAGAGATTTCGAATCTCTTTATATGAATTTATTGTCTGTAAATAATTTCACCTTCAATAGTATTATTACTTTTCTATTATATTTTTTCTTTCTTTCTTTTTCCTTTTTTTTTTCTCTTTTACTTTTCCTTTTTCTCTTTTTTTTTTCTTATCTTCGTTATAAGGTACGATTCAATTCCCTATAGGATCCACCGATATCGTGTGTTAATAGTGATGTAAATAGTGCATCTTTTTTACGTATAATGCCACGTATAATAACAATAACGACGACGACGACGACAACAACGACGACGACGATGTTGATAATGACGACGATAATGATGATGATAATGATGATGGTAATAGATAATAATGATTATACGAAATAAACTTATTATCATTTATTTGTCTACCACTTGTGATTAGACATAGTCTTCATTTTTAGTGAAGTATGAATATACAGGATCCTTTCCTCATTTCCTGTCATAGTTTATATATTATTTATTATAAAAGAGACGATATATTTTTTCGTTTCTTTTTTTTCTTCTCTTTCTTCTCTCTTTCTTTTTTTTTTTTTTTTTTTTTTTTTAATTAAAATACAAATCAATTCTAACCATTAAATAATATATCGAAAAGAATGTAATCGTGGTATATATATATATATATATACATAGAACTTGATATTATTTATACGAAGTCATCACTAGTGAATAGTGAATAAAGAAATTCCCTATAATTCTCTAGGAAAATCTTATTATAGGAACAAATTGTCATAGATTAATCGTACAAACCACATACACATATACACACACGCACGCGCATATATATATATATATATATATATATATATATATATGACATATAGGCACGTATACATACGTTCGAAAATTTATAAATAAGGCAAAAAAAATATGATTCAAAGATATGATTAAAGTAGTGAAAGTATTCGCGGTTGATACGAGGAAGCTGGTAAGGCTTGAATGATAAAAGTATTACATAGAAACGCGTTGTTTGTTTAGAAGACTGAGAGCAGTTCTACAACGACAACAACGGAGGAAAATATTCCGATGTTCGATAGACAAAAGGTATCATTGGATATACCGCCACGTATCTTTGGTTCTGGCTTCACTTTGATCACGAACATAAGTAGAATTCTCAACAACATTATTCTTGTAAGTATATTATATCGTAATTTTATCGATCGTTTAATAAACCTATACTATGTTTTAATTAATTAAAGAAGAAAAATATAATCTCTTGAAATTTAATGAATGATAAATTACAAAGCACTATTCGCTCGATCGAAAAAAAAAAAAAGTACAATGATGCAGAAGTATCGAGAAAAAATATAGACAATATAGGCAATAATTGTGACAGTATCGTAAAAAAAAAAAAAAAGAAAAAAAAAAAAAAAAAAAAAAAGAAACTCGTTACATATCATTTCTAGAAATAATTCTAGAGACTATGATTAGAATTTTTAATGTTTTTATGCGGCACACAAGAAATTAGTTCCTCAGTTAGTTCTTCTCTTTTTTTATTTTTGTAATATGCAAATATCGGTGAACGTAATAACGTCAATTGGTTGTCTTAGTGATAGTAACAGTAAGAAAACCAGTTATCCTAGATCAAAGTTCTTTAGGATAAAATCAAAGGTTTCAATATATGAACTTATTTACTGTACGAAGAATTTAAAAAGGAGAATGTTGTGATTTATAGTATCTTTTTTATCTTTTATATATGTATATATATATATATATATATATATATATATATATATATACACATATCTTGCTTAATAGAAAATAATAATTAGAATGACTTTAGTTTCATGTTTCATAATTTTTTTCTTTTTTTTTTCTTTTATAGAAAGAAAATACTTTTTTTGAACTTATTATCTCTTACGTTTCAGAATTCAGCCCGTCGAACACAGACGCTCCTAGAAATCTTCAAACCCTTTTTTCGAGGTGTCTTCGCTATAAAAGGTTTACCATCGGATAATCCACAATAATGAAATTATTCATTAAACACATTGACATATCGTAGAATCCTGAAAAAAAAAGATTCAAGATTCATAATCGATTTTCCATCTCTAAGTGATTTAGTCGATTTGATTACTACAATTCTTTTTATCGATCCTAATATTATCTATCATATCGATTCAATTTTCTTTTTTTTAATTTTATTACATCATACTGATAGGAATATATTTGCAATGGAATTTTTACTATCGTAAAAATCGTTTTTAGAAAGAGAAAAGGTGAAAAAAAAATGAACAGGAATAATATTATAATAATATTATAATATATATATATATATATATATATATATATATATATATATGTATATATATATATATATGTGTGTGGTGCAAACAGTAAAACAGTAAGCTTCCTAGAAAGATGCCATAAAGAGTTGAACGAATGAGGATACAATATTTTTTTATTGTTATTGTTGTTATAATAAACGATTTTATAATAGAGAAGTCACTAACGATCGTTGAAATCTTTTATTACTGAATACATACATATACATATACATATACATATACGTAAATAGATGAGAAATCCGTGAATAAAAGATAATGGCTTCTCTCAAATAAAATTGATTTATAATAATGTAGGAAGTACCAAAAAGTATAGTACGAGTTATAGTATTGTTTAATTTTTTTTGTTTATATATATATATATATACTTTAGAAATAGAATCGAATAAGGTCATCATTTTTCGACCAATAGTTTTTTAAGGATTTAACGCTTAACTATCATAAACGATACTATGTATGAATATAAATGATATGTAGGACTGTTACGTAAGATCATAGGTTAATCATTTAAAAGGTGAGTTATATATTACTTTCCTTTTCGCATGATCACGTAACGCGGTGAACACGCATACGAAAATTTCTTGCATGTCCAGATTCGATCTGACAATAATACCTTTCGGATATTAAAATCGTATCGAGACATCTAATAAAGACAACTTGAATTGTCGGTTCTTACTATAATAAAATAGTACGTACGTTATTTTCATTTGTATTTTGAGCAAAGATAAGATGAAAAAAAAAAGATGATATTTTATTTTGTAAATAAAATAAAATCCAATCGCAAACCTCGCAATTATTTTCATTTTTCGTTTCACTTTCCTCGTTATATGAATATGTTTGTTATATCCGGTGAAAGCTTCTCTCTCTCTCTCTCTTTCTCTCTCTCTTTTGCTTTCGATTATTTTAAGAGAGAAAAAGAAAGAAAGAAGAAAGATTCGGAGAAAATCCGAACATTATCGCGGAAAGTATTAAGAATGCGTATATAAAACTTCCGGCTACCGGAAAGGACTCCGTAGAATTTATGAGACAGTCATCTCAGTTATTTCGAGATAATCGATAATTTCATGCTTGCGGGGAATTCACGTAACGGGTGATGAAAGAATTGAGAAGAAACGCGAATAACGTTTTATTAAAAAAACTGCGTGTGTGCTAAATGAAGTAATAAAATTTTGTAGAAATTGATCGACCTAACCGATCGACAATTTCCAGTTTATATATATATATATATATATATATATATATATATATATATACACTTGAAAATACGCAATAAATTAAGTAGGACATTAACAACCAGTTTTTCATTCTTTTTTTTTTCCTTTCCATTTCTTTCTCTTACAATATTCCACATATATAAATTTTATAAGTAAATGCAAAATTCCATGGTATTATGTAGTATCATTAATTTTCTTTTTTTGTTTCGAAGAAAAAAGAAAAATCAAGAAAAATTTTTTAATGATATCACTCGATTAATCTTGATATTAATAAATTATCACGTAGATTTAAACAATTGAATGAATTAGAAACTCTCTCTCTCTCTCTCTCTTGTTTTCCTCTTTATCGTTTGCATTTTGAAAGAAAGAAAGGAAGAAAAAAACAAACAAACAGAAAGAAAACAAATAAGAAATAAAAAAATGTACGGTTTTTTCTTTTCTCGTGAATGATTTTTTCTTTTTGACAATGTTATATACATATGTATAAGAGATCGTCGTGTATTAGAAAAAAAAATATAAATAACAGCGAAATAGAACGACGAAAGAAACGTTACGAAACATTAGATCTTTTACCTTGAAGAAGTGAATGTAAATGGAAAAAACAATTATGCACTTTGACACTGCACTTACCTATTTATCTACGTGATACATATATATAAATATATATATACATATACGTATCTATTTCACATATATATATTTACTCATATATTTATGTGTTAATAACGACGTTTCTTTTTGATCATTTTATCTGTATATTTTTCTTTCTCTTTATCCTTTTTTCTTTTTCTTTTTAATCAATGAAGAATCAATAAGAATTGACTTCGCAAATAATAGAGAATTTAATGTATTTCACAAAAGTAGGAATTCAAGTCGTATCCTCGACTTATTAATGGAATCAGGTATTTCAGTTTATTTTTTTTTTCTTTTTTTTTTTTTTCAGTTTTCTGTAATTACATATACAAGTATATTTAAAACCTTATCGATAAGAATGTCTTCTCGTAGAATTACATCGATCAAGTGTAAACATTATCATTGTATATGCTAGGCGTGGTTCTGGTTCGATGTACTTTGAAAAATAACACCTTTGAATTACTTTCCTACGTACTTATCTGTCGTAAGGATTATCATACTTCAGGCTGATATATTCATCATCGAAATGACATATTCATATCGTAATATAAGCTTTCTTTTTTCTCTTTATTTTTTTTTTTTCTTTCTCTTTTTCTACAGTCAGCATTAATAGAATCCTTTTTGCGTAATTCAAGATCCTAAATAAATTCTTACAAAATTTAAATATTATGTAAAACGAATAATGCAATCGAAGACCATTAACAAATCTTTTTTTCATTTTTTTTTTTTTTTGCTTCTTTCCTATAAAATTTGTGAACAAATTAATGATGATAATTTCATAATTTTCCACGATTTATAACATATTCAAGCGAGTTATTCAATAGAATGAAATATTTACGTGTTATTACGACATGGAAAGATGACATATGGATGGTATGGCGGAGCAAAAAAAAACTAACAAAGGTTAGTCCAATAAAGAATTTAAGTGGATTTGTTCGGTTCAAACACGAAAGACAAAGATATTTCACTTCTTAAAAATGTGGATGACCTTCGTAGCTGATACGAAACACATTGAAAACTCAGAGAGAGAGACTCATCTCGTTAGTGTCGTTTCTACCGGCCGACAAGATGCACTCTGTCTTATTTTCGCGCTCGATTCATTCCACAGATTATTAGAAATTTTTTCAAACGAAACAAATTCGAAATCGATCCGTCGACTACGTAACAAATTAATTACTTTCTGTGTTTGTAAAAGTAAATTCGATATTTTTGTGGAAAAAAATTTCAAAGGTAAGACTAGGAACGAACTTATTTTTCAATCGATTAATAAGATTTTCTATGTTGCATTGAATTAATCGTTTGTTCGTTGTTGTCACTTTTCTTTTCTTTGGTTTTTTCTTTTTTGGTTACGTTAAAAAAAAAAAAAATAAAAATAAAAAAGAATAAAAGAAATAAGAACTTTCAACGAGATTCGAACGAACGATTTCAATTTCAAAACGTACGGAGATAAATTTCATTTAATACGAAAACGAAGGAAATAATTTATGAGAATTTGATAAATATTTAAAAGTCAGATTCGTTGACGTCATTTCGGTCATTCGCGAATTATGAAGAAAAGAAGAGACAACGAGAAATTTCATAACTACGAGTTTGTTATATCTTCGTTATGTAAAACACGTCGTTCTATTCGTTCTTTATTTTTTTCTTTTTTCTTTTCTTTTTTTTTCTTTCTTTCATTTTTACTAAGTTCGGACCGACATACTTGCCAGATGTATTTGCATAACATTAACGAACGTTCACTTAATGTTTAGTTACGTCGTTTCGCATTAAATTTAATTATTTCTTTCTTTTCTTTTTTCTTGAAATTAATTGTTGTCCCTTATTTCGAACTTTGATAAATCTCATTATGTTCGATTTCAAATCGTTCTCGAACGAACAAACGAAAAAAAAAGGATAAGAAATGTATAATTAACTTGTTCTTATATTTGATGTATGTCACTTACGTAGCAATCAGACAAGAAATATATATATATATATATATATATATATATATATATATAAATTGTACATAAATGCTATTTACTTTTCTTTCTTGTTCTTTTTCTTTCTTCCCCCTTTTTTATGACATACTACGGTGAGATATTTCGAGATAAGCAAGTATGATCAGTTCTCTTCGAGGATCGAGAGAAATGTCTTTCTGCGTAATCCTTCCGTAAAGAATAATTTTCTACGAACGATTCTTTTGTTTACGGTGAGCATAAAAATTTTCCTTTCAATTATTTCAATTATTTCATGCTTATTATCGTCATCTCGTTATATCGTTAAATTGACATAAAAGAAAATTTTACGTTGACGGTTTGATAAGGAATTACACAAATCCTTAAAACGTGAATATTTATAAAATACGAATTTACGTAATGCTTTTTGTTTTGTTAATTAAGTAGTAGAAAATTAACTGTAAAATAGAGAAAAGGAAAACTTTAAATTCAAAATAATCGATCATTTCGATCGTTTCGATTAGAATCGATAGATTCTTAAGTTCAAATTGTAAGGTCAATATCCTTCCAAAAATTATATTTCATAATAATCTAAAAACAGGTTTTACTGGTTAGAATAGTGACGTAAAACGACCACAGCCTGAGGCAACTATTTCAGAGCTGAGTATTCGTTTCATTTAAAGCATTCTTTAAAAAGACTTTTAAATCATCATTTAAAGAATAAGAAAAGAAGATTTATTTTTCGAAGAATCTTATCAAAGAAAAAAAAAAAGAGAGAGAGAGGGAGAGAGAAAGTTATGTATATATGTGATTACCGAACTAATTATAATAGCGAAACGTTCGTTAATTCCGTAATAGAGAAACTTTTATCTATACGGTTTGTGCACGCGAGTGGAAATATTTCGAGATTTGTAATCATCCAATTGTTATTTTATTTGAGATATTAAAAATTATATTAACAAAGCACATAATCGTTAAACTATATTCAAATAAGGCATTACTATTTTTCTTTTTTTTCTTTATTTTTTTTTTTTTTTTTTTTTTTGTAATATATACGTAAGTATAAAAGATATCGTTAAAATCAATAATAAATAAAGCGATTTGAATGAATAAATTATTTTACGATTTTAATAAGCTGACTCACATGGAAAATCACATTTTAATTTCGATGAGTCTCGAAACTAATTAACGATGAAGTAAGAACGAGGGCGTTTAAATATATAATACTAAGTAAGAAATGGTGTTACGTTTATACGTGAAAACACGTGGTCTTGCGAGCGATCGAGAGTGAAAGTAAAAGATGGCCGGTTAAGTGGCGAGTTAAGATCCACGTGGTCGTTTGATTCCGCCAGTTTCACGAAAGCAAGGACGTTCGAGTACCGTGCGATCCATCGACGATGTTGAACGAACGAATTACTCGATGATCGTTGATCGTAATGATTATCAAAAAGGAAAGTGTTTCTCTTTAAAAAAAAAAAAAAAAAAAAAAGAAAAAAAAAGAAAATTAGAAACTACGATACATACGTTTATCGACAATACACTATCACAATAGTGTTATTAATTTCATTACGGTAGATTGATCTATTGATCGATCGAAATATCGATATTAATCGTGTGTGTGTGTGTGTGTGTGTGCGTGTGTATGTGTGAGTGTGTCTACGCGTGTATGTGTTCGCATAAGTGTATGCTATAAGAAAAATAAATTACACGTAACTCGACAAACGATTCTCTCGTGATATTGAAAAATATAATGAAAGGAAATGAAGAGATAAAATCATCCTCGAATTAGTTCAATAACCGTGCGTATTTTTCTAATCGAACGAAATCTTTCTACTATGATGTTCCACGTAAAGGAAATTACGTTAGAAAGTCTCGTGAACATTCGCTATTACGAATCTACGATTCTTGATTTGTAATGCTTCATCTAAGATGTCGTTGCACGCATGTCATTTCACATAGAAACTTTTCTTTCTGTACGATAAATAATTATACAAAACAAAAATAACTTACGTTTCGTTCTTTTTTTTTTTCACGACAACGTAAATAAATGTTAAATTACAATTTATGAGGAATATTTACTAAAATAAATAGTCACTTGCTTTTACACAAGATATTTTTAATGATACAGGAAGTTAGATAATGAAAATTGCTGATGTTTGTTGTTTTGCATTTTAATAATATTTAAATGTTTCCTACATGAATACTATTTTTAACAGATAATAGTTGAAATTATCGGTTAAATGTGATATCGTTTACATATACGATTACATTGAATCCAAATGTCGATCGAAATTCATTTAAATTTGTCAAATTCAAAAATGATTTCAAATTAAAATGAACACTCGAATAATATGTTTTGTTTTACGTTACAAACATATATATATATATATATATATATATATATATATATATATACACACATATATAAATTAATTAATCTTATTAAAATAAATTAACCTTGAAATGTTTACAGTTATAAACATATGCGATAATATATATTATCTTCGAGTGTAACAAAATTGTTCTTCCTTTTATTTTTTTTTTTTTTTTTTTTTTATTTTTTTTTCATTCAAAATAAATCTTTCGCAATGAATACGGCATAGTTTGAAATTGCGAATGAAATGAATTTTTTTTTTTTTAAATAAATAAAGATATATTAGTCATATATAGAAATAGGACATCTAATAACAATATATTGAAGTTTCTAAATGCTCGTACGTGATTCTCAAAGTGATACGAATTTTCGAAACATTTTCGTCACACGGGCCGATAATCGATTTCTCATCGATTCATTTCGTAATTCTCGAAATATATCCTGAAATCAAATTCGAATCACGCCTTTGACATAAGACACGTCACGTAGAATCTCTAAAGCATAATGAATCGTTCGATAAAGCTCGAAACACGACCTCCGTTAAAAGAAAACTCGATATACCGTTCGTTCATTGAACAGTAACATTTCGAACGTTTAAGAAAGTCGTCGTCCTTCTTTACAAACGAACTTTTTTCTCTTTTTTTTATAACAACAAGTTATCATTGAAAAGAAAAGATCCTTTCGCATAATTAACACGTAAGAATAATAATCAACGAAAATCTTAATTGATTGTTTATTAACGATTCATATTTAGAAAAAGTAAAAGGACGAAAGATAAAGGTACGTGAAGATAAAAAAAAAAAAAAAAAAAAAAAGAAATAAAGAAAATTTTCGAACGAAATAAAGATTTTTCGTTTCACGAATTCTTAAAGACGTAGAAAAAGAGAAGGAAGAAGAAGAAGAAGAAGAAGAAAAAAGAAAAGAAGAAGAAGAAGAAGAAGAAGAGGAAGAGGAGCCTGAAAGAGAAGGAAGAAGAAAAAAAGCTTTCATTAAATTCCTGACTAAATTAAAAAAAAAAAAAGAAAAAAAAAAAAGAAAGAAAACCAGAACGAAAAAAAGAATACAAAGAAGATAAAACGTAACTTTTCATGATCATAAAACGAGAGAAGATCTTTCTAAAAAAAAAATTTGTTATTCCTTTGGGACTTCTTCGTGGAAAACTTAGAACGTGTTTTACGTGAGAAGAATGGGATATTTTAATTCGAGGGAGAGTTAAACGTTATCTCGAGTCTTCTGTCGTTCATTGAATCGCACGGGTTTCTTTATTCCCCACTAACTATATTTCTTCGGTAAAACCTTCCTCCATGAGTCGTATCGAGTTTACATAATTCTTCGGATCTTTCTTCTTTATTCATCCTTCGTGACTCTCACTTTGGATCGTAGCCGAACTTTTACGATCTTTCGATACGACTTTACTTTCGACATATTATATTGTCAAGAAATAAACAAAAGAAGAATTATGTTAATAAAAATAACGTTACAATTATAATAAAAATAAATCATAACTTTTTTTAGATGTCTTCGTTGTTATTTCATCATTGGATTGCCGGTTGGCTATTGTTGGCTTTCTTTGGATCAAAAATGTCTGACTGTCAAAATTTATACTTGATGCCATATGGAACTTATTATGAGGATTATAGAATTGAATCAAACGATCGTGTCAAATACGACGTACCGGAAACATATTATCAATACTCACCTCCTGTAGATTCAGATCTCGAAAATAATATTTTAAGAAAGAATCATTTGAATTTCTCGCCATCGAGCTCATCGAACTATGATTACGTCGCTCCATCACAGGATATTCTTGATAAAAAACGTCGTCCCGATAAGAACGATGAGGATAATGTTTGGTTGGATGAAGAAATTCTTGAAAAAATGAATATGCTCGAGAGAATGCTGTCGGACGAATCAAACGAGAAGGATTTCGAGACGAAAAATTCTATCAATGATAAAATCATTTCGGAATCTATCATGCCGGAAGAAACGAAGAGGGTCGTCAGGCAAGTTCGTAAACAGAGGCCAGGATTTTTTTGGACCCTTGCAAAGATCGCATTTGAGGTAAAATTAAAAGAAAAAAAAAAAAAAAAAAAAAAAAGAAAAGAAAAAATAAGTAGAAGAAAAAAAATTGGTAAATAAATAAATCAATAAAGATTTTAAAAAATTTTAATCTTTACAAATATTCATCGATAATATATATAACAAACATATTTTTGATATAACATTGTTTAACATTGTCGTGAAAATGTTTCTCGTTTTATATGCAATAACATGACACAGGTGTATATCCGGTTGCCATTTGTCAGGCACTGTTTTGAATTTGTTTTTTTTTTTACGAACATATTTTTCAGACATTCAACGACACTCAATCGGCGATTAAACAAATTAGTTCAATAATTAGTAATAGTATTGGACCAGATACAACAACTAGTAAATCAATGATCAGTGATTCGTTGATGGAATCAAGTAAAACGTCGATGATAAACGAACGAAATGAGACCACAATGACGACAGAAGCTACGATGACGAACATGAAGCAAACTCCATTACTTACAAGGAGCGAACTTCAATCATTAATTACCAGAAACATCAAAGGATTAATTCGATTATTTAACATCGAATGGCAGGATGCCCTTAAAGTAAGATCTATATAATTTGTAGTTTTTTATATAGCATATTTTTCTTTTCCTTTTTTTTTAAGAATATTTCTAATCGAACATTTCAAACTTCATTTTTTCTAGCAATCGGATGTTAATGTGAATGAATTTAGAAAAGACCTTGGTAAGCAAGTAGGAACGTACTTGCAAGATAATCCCAATGCCTATTGAAAACGGATCTGCTGGGAATTAGTGTATATATATATGTGTGTGTATGTATGTGTGTATGCGTGTGTGTGTATGCATGTGTTTGCGCGCGCACGTGCAAAATAGAACGGATTTCTCTTAGACGTAAAATAACGTCATAATTTAATTATAATTATTGAACGATGAAACAGCCAAAGATCGGTTATAGAAAAAAAGAAACAAGTTAATTACACATTACGACACGTGTGATATGTCACAACTTAAATGTCGTCACCACAATGTAATATAATTTTAGATACTTAACAATTTTCAATAATATCGAAATGTAATAACAATTGTACAAACTTTATGAGCATTTCATTTAGTAATAAATTGTGTCACAAATTATATCGTAAAAAAAAATCTACGAACATCGAAAATTATAATATATTAGGTTAAGGAAAAAGAAATCCATTATTTGATTTATTTTTTTTTTTTTTTATTTGACCCAAATCGGACAATCCGAAACATATTAAATAAAATCTTAAAGTTCATGCAAAAATAATGGATTTCTTTTTCCCCTAATATATATATATATATATATATATATATATATATATATATATTCGAAAATGAAAAGCTTTTTTTTTAAAAATGATTAATTCATTCTCGTCGAACAAACTTAATGTCTAGTTACATAATCGGTATACTTATTAGGATGTTAAGTTGCATAACAACTTACTACAAAGCCTACGCATGAGATATGTCACTATTACACGTACGTAAATTAAAAGGTAAAGAAAAGAGAAAGATATTGGTATTATGAAAAAGGAGAGAAGATTATAAAAGAAGTCGATGACCGTCCATTACGTGTATATTTATATTACGTTATGTAGAAAGCACCTTTCCTCGATAAGGAGAATTAAAAAAAAAATGGTTTCATGAGCAACCGAATTCCGATTGGCCGGGAATCAGCGTGGGATCTCTTGATCGCGCCCTTATAGATCGGTTCACTCGATCTTCTTGGCAATCGTATCTGGACTGGTGATGCTGAATGAAAGGCAGCTTTCTCAGCACCTTTCCTTTTCGCTCGATCATGCGAGTTTACTTTCTGATTGGTGTCATTGCTCTCGCTACTGCATTGGAGGATGTAAGTTTAAATAATAATTAAATAATTAAATTATCATTACGTAACGTACAGATCTTATAATAGACATTTATAAATAATAAAAATTTGAAAATATTTGTTCATTTTTGTAACTTTTTAATTAAATTAATCATTTCACTGACTTTGCTGTATTGTATAAACATTGGTTATTTAATCAATTATTATTATCATTATTTTAAGAATGTGTCAATAAATAAACAGCATAGTGATAATGACAAATGAATAGATAAAATACTCGAAAATAATATATGTAAGTCGTAGTTGACGTGAAAAAAATAAAATCGATTTTATTAATTTTCGTGATCTCGATCTTGAATATATTTACATGTTAAGAATAACGAAAACTTGAAAAAGTCGAACAAAGTAAATATATTAACTCGTTCTACGTTAGGTCGTACTATCCAATACAAATATATAATATTTTTTTGTGTAATTATTAGTAAATATTTTTTTAGGCTGTTTCACAACGCCAGATTAATGGAGATCATCTTGACCAGGAAGAAGGTGTAATCGATAAAATATTTAACGTGAGTATTTGAGATCAAAGATTATCTTAATCTTTGATTTTTTTTTCTTTTCTTTTTTTTTCCTTTTTCTTAATTAAATAATTTAAATCAACACAGATTCCAATTACGGCGGTTAAACAAACTGCAATAGCGGCGCAATCGTTCACACCGGAAAATAAAGAAACGATCGACAACATTTTTCAGGTCAACCATTATGAACTTTGTTTCTATATTGTTCTCTTTCTCTCTCTCCCTCTCTCTCTTTCTCTATCTCTATATCTTTCTCTCTTTCTCTCTACGTATGTAATCTACTTTCGCTTTAAGATCAAATCAAGAGAACGTTGTAATCGATTACGTATTAAACTGGTCTGTATTCATCTTGTAGATTCCAATTTCAACGTTGGAGGCCGTTGGAAAACTCGTAAAAACAACTTCGTCACAGAGATTAGAAAACGCTGATGAAATTCAAAAGAGACGTCAGGAGAGACGCGATAGGATACAGGCTCAACGAGAGGAACAAAGATTAAGAAGAGAACAAATACAAAATGAACGATTGCAAAAGAAAGCATCGAGATATCCGAGACATCATCAAAATGATCCTTTTGGATTAAATTCATTGACGAAGCTTTTTATTGGCCATCATGGTGTCATTTACAGACCTCAACAGATACATACCTTTCTTGGAAATTATCACTGTTGTCTGAGTGATGGTCATGGCGGTAATCATGGAACTCATGGAAGCCATGGAGGTATCGATTAAATATGAAAATAAATAATTAATATCGACGTATTAACGCGATAAATATCATTAATATCATTAATATGTGAAGAATGTTCTCGATGAAAAAAAAGAAAAAAAATAATAATAATAAAAAAAATAAAAAAACGAACAAACGAAAGAAAGAAAAAATAAGGAAAAAAAAAAAAAATTCCGTCATTTTAACGACGTGCATTTTACGATGCACTTATGAGTACTTTACGTAAGAATTCCTTTCGACGGGAATGTGCAACGTGTGTTAATAATCTCCGTTGGATGTCTTTCGTTTAAGAGAATAATTATTATTATAGTTACGTATGCCCGAGGGAGAGAAAGTCTGGTATAATAGATATGATTTTTCAGGTGTACATGAAATTCTTGGTGGTGGCGGACATGGTTCTAACATATATCAGGTACACGAGAATATCGACGAAGGTAATGGATCGATCGGAACTTTTTTCGGGCATTTTTCATTGAATCCATCGAAAGATAAAATTCAGAATAAGATAGCGCCGTCGATCAATGACGAACAAAATGATCCAATATTTGACAATATTTCGACAAGGAGAAAGGACAGATCTAGATATCGATACGACGAGCAACCACCGTTAGAGAATAAAATAGCTCCACGAAATACCAAGATTACGTTTGTTTGAATCTACTTTAATTTAATTTTTTCTAGAATTTTGTTTACAATTTTATATATATATATATATATATATGTATATTTTTTTTTATTATTAACATTAACTATTACAACGAACGATTTTTAAGATTATAAATTGCGTCAAATGTAATTAGTCATTTTATAAATTCTCATTTTACAGATTATTGATCAATCGTTTAGTTTATTGAAATATCTCGTTCTATTGAATTTCATTATCATAGGAAGTACGTCACAAGAATTATCCGACCAATGAAAACCGGTTAGAATATAATGTGCATATAAAAATAATAATAAAGTGCATATAAAAATGCACTTATTCGTTTACGTTTAATGGACATGTGAGAGTGAATAATTTGTTTTTTTATTTCTCTTTTCTTTTCCTTTTTTTCCTTTTTTTTTTTTTGTTTTTTTCTTCGTATAAATTTAATGTCAATGTAAAATTAGGGTGAATTACAAATGATTTTTAGCAATGAGTTGAGCATAAATCATCCTCAAGATAAAAGTTCGAATACCTTTGTGAATAATTATATTGATTGAATAAAAAAACAATGACGCTGATTCCTCTTACATATTGCATTAAAGATCTTTATTTTTTTGTTTATTTATCCCAGACGATGAGTGTGCTAAACATTGAAAAGATAAAAATTCTCATAATTTTAATCGATTCAAAGATCAAAAGTCATGTTTCAAGAACATTGAATGATTCATTCGAGCAATCTTATACGTGATTCTCCTATGTAAAACTTTGATTGTCCTCGAGAACTATTACACTTCCTATATATATATATATTATCTCCTCTTTTGATTTTCAAAAAAATAAAGACAAAATCAAGGTATCTCTCGAATTCGATAAATTTTAAAAAGAACAGAGAACGAGCATACGTGATATGTATGCATAGATATGTATACATAGATATATACGTGTATGTAAATGATAGGCTTCGAATGTACGAACAAAAGCTTCATGAATAAAACATAAACGAGGTGAATATTTTTTACATGATTAAAAGGTTAAAAAAAAAAAAAAAAAAAAAAAGGCATGCATTTTTAAGCTGACCATCGACGTTAATTATTAATATTGTATCGTCGAACAGTATGTTTTCTCTTCGAAAAAAGACACACATTATATATATATATATATATATATATATATATATATATATATATATATATATATATATATATAATTTGTAATATATTTATATATAATTTTATATAATTTTATATAATTTTATATTTATATATAATTATATATAATTTGTAATATATATATATATATATTATGTAATATTACGCGTATTAAAAATCGTATTCTAAAAGTTGCCGAATTATGACGATTAAAAGATAGAAGAAAAAACTATAATAATGAGGAAGAAAAAAAAAGATAATAAAAAAAAGAGGAAGAATTTATTCACGTTGTTATAAAATATAAGATATAAGATTGCCATCTGATTTTTTAATAATCGTGACATTTGAAAGGATTAAAGTCTAAAATTTTTATCAATTTCATTTCGACGATACTAATTTATAAATTTTTACCTGTATATAACTATCCACGACAAATCAAAGAAATGACACGATGTTTAACGATGATATTAACGTTCAATCGTCTGTGTTTCTCCCTACTACCGGAGATAGCTTCATTTGTAGAAATTAGTGTTGGTTGGCAGCAGCCTTACCTGATTCGTTCAGTATAGAAGAAGATGGCGACGAGAAAAGTGAACGTTAACGATGTCCTTCTAATAGTGAATCTCTTTTTGTTTTTTTCTTTTCTAATCGATGCTAAAAAACTGGAAGATATTGTTCAAGAATCTTCCGGTGGGGTAAGCGATATTTTTATTTTTTCAAATTCGATAAATTATTTCAAACATTCTTTGAAAAATGTTAATTAATTAATCATCAATGATCAATAATGATATCTCGAAAAATTGATAACTTAAAGATTGTTATAGAACCGATTTAAACGAAACAAAAATGAAAAAAGAAAAAAAGAACAAGAAATAATATAATTAAATAAAAAAAAAAAAAAAAAATTGGAAAAGAAACAATAAAATCAATTAGAGAAAGTAACGTTAACGTAATCTGATTAAATCATCAATCATATTCAACTACCGATTATATTATTTAACAATTTTAGTTGTATTATTAATATTTATAATTTTGAAACTTATAAATACTAAGAAACGATTAAGTATCTTTTCTTTGAAAATAATAACTTATCGAATATTCATTTGAACAAAAAAAAAAAAAAAAAATAAAAAACAGAGTATTCCCTGTCCGATATGTGAAAAATGACTTGCAAAAACTATTCCATTGCTATTGAACTATTGAACCTTCTAAAACAATAGTATATATAATAGACGTAATCATTTCAGTTGAAAAATGACAAGATGTCTAATAATTTGAAATTTATCTGTCAAACGTAATTATTCATTGAAATTATACATAAAAACTATAATTACTTCAATATCAACCTTGAATACATTTTAACCAAATATTATATAATAGCATGAAATATTATGCGTCTATAATTTTATTATAATAAATAATATTTATAATATTTATAATAATATTTATAATAATATTTATAATAATATTTATAATAGTTTTAATAATAGTAATAATATTATAATAGTAATAATAGTAATTTATTATAGTAATAGTAATAATAACTGATCGATATTTTAATTACCAATCGATACATGCTCCAACATAAAATTTCATTTGATTTATCGTAGCTACCATTTTTACAATTCACAAAAGACGGTGTTCGTGTGAATTTTGCTGGATATCATGCTGAAACTGGTCTCGGTGGTCTTCTTGGTAATTCTCAAGCCGGTGGAGGACTTCATGCAAGTGCTGGAACACCGTTTGGTCCACAAGCGTCTGCTGGATTAGGTGGACTACTTAATGGTGATAATGCAAACACAGGTGAGAAATAAATCTTTTCTTTTTCTTTTTCTTTTTCTTTTTCTTTTTTCAAAAGAAAGATATATAAGTGTCGTTGTTAGGTGGTGGCTTATATGCCCAAGCTGGTCTTGGACATAATCGACCAGCAGCCAGAGCTGGACTTGGAGGAATCCTAGACGGAAGTGGAAATTCGAATAATCCTATTGCCGGTATTCTTTTCGCGAACGCTGGACTTGGAAATAATCAACCAGAAGCCAAAGCTGGACTAGCAGGAATCCTGGACGGAAGTGGAAATTCGAATAATCCTATTGCCGGTACTCTTTTCGCGGACGCTGGACTTGGAAATAATCAACCAGCAGCCAAAACTTCCAATAATGTTTATTATGATACAGTACCTAATAATGCCGCATCAATTAAACCATCTACAAGTCACACAAATATACAATTAATTTCAGACTCAATACCGAAGAATCATAAGAGCCAAAGAGCGGTAAATATTTTCTCTGTCTTTATCTATCAATAAATTTCATTTCGTCTAAATGGAATGTTTGAATTTTCTTTTCAGATAAACTCAAAATCAGTAGTCCTGATCAACGAACCTATTCCCGAGTCGAAATACGTAAGTATTCGATTAATTAAAACTATTCATAAGTAGTATAATATTTGTAATGATCATACAAAAAAAAAGGAAATTAAAAATTTAAAAAATTCAGTTCCCAAAGGCAGGTACATCGGCAGAACTATATGCGAATACAGGTTATGTCAGTGGCAAGAGTGCATTCGAAAATGTACAAAAGATTCCAACTTCCCGTGATAAATCGATTGAAGAAGATCGAAAGATAAATGAGTCTACTCCACTTGTTAATGGCTTGATATCTTCGAAAGGAGTCATTGAAGCTAATGCTGGAGCTAATGGGAATGCTGCAGTTGGTAAGGAATAACAATTCGAATGAATGAATAGACTTTTAGCATCTCATAATCTAACTCGTTATATTATATCAATGTAGGTAGTAACGTTAACACGGCACAAGAACAACCGGTATTGAATCATTGGTACTTAAGAAAGAGATTTCGCAGTGGTCCATTGAGGAAACAAATATTACACTCGAGTTCGGTGATACCAGTTTCAGTTCCGATACCGGCATCCACATCTAGTGGTACATCAGGAACTGCATCTGGTGGAGTATCTACAAGTGCATCAGGAGAAATTATCTCACGAGTGAACGCCGACAGTTCGGCTGGCAGTGACATCACTTTTGTTGGTTCGAAAACTTATAAACCAGGATCGTTCTTTGACGATATTTTTAATGTAAATGATCGTTGGTTTTTTTCTTTAATTTTTAATTTTTAATTTTTAATTTTTTCTTCTTAATTACCTCAATTACAAAAATTTTTCCTTACAGATACCGATTTCCACATTGACAGCGGTAAATCAATTACTCAGAAATAATGTTGGCTGAGGACTGGACCATCTTTATTATCATCTTACTACTTTATACTTCTATAATTATTTTCTTTTGATATTATTACGAATGATCTTCGTAACAAAAAAAAAAATCACGTAGTATTCATATGGTTGGTGCATTCGTTTATTATTATTATTTTTTTTATTTATTTTTTTCTTTTTTATTCTGAAGTATTTATTCGTCGACTACTTTTTATAAGAAACAATTATCTATTATAATAGGTACATAGGTTGCAATCATACAAACGAGATGATAAATATGACGACATTAATTATAATTTTTTATAGTATTTCTTTACTTTCTTTGTTCTATATTCCCCTTTTTTTATTATCGATAACATCATAATTCGTCGTTCAACGAATATTGCAATGTTATTATTATTCTATAATTAAATAATAAACAAATTAATATTTAATAAAACATTTATGATATTATCGCATATCTATGGAAATTTCTTACGAGTCTAAGCACTTCCTTGTTGGAGTATAAGTTTCACAAAGTGTTTATATTGCATCAACAATTGTTTAGAAGTTTTATGAAAAAAAAAAAAATAATAACAAATACATTCATTTGAAGATATAGTTACGTTAAGTCATTAACAAGGACGAACGAATTAACCGTATCATTAAGAAGAGTACAAATTTGGTAAAAAGAAACAATTTATTTACTTCGACTTAACGATTATTTTAAAATAATCTTATCAATGCGATAAACTGAAAAAAGAACATTTTAAATGCCCGTAATGATATAAATAATCAGGTAATTCATCGACTTCCTTGCATTTTTCCTTCACAAGCCACTGTGAACGGTTCAGAAATAACGAAAGTGGAAAAAGAGAACAATTTCGAACATGGGAAAATTAATATGTCTGTTTCTACTTTTAATTGTTTCAAAGAATCTCGTATTGGGTCGTTCTATGATATTTCGAGACAATTTCTTATCGGGTCTAAGATACATAAGGGTAAGTATATAAAGAAATAAAATAATATTTTAAATATAAAAGTTCTAATCGCTGATATTTTATTTCAGTCGGCTGAAAATGAAAATCCGGAAATTAAAACGAGTAACGAAAATACACAGAACGACGACCCTAATATAAATATCAATAAATTGGATGATAGCAACTCAAAAAAATTAAAGAATAATAATGAAAATTCCAAGGAAGATCATAATTATTTTAAATATATATTTGGAGGCCATACAAAACCTGATAATTCAAAAGATTCACAAAATGAATACGATGAAGAGAGTAAAAAATCACATGACTCAAAAAACGGAGAAGGTAATAACTCCAATATAAACAATGGAAGTGGAAGTAGTTCTATAAACACTGGAAAGACTGGAAATAGCAAACAACAAAGTACAGAAGACAACGAACATAGTTCAGAAACCAGCAATGACTCTAAACAGAAAGATAGTTCAGGAAAAAACAAGAATTCTAAAGAAAAAGGCAGTTCAGAAAACAGCAATGATTCTAAAGATGGCAACAGTTCAGAAGGCAGCAATCATTCTAAAGACAACGAACATAGTTCAGAAACCAGCAATGACTCTAAACAGAAAGATAGTTCAGGAAAGAACAAGAATTCTAAAGGAAAAGGCAGTTCAGAAAACAGCAATGACTCTAAAGATGGCAACAGTTCAGAAGGCAGCAATCATTCTAAAGACAATGACAGTTCAGAAACTACCAATGACTCTAAACAGAAAGATAGTTCAGAAAAGAACAAGAATTCTAAAGGAAAAGGCAGTTCAGGAAACAGCAATGACTCTAAAGATGGCAACAGTTCAGAAGGCAGCAATCATTCTAAAGACAATGACAGTACAGAAACCAGCAATGACTCTAAACAGAAAGGTAGTTCAGGAAAGAACAAGAATTCTAAAGGAAAAGGCAGTTCAGGAAACAGCAATGACTCTATAGATGGCAACAGTTCAGAAGGCAGCAATCATTCTAAAGACAATGATAGTTCAGAAACTACCAATGACTCTAAACAGAAAGATAGTTCAGGGAAGAACAAGAATTCTAAAGGAAAAGGTAGTTCAGGAAACAGCAATGACTCTATAGATGACAACAGTTCAGAAGGCAGCAATCATTCTAAAGACAATGATAGTTCAGAAACTACCAATGACTCTAAACAGAAAGATAGTTCAGGAAAAAACAAGAATTCTAAAGGAAAAGGCAGTTCAGGAAACAGCAATGACTCTAAAGATGGCAACAGTTCAGAAGGCAGCAATCATTCTAAAGACAATGACAGTACAGAAACCAGCAATGACTCTAAACAGAAAGGTAGTTCAGGAAAGAACAAGAATTCTAAAGGAAAAGGCAGTTCAGGAAACAGCAATGACTCTATAGATGGCAACAGTTCAGAAGACAGCAATCATTCTAAAGACAATGATAGTTCAGAAACTACCAATGACTCTAAACAGAAAGGTAGTTCAGGAAAGAACAAGAATTCTAAAGGAAAAGGCAGTTCAGGAAACAGCAATGACTCTATAGATGGCAACAGTTCAGAAGACAGCAATCATTCTAAAGACAATGATAGTTCAGAAACTACCAATGACTCTAAACAGAAAGGTAGTTCAGGAAAGAACAAGAATTCTAAAGGAAAAGGCAGTTCAGGAAACAACAATGACTCTATAGATGACAACAGTTCAGAAGGCAGCAATCATTCTAAAGACAATGATAGTTCAGAAACTACCAATGACTCTAAACAGAAAGGTAGTTCAGGAAAAAACAAGAATTCTAAAGGAAAAGGCAGTTCAGGAAACAGCAATGACTCTAAAGATGGCAACAGTTCAGAAGGCAGCAATCAT
The DNA here is from genome assembly GCF_050613455.1 of Vespa mandarinia. Lineage (NCBI taxonomy): Eukaryota > Metazoa > Arthropoda > Insecta > Hymenoptera > Vespidae > Vespa > Vespa mandarinia. Next base: position 9,727,206 of record NC_140814.1, on the reverse strand, counting down.
TCTAAAGACAATGATAGTTCAGAAACTACCAATGACTCTAAACAGAAAGGTAGTTCAGGAAAGAACAAGAATTCTAAAGGAAAAGGCAGTTCAGGAAACAGCAATGACTCTATAGATGGCAACAGTTCAGAAGACAGCAATCATTCTAAAGACAATGATAGTTCAGAAACTACCAATGACTCTAAACAGAAAGGTAGTTCAGGAAAGAACAAGAATTCTAAAGGAAAAGGCAGTTCAGGAAACAGCAATGATTCTGAAAATAATGATAGTTCAGAAGATAATACAAATTCCAAAAACGATCATAACAATAAAAAACACAAAAGAAGTGAAAATAGTAATAATACAGGATCATCTGATAATTCTAGCAATAATAATAATAATAGTAATAACACTGGGATTAGCTTAACAGGAACAGAAGGAAACAGTTCAATGTCTGGAGGGAATACCCTTTCTAACTTATTAAAGGTACGTTATAGTAATCTTTTAACATATTAGATATTTCTGCTTATAACTTAAGGCATAAAAAATTACAAAAATCTTTACCATGTATTGTCTCTTCGTTATACTTTGTATTGATCAATTATTCTTATTTATTTTGCAGTTAGTATATAATCTACTGTCTTCCATACTGGATTTCATAATAAACTTGATCACATCACCTATCAGAGGCATAATAAACTTCGTCACATCACTTATCAAAGGCATAGTAAACTTGGTCTCATCACTTTTCAGAGGCATAGTTGAACTTTTAACATCTATACCATCTGTATTAGAAAACCTACTTCAAGGAATTGTTAATCTTGTACGAAACATATTCTTTAATCCCTCAAACATACTTGAATACTTGCTAAAAGCTATAACCGATCTCCTCGATAGTGTACTTAATATTGTTGAATCATTACTAAGCAATATTTTAGACGCAGTTGTAAAATTCTTAGAATCAATCTTACCCAAAAGTTTAACATCATTGCTTGGCATTTAAGATTTTGTTTCCAATTAATAATCGACAATGTCTTATATCCATTATATGTAAAACAATAAAAACATTAATCAAAATTATATAATAAAATATAATGAATGAATAAATATCTTTTGTATTAATAATTTATCCATTAACAATCGATCTTATCTGTGATCAAATATAATTAAACATTGAATAATATTTTTCAAAGATTTTGTTGTTGTAGTCGTTGTAAGATGTTAACATAGTTTACACATTGCTTTCTACACGGAGCAATAATACTAAAAATGAAAGTAACTGAGTGTCGTAAGAATACTTCGTGTCCGTTACCAACTATTGCAGCTTTGTCAGTCAATGAGTGAACAGCATTACGTACGGAACAATAATTCATTGAAAATTATTATTTAATTCATAATAATCAAATAAATTTGAATAATTTTCGTGATATTAAACGTACAGGAATGTACTGTCGACGAATTAAACAAAAAATCAGTGAAATAAAGTAAATCGATATTATTATTATTATAAAACGATAACTCCAAACGATCATTTGATATTTTATAAAAATTAAAACATTTTTAATTAACGAATCAAACTGTTACTTTACAATACAACAGGTGTGTCTATTTCCTTTCTTTTCTTTTTTCTTTTTTTTTTTTTATTAATCTGCAGTAGATACTAACTTTTCAAAACACCTTTCAAATCAACTTTTCTTTTTCTTTTCTTATTAAATTACAATCATTTCTCATATATTAATTATTCACGTTGCAACATTTTTATTAGCATCAGAATTTCAGAATAGCCACGTTGAGAACTTCATCGAGTGATTGCTTTTTCAAATAAAATGCTACTTTTTTCGATGTTTGAGTTTCTCCTTCTGTGTCTCCCTACATCAAACTGTTATCCCATAGAAGAACCAACGAAATTCCTTCTCAGCACCGAAGAATTGAACGTAGAAAACATTCAAAAGCCGTCGAAACTGGAGAAAGCACAAGTAAGATTTTCGATAATAATATAATTTTTTCTAGTAAATTCATCGTTCATTTTTCATATTATAATATTGTATTATCAGTAGCTCCGACGAAAATTTGCGTAGAAAAATTACGAACAGATTATTAAGAGAAGCTTTAAAATTATTATTATTATTATTATTATTCTATTATTATTATTATTATTACTATTACTATTATTATTATTATTACTATTACTATTATTATTATTATTATTATTATTATTATTATTATTATTATTATTATTATTATTATTATTATTATTATTATTATTATTATTATTATTATTATTATTATTATTATTATTATTTTAAGGCGTATCACGATTGTTGTAATTACACATTATATTGCGAAAGTTTTTGATTACGCAGTAATCAATATTTATTAACGATCGATTTTAGACAAGCGAAGGAGAAATTTCTTTTTTTTTCTTTCAATTCGAATTTTTACTCGAAAGTGGTTTCTTTCGCTTTCTCATTCTCTCTCTCTCTCTCTCTCTCTCTCTCCATTCCTCTCTTTCTCTATATTTATCTTTTTATATTTGCCATTCGTTGAGAAAAAAAAATACGAAAAGGTCAAAAATGTTTTTTTCGCTTTCTCTCTCTATCTCTCTCTCTCTCTCTTTCTTTCTTTCTCTCTCTCTTTCTCTCTCTCATTTTTCCTCTCTTTCTCTCTTCATTTCTCTCTTTCTCTATATTTATCTTTTTATATTTGCCATTCGTTGAGAAAAAAAAATACGAAAAGGTCAAAAATGTTTTTTTCGCTTTCTCTCTCTCTTTCTCTCTCTCTCTTTCTTTCTTTCTCTCTCTCTCTCTCTCTCTCTCTCATTTTTTCTCTCTTTCTCTCTTCATTTCTCTCTTTCTCTATATTTATCTTTTTATATTTGCCATTCGTTGAAAAAAAAAAGGAAAGGAAGAAAAAAGAAAATACGAAAAGGTCAAAAATGTTCGCCTCGATTTTTATAGGAATTGTTAGGTCAAATCGGTGATGCAATAAGAATCGGCATAGGAAGATTTGTCAATACAATTACATTGGCCAGAAACATCATTGTCTACCGAGCTGAGGTAATAATACATCGTGAAAAGATATTGCAATATGGTGTAAAAAAAAAGGAAAAAAAAAGAAAAAAAAAAGAAAAAAAAAACAAAGAATAATAATTATCATAATCAACCCCAATCCATAAATATAAATATCTTCGCCCATAAATATTGCAAAAAAGTAATTGCCGACCTTCTTATTTTAACCTTTATTTTGTAATATGTTATAATTAATTCTATGATGAATAAATAAATATACACATATATCTGTGTGTGTATATATATACATATATAATTACTAGGAAAAAAAAAAAATGAAAGTTCTATTAGCATATGCAAATTTTCATGAAATTTCATCGTAACGTGATAGATCATTACAAACTTGTATATTATATTACTGACAGGATTTTCTCATCTTTTTTTCTAGTAAATCTTTTTAACGACTTCTAATCATTATTATCGTAATGTTATATATCGTAAGGAATTCATTGTTATATACTTAATATATTAATAATAAAACAATCAAAAATTTGATTTGTTTCAGACAGTCGCGGCGAGAAACGTCACCCCGGTTATCGCAATTAAATCCGAACTTTTAGATCAAGGACGTAAATCCTTGGAATCCCTTCGATATCCTTCTGATATTTTTACCAATTTTCCAAAAACTCAGGAAACTGTTCATCTAGAAAATGAGTCTGAACAATCGCTAGTAGAAAAAACGATTTCATTCCCGTTCAATGATTTACTCGTGAATTTCTTTATGCCGATACCTTTATTGGATCGAATAAAGGAAGAAGAAAAATATGGTAATACGGGAAATAATTTGGCCGGTATTGGAAAAGCTTTTATTAATGGCTTTGAAAATTTCAGTAATTTTTTGAATTCCGCATTTGGGGTAAGTATCGAGTGAACAATTAATTTCAATGTTTTTTCATCGATCATTTTTATCACGATTATGTGTTTCTTTTCTCAGTCGACGCAAAATATTAAGAAGAAAGTGAAAGAAAATATCAGTGAAGCATTAGATCAGATCGGAGGAAAATTAATTGGATTTCAATGAATTAAATGACTATCGAACGATTGTTATTATTTCTTGTTGGGTCCAAAAAAAGAAAAAAAAAAAAAAGAAAACAAGAAAAAAAGAAAAAAAGACACCATCGAACGAGATGTTCATATAAAGTTTTATTTAAATAAACGATAAAAAAAAAAAACAACATTTTTGGCGTGACTAAAGAAAGTTTGAAGGAAGTAACGACAAGAAGCTGGAATATTTTCTAATCGTCCTTTGAGTCTTGTACATGACTATTTCTCTAGAATATTATCGCAAGCTCGCATAAACGTATATGTTCGTACGTATATATAAAAGAAAAATTTGTATCTGTGTGTGTGTGTGAGTGTATATATATATAAAGAAAACGAAACGAAAGAAACATCCTATTCACGCGCTAAGCAAACTATGAGAGTTAGGTAATTATAATGATATAAATAAATACAATTCCAGGCATCATTCTCTAAAAGAATTAAAGCTAAACGAATTCTAATTTCTAATGATTGAAAGAGCTTCGATCAAAAGATATACGTACATATATATTTACATATATACATATGTGTATATATATATATATATATAGACATATGTATATATGTATGAACAAAATTTACAAAACCTTTCTCTTGAAAGAGTTCGAAGGAGCATAATCGAACGATAAAACGAGAAATATTCTCGAATAATCTCGGGTTTTTTTTTTCTCATTGACTTTTTCGTCTTCGCTCGTTCGTTCGTTCGTTCCTAGTAAAGAGCGTAAGAAGAAAAAGAACGTATGACGATATCGCGAGATAGACGATCATATATTGTTCTCATCAAAGATCAATAGATCGTCGCGGAATCGAAATATAATTATGTCGATCTAACGACAATCTTATGGATCTTAGACGCTACTCTCGTCTAAGATCCAGCGGAAATTCTAGGTATTGGTAGTGTCATAGCTCTTGTACGTGTGTGAGGATTTCTTTTGCCTGACCGTGCAAAAGAGTATCATACTGGCGACTTGTCCAAATAATTGAAGAAAAGCAACGACCAATCCAACGGTACCAACAACGTGTAACCTTGTAACAAGCCATAATTGAATGGCCGAGGCACAACCTTCCTTGTACCAAAGTTCTTTGTTCAATCCTTCAGGATCGAGTCTACCACAATACCTTTCTCTTTGTATACAACAAGAGTCTGGTACTCGATCTTCCGTTGGCCAAGCATCGATCTGATACCAATCCGTATAATCTCGAACACCACAACAATGGAACTAAAATAAAAGATAGTTTGATATTAATCGAAGAACTGTTCTTTATCATTAAATATAAAATTTTATTATACATAATTATTACCTCAGTGTGTATGTGATCCCAAACAGCAGGTAAAGTACCAGGTTCCCTCGTTAAATTGTAATGCCTTTCAATGCCAAATAGCAATTCTTCTTTAAGACTTCTAGCGAGATGTTCACGGAATATAAAGGCGAGTGTACCGAGCATAAATTCAGCCAGGAACATCAGTATAACGAGACTGAAGTACTAAAACAGGATGTAGCAATGTGTGATAGAACAAAAAAAAATATCTATTGATCGAGACAATTGCCAATTATATGTTGCGCTTACCGTGATCAGCATGCATCTCGATTGGAACCAAGCTCCACAGCATCCGAAGAAAGCAATGACGAAGGTGACGCATCCTGCTGCTAGTAATAAAGAATCAGCCGATGCAAAACTGTATTGTGGTACCAAAGTCGTGTATCCAGAGTAAGCCAATCTCAACCAAAGGCCAGCACCCAAAATTCCACAAGCGCATAACTGTAAAAATAAATTACAATCGCGATCAGATTACACGTGAAACGAATCATTTTCACGTCAGTTCACTAGACTATAAACTAGTTCGAATCAGAAAAATTGGCGGGAAATTTTGATATTCGTTAACCAAGAGATCTTGTAATTTATAATTCTAAATTATTTCTTCGTTTCTTTTAATTATTTATTAACGATTCATCGATATTTATAATAATATCATCGATAAACATATTTTTCTTTTTATAATTCCAAAGATATTTTTCATTGTAAATATAATTATTTCGAAAAAGAAGAAGAAGAAGAAGAAGAAGAAAAATAATCGTATAAAAATTATAACGCGTAACTCAAAACAAATTTCTCGTCGGTAGAACGGGCAAAGTGGCGTGGATCATCGTCTACTTAGATACCGTAAGTTCATAGCTCATAGAGCACGGTTCAACGTCCCGTTTAGAGTCTCCCCCGTTCTCGTAGCGAATGTTTCGAAGAGTGGCAATAAATTCGAGAGGCCGGAAAGTGCACTGGAATGCACCGAGCAAATTACAATGCCCGTCGTTCCGAGTGCCGTTCTCCACTTTTTCCATTCGATTCTGATCCATGTCGGTCAACTTTTCCTAGCCGTGTATGCGACTCGCATAAAATTTCTAGACTTTCGGAAGTCTGTGACAAAAACCCGTTAACGGGTTAACTCTTGTAAGCTAATGTAACTACTAAAAAGAAGGACAAACTTAATAAACGAGAACATCTTATATGTATGTATGTATGTATGTATGTATGTATGTGTGTATCTATATGTATTTATATATATATATATGAATATATATATGTATGTATATACATATATGTATATATATATATATATGAATATATATATGTATGTATATACATATATGTATATATATATATATATGATTGTACATTTACATACCCATATGAGAACGTTGAGAGAGCAAAAGACGTGCCTTATACACGTGTATCCTGTGCGACCCATGGTTCAATCCCACTTCCTTCAAGTTCCTCCGATGGGGAACTGACACTGTTTCCTAGAAGTTTGAAAATGAAGGATGGAGGATACCAACGATCTTTACCGCGAACAAAAAACAAACGGAAATAATCTTTCACCAATGTAAATACATGGATATACATATATCTCGGACGTTTCAAACATTTTCTTCATTTCTTTTTTTTTTTTATTTTTGTATTTTTCATTCACTGACATTATATCTCTTCTATATCACTTAGATTAAAAAGGATTTAATCTTTGAAGGAAATCCTTCGGAACTCAGTCATTTCTTTCCATTTTTTCCATAATCCTTTTTCTTTTTGTTCTTTTTTACATGTAAAAAACGACGAAAGAGAGAGACAGAGAGAAAGAGAGACAGAGAGAGAGAGAGAGATAGAGAGAGAGAGAAAAAGAAAGAAGTAAATAATCGCGAATTATTTATTTCTTTCCCTTTAAAAGGTACACGAACGCGAAATAAACAATTCGACAGAATGTGCCGAACTATACTAGCAAAATAACGATCCTCCTCGAACGAGGATCCGTCCCGTAATGTATCTGGGACCAAGCTCGATACGATTGACTCTCCGGCCCCGGTGGGCCTTCTAGGTCCCCTAACGGGACACACCGCAGACACGGCCTCTCACCTACACGCTCTTACAATCGCGATCACGTTATTGAGATCGCGTGGATTTGTAAAAGAAAGTAGGGAGAAAGAGAGATAGGAAGGGATTGCTTAATGATATCTCCTTCGAAGGATACGCCACATTAGAGGTCGAACCTACGTCACTTTCCTGTCGAGTACTCACGGTAGATAGAATGACAGATAGAATAATTTTGAAAAAAAAAAAAAAAAAAAAAAAAAAAAAAAAGAGAAAAAAAGACAAGAAAAACAAGTGCAATCAAATAACATCGTCTGGTAAAATTTTTTCTTTGTCTTGTTTTTCTTTCTTTTTTTTCTTTTTTTTTTTTTGCTCTTTTATATTTTTCTATTGTCCAACAGACAATTAAGGCATAAAAAAAAGTGAAATCCTTCGTTGTGTAATTTTGTAAATACTGATTGATTACGCTATTTATCTACGATATTAATTAATTCATTCCTAACATTATTAAACCGTTCTCGGATCATTTTTATTTTTATTCAAGACACAGAGGAACATACATGTAATTTTTATTTCCGTTCGCGTGTCGTCATATAGATATAGATATATATATATATATATATACGTACATATTTTTTTTTTCTTTCCTTCATAGATGATCTTATGTAGTAGTAATAGTAGACGTATACACACTCGTACGAGCGATTTCACTGAATTATTAAAGTTTTCTCTCGATGAGGCAGCCATGCGGATTATCGCACTCTCTAATCGTATCTCGAAGAAACAGCTCGCACGATTTATGTGGGTCCTGACGTCTCTCTCTCTCTCCCTCTCTCTCTCTCTCTCTCTTTCTCTCTCTCTCTCTCTCTCTCTCTCTCTCTCGGTGAATAGACACTCTAATAACTGCTAATCCAATCCGTGCGATCAACGATCGTAGCAGACGAACTTCATAGATCCTCTCATTATAGAAACGATACGAGTTATATATATATATATATATATATTTATTTATTTATATACATATATACATACACACACACACACACAGACACACACGCGTACACACACACATAGATAAATACGTGGTCTAATCAAGAAATTAACGAGGAAGCAGTAACGTAGGAAGTTTCTCGTTGCGCTAAAACACGACAGAAAAAAAGAGTGAGATAGGGAGAAAGAGAGGAAAAGAGAGGGAGAGAAGAAGAGAGAAGCTTTTACCTTGAATATATATTCGTGTGCGTATGTGCGTGCGTCAACACGCTATGAAAACGCGCGCGAAACAAGTCACTCGTTGATACTAACTCGACCACGTGTTCTTGGCATTTCTACATTTGCGATTTCAAAGTAGATTCGTTTTTATGATTTTGACTTCTCTTTCTTTTCTTCCTTTGTTTCATAACTCTCTCTCTCTCTCTCTCTCTTTTTCTCTCCTTTTTTTATTTCATACACATACATACGTTATCGCTCTTGTATAATATTGATTTACCTTATCGAAACTTTAGTGTTAAACGCGTTCATTATGGTTCTCATTTTATAACCAATGACTATAAGAAAGATATATATATATATATATATATATATATATAATTCGTTTAACTTTTCGCGAATCGATCTTTCGATTATAAAAAAGGAAAAAAAAAAAAGAAAAGAAAATAATAAATAAATATATATCCAATATAGATAAGAATGTTTAACCTTCGGATATATAAAATTATGTTTACGTGGTAAACGTAAATTTTATTAAAGCTTATCAATTATTATGAAAACTCGTCGAAAATTCATTGAACGGCAGGTGTACGCAGAGGTGTACTTAGGGCAAAAAAGGTTCGTTACACGTTAATATTTCTTTCGTACGAGGGCGTTAATCGTACTTGAAATCAATTCGCTCGAGGGAAATGGAACCGCAGAAGCGACTGCGCTAATGAACGTCGAAGAGAGTTACGAGGGGGCGTAGAAACTGTTCTCCCTGCCTCGACTTCCTGCCAATTGCGGACAATTTGCAATCATCTATGATCTCCCCGCTCCTCACCGTTAGTTACCCGTCGCTGTGGATGGTGCCTAAACGTAAAAGAGATAACACGACACAATTTTCTCTCTTTCTCTCTCTATCTCTTTCTCTCTCTCTCTCTCTCTCTCTCTCTCTATTTATCTCTCTTTCTCTATCTATCTGTCTCTCTATTCATCTTTTACTCTCACTCTCTTTCTCTATCCACGCTATTGCATATTAGCATTAATGCGACCTACGTGCTTACAACTTCCCACGTGACGTAATCATGGAAAGATGAACAAAGAGTAGCAATGAAAATATTCCTTTATCATCATTAAAAAAAAAACTTTCTGGTTTTCTCGATGTCTTATTCTGAGTTAACATCGATCGATAGATAGATCAATTCGCATAAACATGTCATATCTATGAAGATGCATATGTATATATATATATATATATATGTGTGTGTATATGTATGTGTATACGTGTATATACAAATAGTTCGTAATTAATTGAATGATCTTGGTATGATAATAATGACATAATATGCGAACGCACGTTTTAGACCCTCCCACGTACGAGAAAGAAAAAGATAGACTTAACGGTGCATGCAGTATCGGGAACAAAGGGCCGGCACATTTATCAACGCGACATCATTTAATTCCACACGGCGCGTACGTGATCGGTTTCTCGAACGAGGGATTACATTTAAAGGGGTTATCGTTTATACATGTTTTATATATGTATATATGTTTCGTCAAGATGAAAATATTTTCATAACAGAAACGTCTCGAATCGCAATGATACATATGTACTTATAGTTATGGTTAGATAGAACGGATATCTCCGAATACGAAAGAAAGAAACGCGAAGAGGAAAAACGAATAACGTGTTCTTCTTTTTATATGAACGAGTTTCACACACCGTCACGTCTTATTAGCGGTACCGTTCGTATACGTTCTAAGTTGCTTCTTCAATAACATTCTTTTCTTTTTTTCCTTCCCACGAACATTAGAAATAAAAAAGAAAATAATCGGCAAATAATACAATACGTTCGTTGGTTCGTTTCAATGAACATAATGTATAAACTTTGATTGTATTCGTTGTGTTTCGTGGGAAGAGAAATCGACTACGTGACGTTGCTACTACGTAGCCTTCATTTTTCGCACGATCAATTTTTTTACTTGTTGTCATTGTCCGAGAAATATCGTTGCATTAATAAATATATTTACATTCTTTATTTATTTAAATATGAAATCGTCGAGAAAATGAAAATTGTCGAACTATTAAATTTTCTTTATTATTTTATCATTCGTATTTTCTTTTAAATGAAAATTATTATTTATATTTTATTAATATCGAAACGTTTTTTTTTTCTTTTTTTTTTTCCTTCTTCTTCTTCTTCTTCTTCTTCTTTCAGATAAATTCATTCACAAATCATAGAATTCATTTGCAAAATGTCATTGAAGAAACGTTTACCTTCTAAGAGATTACGCTTCATCTTACATTTCGCATTAACTTCATTATGAACTTCGACGGGAGATCGTTATCGCATAATGCACGTAGTCGACTTTTCTTACGTAACAATGTCCACTTGTAGAGAATAAAATATCTCGTAGATTTCCTTCGTATATTCTTTGTAAATTTTTAGCGAAGACGTTTGACGAAAAAAAAAAGGAAGATAAAAAATTATAAAAAAAATAAATAAATAAAAAAAAGAAAAAAGAAAATAACGACGAAGCAATTAGAGTCGCTTAGGAAAAAGAAAAAAAGAAAAAAGGAAAAAAGAATAGAAAAGTAATAGAAACGAAAATAATCGAGATTGCGTATGTCTCACTCAAAATGTATAATTCAGAACAACAAATGGGATCGTTTTGCATTTAAAAAAGCTTCTCTTAGAAAAGAATGAGCTCTGTGTGTACATATATACGTGCATTGGAATTTGTGACGCAATCGCGTAATTGTATACTAACATGCATTGCCATTGCATAAAATATCGAAAGTGAGGGAATAAAAAGATACAAAAAAAAAAAAAAAAAAAGAAAAAAAATGAAAGAAAAAATATAATGAAGATATTTTCACGAATGTCACGAGGAACCTCTTGATCATACATTTTATCCTTTTTTACGAGAAATTCGAATAATATCGAAATTCGAGAATGAGAATCGTTGTTAAAGGCGCGAAAATATGATCATATCTTCTTAATAAAATCACTTTTGTGAGATAACTTACGTATCTTTAAGAGGAATTATTTAAATGGGATCTTCCTTTTGAATGTTGTCAAAGAAAATTCTATTTTTCTTTCTTTCTCGAATCACAAAAGCTTCTTCATGGATGCTGCAGTCAAAGGTCGAGTCGCGTTTACGGCGACTGTTTCGAGTACGCGAATCGACTGCAGACGAAACGCCGGGCAGAATTCTCCTCGCACATCCGTTCTCCATCCTCTCTTCAAAAGATCTTTTGAGACAACCGCCATCTCATGGTGATCCAGCGAGTTTGTTTCGACTTAAGTAAAAACGATCGATTGAGTCCAATGATCGCGATCAAGAATCAATCTTACTATTGATTAATTTTTAAAAGATTAGATTAGGCACGATGATTATAATCGTAAAAAAAAGAATTACTATTTATTTCTTTTTAGAATTTTTTCTTTTTTTCTTTTTTTCTTTTTTTCTTTTTTTCAAATACCACTTTTTATTAACTGCGAGAAGTTTCTAATTTCCAACGAGAATTAAATTCTTTTTTATAGAAATGTGCTATAACGATATATTACAGGCATACAATAGTACGAATAAACGTTGAAAAATAAAAAATATAAATGATAACTAATTACGGAATAAAAAAAAAAATAGTCAATTAAAGTTAGCACAAAGAAACTCTTAAATGTAATAAGTCATCGTTAAATCATCTCGAGATCTTGTTAGTTTTCGACGATCACGTTAGTTTTCGTGGTTATAAAATATTTTTCGAATAAACATATTTCTCTAATTATTAAACTAAAAAAAAAAAAAAGATCAGGTTTATTTTTTTTCTTTTTTTTTTTTTTTTTTTTTTTTTTTTTTTTTTTTTTTCTTAAAGAATTTTTCACAAAGCTTATAAAATTTTATGCGATTTCTAATTTTATTATCATATAAATTTATTTTTAGTTAAAAATTTTTTCCTTATATTCCTCGAGTGTCTTAAGGCAATAAACTTTTTTTCTAATGTAAATAAAAAAAACAATTCATCTTATCTTAACGACGTACGTAAAAATTAACTATCTTTTTAATAATCTCGATACTCATGATATAAATCTTTTACTTTCGAATTATGTTAAATTAATGATCATTATTTATCGACAAGTATTTTTTCTCCATTAGACAAACAAGTTTTCTTTCAATTCTTCAAGTTCTTCTATCTACAAAAAAATAGGCTTTCTTGAATAATAAATTTTTAACATAAATTTTAATATGACAATAAGACAGAACGGTACATTCTTATTTCGTAGACGATTATTGGAATTATTTATTTTATCTTTGATAATAATTATTTTCTCAGACTAATATTCACTCTTATTTCGACTAAATTTATTTAAAACAAGGTATAATTTATAAATAAAAAATATTTATCTCAAAAAAATATTTAACAATATCTACAAAATTCACTTCCTTGCAATGATCATCGATTTGACGATCGAGTTAGTGTTCATAAAAAGTTTATATCATAAAGTACAAAGATTATGCCGATAAAAATATTCCTGAATTTGACTTGCATATCATGAACAACAAAATCAACGATCAATGTCATCTTGTGCATGAATCATCGAGGATTGCAGTACCATCCATTTTTCTCACCAAAGTGAATACTTGAAAAGAACTTGAATCAATTAATGAAGACAAGCAACATCTATTCATGCTTGTATTATTCATATTATTCAAGAGGCATTATTCATTCTATCCAAGTCTTCTAAAATACATATTTTTACCTGCATAATGAAAAACAAATCAAATAATCTTATATATTATTGTGAATTAAATATCTTAATGTTAACTATCTACATGAGATAATAATTATTGAAAATGCTTGAAATGAGCATATACAAAATGTTTAATAAAAATATACGTCTAGTAATAATCGTTTATTATACTTAATGAATGCTTAGCGACCTTACAATCGACTTTACCGAATCGATTTTTCATATTTTTGTTAGAACTTAACATTGCTTAAATAAATAAAAATTTAAGGAAAATTTGTTTTTCTTTTTTATCAGAACTACATTGTACAATAAAAAAAAAAATGAAATTATTTTAGAAGACAGTGCGAGGCTTAAAATAGTTATCATAAAAAATTAATCGATAACACCATGGTCAAATAATATTATCAACATTTGTAAATTAAAATTAAAATTAAATAAAACATGAAAGTTATTCGAAATTTAAATAAAATTTAAATTATTAAATGCTTACCATTACTATTATTTATAGATTGTAGTTTCGTTCATAAATTTTGTTTTATTTTGGATAAATTTTGCCATAGCAAATTTGAATATTAATCTAAGAAAATAATATCAAAGATGAAATAAATAATCTTATTAATCGTCACGAGACAAGAGAGTATTATTCTGTCTTATTATCGTACCAAAGTATCAAAAAAAAAAAACTATTATTCAGACAAATTCAATTCTTTATAAAACGAACGAGGGTAACTTACTCGCCTAGTGGTGGAGAAATATTATACTAATCGACTTGAGTAAAGACTTCATCAGCTGTACACGAATAATTTAACCACATTCATTGTCCATGTACGACATGTTTTCGTTGCTTTAATTAAGTAAAATTTTACAGACCAACAAACACTGATTTTATCTTTTTCTAATCAACGAAAAACAGAATAAAAGTATTAATAAAATTAATTCGTTGTCATTTATATAGATATAAAAAAAATAATAAATACATGGCATAATAGTTATTTCAAAAATTCAAAAATTTCAGTATTCTCGATAGTTTATTCAATTTTCTTCATCCAATTTAATATAAACTATTAATTATGTTTGTATAAGTGTGTGTCATATATGATTTAATTTATAAAATATCACAGTCTTCCAGTTTTAACAACATAGGAATTTTATGATCAAAAAGTTTAAAAAGTTAATAAGTCTGAGATACTTCTTTCTAAATACAATCAAAATAAATTTTTTAAATATGAAAAACAAGTTATATAATATTTTTTTTCAGTTGATTCAAATTGATCAACTGATCGTAATCAAACTAATTTTAAATGCAAGATTTGTGATGACAATAAAAATACACAACAAAATATAGAAGCAACGCAAAAGGAAGAAAAGATGAAGAATAATCCTTTAAAAAAAAAAATCTGTGCTATAGATGAATATAAGGATATGCATTGTAGAGGATGGGAAAAAACGTGAAAACAGAAGTTAATATTTACAACGATGTATCGGTATCAGTCATAAATAAAAAAAAAAAACTACAAGTTAAATAATAAAATCTGTTATACTTTACTGATCTGCTAATATATTATATATATAAATTTGTTTACTGCTAATATATAGCATAATATATACTGTATTATATGACTTTAAATTATATAATATCGCATTATATTATATCAATATTATATTTATATGATTAAGTAAATATCCATACGATTGGTAACTACAATATATTTCGTATATATAAATAATTAAAATGCAAATTAATGTTTACCATGAATAAAAATTCAATATATTTTTTCTTAATTCATTATTACATCAATTATTTTCCATATAACAACTTGATCTTTATATAATAATTCTATGATGTAAAAATAAGAGAGCAAAAAATTTTGAAAAGATAAAAAATTTATGAAGTTCGATTTGCAAAAAAAATGTTCGCTTTTTCAAGAATTTGAAATTCTTAACAGGAGACCATAATTTACGATTTCGCATGTCACCTCTTCATCATATGATCCTGATACAAACTCAATTTGTGAGAAAAAAAATTTTCTCTTTGTCCAGAATTTGCAATATTTTTTTTTTTTTTTTTTTTTTTTTAGATAAAGAGAATAGAGGGGCAATTTTAATAGAATACTTACCTTTTTTTTTTCATTTTCATTTTTATTAGTAATACGTAATAAATATATTTTGATAATTATTTTATGTATGATTAATTGTATATATGTACAAATATGTATTTATATGATGTACAAATATTTATTTTATCACGTAAATTTCACTATAATATAATACAATGTAATACAATATAATGCAATATAATATATTGTAATACTGCTATAATAAAGGACAAATTGATTATCTCCCTTTATATGCCGTTCGGAAAGAAAAGATAAATTATTTCTATAAAAAAAAAAAAAAAAAAAAAAAAGAAAAAAAGAATTCATTTATAAATCAATCAACGTCATAGGTAAATATATATTTTTCTTTTCAAAGTCTGTTAGTGTTGTCTTTTTTTTTTTACAATGAATCAAAACTAACTACGATCAACTGTAATTAATGTATGATAATGACTATATTTATATATATAGTCATATATATATTATATATATATATATATATATATATATATATATATATATATTTATAAATCCAATAGAAGTCGACGACGATATAAATGTAAGATGATCATTTACAAATGCGTGATGCAAATGCATTCTTATGTAAATGCATGTGAGAAAAATGCATTTTTCTGAATTTAAAAACAAAACTACAATACTTGATTAAAATATGTTTTTATGCAAAGTAAAAATTCTTTTTGTCATTTATCAATATATATCTTTAAATAATAAAAAATTATCTTCTACATAATGTTTTATGAATAAGTTATGAAGTAGTTGATTCTTAAAAAAAAAAAAAAAAAAAAAAAAACAGAACTCCAAGTAGTATACAAAAAAATCTGAAGATAGGATCATCTGAAATAAAAAAAATCCACAGTATTTCTATTTAAATATATGTAAATCGTTCTGGTATAATAAAAGTAAAATATTTAAAATTCAATAATTGATACATGCTTAAATTAATTTTATCGAAGGGAAGAGTTTTTTTTTCCCCCCATCGAAAAAGCTGATTAAAAATAAAAGGATTCCGTAGAACAAATTATTTGATTGTATAGATACATTACCATAAAAGATGTAATTACAAATAAAATACACAAAGAAGTTTTTAAATCGATCAAATAGATTTTTCTAAATCTTTTATACGATTTGAAAAGAAAATGTTTCGAAAAAAAAAAAAGAAAAACGCATTAAAAATTATATTTACTTTATATCACACATATTGAAATATTTCAATGACTCTATCGACTTCCATCTTACTCTTATAATTTGTATGATATTATATTTACTATCTTTTTTATGGCTTTCGTACAACATTATATTATTCTTGATTGTTTGATTTTTTTTACCTTCCAAATCTGAGACTCTTTGCAGTAGTTCGATTTAACAATGACGTCTAACATTTTGTTCATGTATTTTTCAATCAACGTTACAATTTCAAATAACAATAAAAATCCTCTTTTAATCCATGTTCCATTTTCGGATATAATCAATTCGTATAAAGTTTGTTCTGCTTCAAAATAAAAAAAAAAATTATTCTTCTTCTGCCATTTTCTTTATCAATATTTCCTATTCGTAGCAGTTAAAATATTATAATCAACGTAATACGTACTTATTATTCAAATCACTATAGATATCTATGAATGAGCAAAATAAATTTATATCGTATATTTTAACATCTAGTGGTCTTATTATCAAAATAATTTTTCGATTCACTTCGAACGAATTATTGTGAAAGAAATGTCGAAAAAACGACAAAAAATGTCGAAAATACGATTACAGTATTGTTATCATCGAATCCACGGCAATAGAAAGTCATGTTTTATTGAAAAACTTTTCCGCGGATGTACTTGTAAAAGACATTGATGTCTTAAACGTGTGAATAATTCTAATAAACTTTCTTTTTCGCGGATGACTAGATCTCCTTTTCTTACTACAATTATATATCTCCTATCCATTTTGAAGAGTTAAAATGATTAGAAAGCTAAACGTATAGTGACAACGAAAGCATTATTACGGAAAATATGTTTAAATACATATATATATATTTATGTGTTTTTTAGTTAATGTTGTGTCTGCATGGGTCCTTTTCTATGCACTAATACCTAAAGTATGAAAATTTATACAACTCTCAAAGTTATTCACATTTTCTAAATAATATGAAATGATATTCTTGTAAATTAATATTTTTAATTAATATTTATAGAAAAAATTACAATCCAGATCTGAGAAATAATTCAATGAGAATTCCTCCATAAAGATTGTGTTTCGTGAACGATTTATTGTACTAATATAGGTGGGTCAGTTATTAATTTTTTAGCTATATGGTGCAATTTATTTTTTATATTTTGATGTTGATTTCCATATCAAATATATGCTCTTCTTTTTTTTTTTTTTTTTTTTTTTTTTTAATAAGAATAAAAAATGTATATTTGTATATACACGCGCACAACATTCCATCGCTTATATTGTATTTAGAAAAGAGATTATAATACTATTATCAAAATTTAATTAACTATATTCATGTTGAATTATTACTATTTTCAAAATCATTTTCAAAACAATTTATAGAAATTTTTACTCCAACAAAATGTGTCTTGTTCTAATAAATATTATTTCACATTTAATTATTATATTACGAAATAAATAAAAAATGTATATAAAAAAATTTAAATGTACACAAATCTCTCATATTTTTCCTGAATTCTTGTATACATTCAAAATATTTACTATCTAATTAATATATGATCAAAACTGAAATCTTACATTAAATCACTTTATTTATATACAATAATGATAATAATTGATTAGCTTTCACTGAATATATTGAAATATTGATTTAATTTCTTAATCGATAAATTCAAAAGTAGTATGATGTATTAATAGATTATAATAATCATTAATTCTAAATTAATACTTGATACATATTCATAAGAAGGAATGCTCTAATCTGTTTTCTATTGATAATTTTATCACTTTAAATTTATCATGTGTAATTATCCAAAGAATAATTTTATAAATTTTAGAATGATTTTATAAATAGCATTACATCTTATGAAAATATGTAGAGTAATGACTGTCCGATGACAATTCTGCAGAATTAATGGACAAATCACCTGTACTGCAAGGGATTGTTGGTATATGTGATCCTTGTATAGTAAAACCATGATAATCTTCTTGACCTATTGATTCAATAGATGATACGAGATTTGCACTAGAAGTACTTGAATTTCCCAACAATATATCAGGTGTATCTTTTTCATGTAATTGAGAATCAGTCATCAATAAATCACATTGTGTATCTAAACTGATTAGACTTGTTTCATCATCTGCTTTACTAACATCTAAACTACCATCGCCAGTGAAAGAAGGAAAATCAAATGTTGGAGACGGTGTAATACAATCATCCATCAGTGAGGTTCTCAAATCAACTGAATTATTTGTCAGTGAAATGTTATTGGATTGGTCATTAACAGGGTGTGAATATACCTGTAAAAATTGTTAAATATTAAATCAATTAAATTTAACTTAATACAACATATGCACATACTCATGTATTTACCTGAGGTATAATAGGCGGTGGTAATTGATAATTTTCGATATTATCTGAATCTAAATTTGTAGGCAATCTCTGACTATGTGTTATTAATAATGGTGATTTCTCAATTGCAGTAGCTACTTTAACTTCTATATCTTCTTTAAATTGTGTCATTCTACATTGTAATTCTTTTGCTTCATTTATTATTTCTAAATTTTTTGCCTTTAATTTATCAAGTAACGTTATATCTTCGCACATCAAGTGCAAGCTCTATAGATCAAATTTATGAAATAAAAAAAAAAAAAAAAAAAGAAAAAGAAAAGCATATTAATAATTATTTTGAATGCAAAAGTTAAGATAATGAATTAAAAAGAAAAAATAATATTTACTTCACACATCATTAGTGCTGATTCCCATGTATTTGCTGGTACTCTTTCTCCTGACATATAAGCGTTAAAATCTTTCTCAGCCATATTCAAAGATTCAGCAGTTAAGTTTTCAATAAATGATACAGCACAGCACTAGAATTTTATCATGAAATAAATTAAAACTATCATGTATTGAACATCATTAATAAAAAATGAATATTATACCAAATTTGTAAAGTAGTATCCCCCTTCTCCTGTCATTAGTCTACTAGCATTACAAAATCTTGTTATGAAGTTTATATTACTTTTAAGTCGTGCAGGATTGGCTTTTAAAACAATAAAAATAAGAGCAGGTAAAAATTCATCTGCAGAAGCTGGACCACCTACAGATTGTTGTAATAATAAAAATATATTTCTACAGCAATAAATAACGCATGCTAACTTTTCCTGTGGAGCTTTAGCAGAATCCATATTTAGTAAATCTAAAAGAAATATTTATTTGATTAATTATCATTAAACTATAAAAAAAAAAATCTATATTACAAACCTGTTATAGATGTATATACAAGTTCTCTAACTTCAGAACTTGTTTCATGAATTCTACATTCTAAATTCTTGCCACTGACCCAATTTAATTGTCTTATTCTGTTACAAATAAAATTTAAAAGAATATACTTTATATTATGTTATATATCATATTCTAATAATAATTTAAAAATGTACTTCAATGTACAAACCTTTTTTGAATTGCTAAATCTTTTTCTTCATCTGTTGTGAACGGTGGACAAAATAAAATTCTGTACAATAATGTCATGGAATATTTTTCAACATAATCTAATAATCTTTCTTTAATATCTGCAGATATATCTGTAAAAATAATTATTTATATTTTTTAATAAAAAATATTTTGAATAATAAATTATATGAATTTAATACCTGTATATTTAACACTATTTTCTAAACGTTTAGCAAACACTTGATAAAAATTCTGTGTTATTTCTGATAATTCCTCTATTCTTTTGATATCTTTGTTCTGAAGGATATCTACTACAAATGAATGTATACATTTTCGTACATCTTTTTCAACTGGTGTTTTCACTATTGAAGCTATAAGATCTCTATTTTCAGCTTTTATTTTTTCAAGATCTGAATTATCCTTTGTTAATTCATAAAGTAATTCTTGGCATCCTTGTACTACAGAAAAAAAAAAGAAAAAGAATTGTTAATAAACAGTAATATTCATATTACTTTAAATAATATATCTATATTATTAATAATATACATTATATATATATATATATATATTTTTTTAAATAATATAATAATAAGAAATATGATGGAAATATATTAAAAATATTACAATAATAAAAAATAATTTAAATATATTACACTTTGATGTAGGCTTTCGAAAAGAAATATTTAATAATTTATATTTCTTTTCTTGTTGAGATTTCTTTTCTTCGTGTTTATGATATCCAGTAGATAAAGTTCTATTAGATGTATCTCTGCAATAATGATAAATAACAAAATAGAATTATATAAAAATCTCATAAGAATAAACGAGAATATTCTTACATGTCGACAGTTTGTAAGTTTGATATATACTCTCTTTGTGCTCGTTGCTTTTGTAAATGTTCTCGATGACATTTGCTGCAATATCCTTCCCATTCTGCATTGCCATAAAAACCACAACCATTTTTACATTTCAAATCCGCCTCATCGATGCGAAGCGAAGGTGTTTTTATAGAATACATATCTTTATTTTTTATTTTTTAATAAAATTGCAAAATTCCATAATTTCTAGAATATATATATTTTATTTGGATTTATATATAGAAATATGATCCGTAACACTTCAATATTACTACGATGTTTTCCTCTCCTGCAAATTGTATGTAAATTAAAAATTAATACCCAAATTATACATAACTAAAATTAATATCATTTTCCACCGGTTATTAAACAGAAATATTAGATAGCAGAAGATACAAATGTCATCCGTTTACTTTTCTTTCCTTGACTAAATTAAAGTTGGCAACACTAATATAAAGCGTATAAAACGAATAATAAGGAACCATCAAAATGAATGCATGTACCATAAATTAAAATTAAAACTATTTATATTTTGCACGTTTAATCGTATATCAATGATTGTTAATTATAAAACATTATTGTAAAGTAGAAAAAAAACATATATACAATGAATTTATTCAAGTATTTCAGTTTTAAATTTATTTTAAGAATTTTACAAATTTATATATCTAAGGTTCTTAAAATTGTATGTACGCTCTTGAGTAAGATAGAGGACATATTCTATCTAGCGTTGTAAAGAGACATTACATTACCCCTCTCATTGCCACTCTACACCTATAGCATTTACGTCACGTGACATGAGTTATGCCTTGCAATACGAACGTGTATCTATAACCTAACCTATCAATATTACTAACCTAACAATTTTTATCCACTAACGTCTAATTTTTCTTTTTTTTTTTGTCTGCACGTGTTGCATTCATTTGAAAACATTAAGGTTAGATAGTAGTATCGTATATGACAATTATATTTCAAACATAAAATATAATCTTATTTGTTTTCTTTACTTAATAAAAATGTTATCTGAACCAAAGTTAACCAATACTTCTCCAGATTTTGGAATACCTCCGGATATACAAAATCCTGTAAGATTAAATTTTTATCAATTCAAAAATTATTTTTTGTTTAATATTTAAAATAATTATATATGTATATATATATATATATGTCTTGTGTATATTTCAGTTATTACAAAGTTTAGGACTTCCACATGTAGATTCCTTTAATTATATGTTAGAAGATGGACTTTCTGAAGCAATTATAGATATATTACCAGTTTATCTTCAACTTGCTAATGGCGATAAAATTATGTTATGGATAGATAATGTAACGATTCATCAACCATCTGTCCCTACTAATGTAATTGGTGTAAAAAATTATAAAATATATCCTACAGAGTGTAGACAAAGAGGTGCCACTTACAAAGGAAAAATAACAGTTAAATTAGGATGGTCTGTCAATGGCATTTCTCAAGAAATACTCGAAAAAGATTTAGGAGATATACCTATTATGGTTAAGGTATACATTTTAAAAATATTCAATTTGTATGGTTTGTAAAGTTGTCTATAATAGAAAAACTAATTATATAATTTTTTAACAGTCTAATAGATGTCATCTTAATAAAATGAATCCTAGTGAATTAATTGCTCATGGAGAGCATGAACAAGAATGGGGTGGTTATTTTATAATTAAAGGACATGAACGACTCATACGTATGTTATTAATGACAAGAAGAAATTATCCTATTGCAATTCGAAGATCAGGTTGGAAAGCTCGAGGTATCCAATTTAGTGATCTTGGATTACTTTTAAGAAGCGTTCGAGATGATAATACTACATCGGTAAAAGAATTATTATTATAAATATTATTAAATTATTCTAGCTGTATTTTAATTAATTATTATTTTTACATTACAGAATAATACATTACATTATGTTACTAATGGTTCTGTAAAATTAATGTTTACACATAGAAAAGTTTTATACTATACACCTCTCATCTTAATATTGAAATGTTTAATTGATGTTTCGGATATTTTTATATACAATGCTTTAATGGCTGGTTGTGAAGATGATTTATATTATAGAGGTTGTATTTTAAATATGTTACGTGCAGTACATGAAGAAGACTTACATACACATGAACAATGTAAAGCATATATTGGAAAGATGTTTCGAGTTAAATTTTTTGAACTACCTCAAGATTCAAGTGATACAGAAATTTGTGATTTTATTATTAAGTAATTATTATCTTAGTAAATATTTTGTTTATTTATCAATGATATCTATTTGCTTATATATTTATCATTATTATATTTTCAATTTACAGGCATTGCATTGCTATACATTTAGATGATCCATTAGAAAAATTTTATTTACTTGCATTTATGACAAAAAAACTTTTCGCTGTTGCTAATAATAAATGTGCTGTAGAAGGTGCTGATTCTGTAATGATGCAGGAATGTTTATTAGGTGGCCATTTATATTTACAAGTGTTAAAAGAAAAGTTATATGGATGGCTTACAGGTCTTAGGATTTTAATTATGAAACGTGCCAGAAACGCTGATGCTAAATATGTTTTAACATTGCGTAAGTATATTAACACTGTTTATTTCAAATACTTCATTAATATATTTAAAACATAGTTCTGATAATTGTATATATATATATATATATATTAACTTAGAGGAGATGTTACATATAACAAAGTATGGAGGGTCTCTTGAATCACAAATGGAAAATTTTTTATCTACTGGAAATTTAAGAACACCTACAGGTTTAGGCTTAATGCAGACTAGTGGACTTACAATAGTTGCAGAAAATATTAATAGAATGCGTTATATGAGTCATTTTCGTGCAATTCATAGAGGCTCTTTTTTCCAAGGAATGAGAACTACAGAAACCAGACAACTTTTACCTGATGCTTGGGGTAATAATTTATTATGCTTTATAAATAACTTTGTATGAAACTGTTTGGTATCTTTTATATATTCATAATCTTAATTATTCCAGGATTTATTTGTCCTGTACATACACCAGATGGTACACCATGTGGTTTATTAAATCATTTAACTATGAATTGTATTATTACAAAACATCCAAACCCTGAATTAAAAGCTGCTATACCAACAGTATTACTAGATCTTGGAATGTTACCTATTTCTATTGCTGATAATTGGAAAGACTCATATACCGTTATGTTAGATGGGAAATTAATTGGCCTTATTGAAGACAATATAATAAACAGAGTATCGGATAATTTAAGAATACTTAAGATAAAAGGCAAAGAAGTATGTAATTCTGATTAAATAATAGAGAATTATAGTAGATCGGTTTATTTATGTACAAGAACTTAAATCTTAGGTACCATCTACAATGGAAATAGTATTAATTCCAAAGAAAACTGTACCAGCTCAATATCCAGGATTATATTTATTCACTAATCCCGCACGTATGATGAGACGGGTAATGAATTTAGCTGCCAAAAAAACAGAACTTATTGGAACATTTGAACAAGTTTATATGGATATTTGTATCACACCAGAAGAAGCCTATGATGGTGTAAATATTTCTTTAGTATACATTTATTTTTAACCCTTTGAGTGCTGAATACTCGTGGTCTATGCAGTCCGTACGGACGGCGTGCAGCTGGCGCAGACAATTGCCGGGGACTGAATACTTTTTCGCGCAATATGGATCTCGTCGACGGTTTATGACACATTATAATATAGTATACAATCCAATTACTATTCCGTTGTCTATTCCACATTGAATGAAAATATTTTTGCCAGGCGCATATTTGCGTCCATAATCTATATCAATAGCTTTCGCTGGACGCATATGTGCGCCCATAGCACTCAAAGGTTTAATATGACTATATTGATATTTTTTTTATATATTAATGTATATTTTATATATATATATATATAAATGTATTTTACATTTACAGCTAACTTCTCATCAAGAATTAGCAAAAACTTCATTTTTAAGTAACTTAGCATGTCTTATTCCTATGCCAGACTGTAATCAAAGTCCAAGAAATATGTATCAGTGTCAAGTAAGTCTTCTTACATACGGCTAGAATAAAAAAAAAAAATTAAGATTATTATCAATTAATTATCTTAACAATACAATGATGTATAGATGGGTAAACAAACAATGGGTACACCATGTCATACATGGAAACAACAATCTGAAACAAAATTGTATAGATTACAAACACCAGCAAGTCCTTTATTCAGACCAATGCATTATGATAAAATGGGTTTAGATGATTTTGCTATGGGTACCAATGCAATTGTAGCTGTTATTTCATATACAGTAAGTAATCATAACTATATCGTGATCATTGTAATAATATTTATTAAGATATATATAATTAAGAGATAGTAATATTAATTATTTAGGGATATGATATGGAAGATGCAATGATTATCAACAAAGCTGCTTATGATCGAGGTTTTGCCCACGGAATGGTTTATAAATCAGAATTTATAGATTTAAAAGATCAGAAAAGTTACTTTGCACGAGATCCAAATAAACCTTTTCTTGCAGAAAAGCTAGATACTGATGGCTTGCCTATACCTGGCTCTATGATCAAAGAAAATGATTATTTTTATTGGTAAATGATTAATAATAAATAATATATATTGTCATATTTAAATAACTTACGAAAATATATTACCATATGTTCTGCTCATTATATTATGTTACATTATTATTATTATATTTGATCTTTCTTTTAGTTACTATGATGCTGAACAATCTAATTATGTAACTGGTAAATATCACGGAAAAGAAGATATATACATAGATAATGTAAAATTATGTGGTACTTTAAATAATAATACTCCAAGAAGAGCTTGTATTACATTTCGTATTCCAGTTTGTATAATACTTTATTCAAATATTATTAATTTATTCAATATAATTATAAAAATGCAAGTAAATACTTCTAGAGAAATCCAAGTGTTGGTGATAAATTTGCTTCAAGAGCTGGGCAAAAAGGTATTTGTTCACAAAAATGGCCAGCCGAAGATCTACCATTCACTGAGACAGGTCTAATTCCGGATATAGTATTCAATCCTCATGGTTTTCCAAGTCGTATGACAATAGGTAAACAGGATTAAAAATTAACGTAGTTCAATTATATTTAAAAACAAAAAAAAAACATCTTTGAATCTAAAGTAAAGATTTATTGTTGTTTTTATTGAAGCTATGATGATCGAAGTAATGGCTGGAAAGTCTGCGGCAGTACATGGATTAGTACACGATGCAACACCATTTAGATTTGATGAGAATGAAACAGCAGTTGAGTTCTTTGGAAAGTTATTAGAACGTGGAGGCTATAATTATTATGGTACAGAAAGAATGTACTCTGGTATCGATGGACGTGAAATGACAGTTGATATATTTTTTGGAATTGTACATTATCAGAGATTACGTCATATGGTCTCAGACAAATGGCAGGTTTGTATCTTTTCGTTAATTATACTGGTAATATAAATTATGTGAGAATACAATTTTTTCTTTGTTTGTTTTTTTTTTAATAGGTAAGAAGTACTGGTCCTATTGATGTCTTAACGAGGCAACCGATAAAAGGACGGAGACGAGGTGGTGGTGTTCGATTTGGAGAAATGGAACGAGATTCTTTAATATCTCATGGATGTTCATTTCTTCTTCAGGATCGTCTTTTCCATTGCTCTGATAAAACAACTGTAAGTAATTGTATTTCTTTTATATCCTAATTCAAAATATTTATTTTTTAACTGTATATATTTATTTATTTATTTATTTATTTATTTATTTATTTATAAAATGTTACTTTCTAGGCTTTAGTTTGTCAAAAGTGTGGAACGTTATTAGGACCAGTGTTAGAACTATCAGTAAACCCAACAGGTATAACTGAAAAGAAACAAAAGTGTAGACTTTGTGGGGATGATGAATCTGTGAAAGAAATTGATATTCCTTACATATTTAAATACCTTGTAACTCAACTTACTTGCTGCAATATTAATGTCAAATTATCATTTGTAGAAAAATGAAGGAAAATATATTTGTTATATATTTTAACATTGGCATATATTTTCATTTTTTTCTAACATTCCTTAAATTTTAAAAATCTGTTATATTATATACTACCTCTAGTAATACGATCGTACCACACATATAAATATTTGTGGCTATACAACATTTACATTTAAAGAATTTTTATATATGTACATAAAAACTGATTCATTAATAATTTATACATGGAAGTAATGAATCAGATTTAATGGAATAACAAGACAATAGAACATTTTTAATGGACTATCTTGTGTCTTGTTGCAAATTAAGCTGTTTGTACATAATATTAGTACATAGTGATATCGATTTATACAGATAAGTAAATTATATATCACATAACCATACAATATCAATACTTAATAAAATATGTAAGCATTTATACGATTGCTTATCTAAAAGATAAATAGCTACCCACTATTGCAAAATATTAAGCTTTAGCAGGTACTTGTGCACCAGACTTAGTTCCTGATGCTCCAGTTTGTTCTTTTTCTAATTGTTTTCCTAAATATTCCCTAAAAAAAAAAAAAAAATATTTATCTGACATAAAATGGAAACTATTACGAATGAAATTTTATTATTTTCATTTTTTATATTCTTACCAATTGTGCACCATAAGTTTTTGAACAGCAAGAAGAGCCTCATATCTTACATTTGGATCCTCATGGCCCAATAATTGCATTACTCGTTGTTTACCACCCAATTGTTCAATAACACTTAAATTTAAATATTTTATATGATTTATATTACAAAACGGTATAATATAATATGTAATTATAAATGATCAGATTAACTTACTGTTTTCCTCGTGGATAATGGCGCACATACTCTCCTATATCAAAACTTGCTACACTCAAAACCATAGGTTCTTTACTTGTTTCCAATAAATGAACTAAAATGCGTAAAAGTTCATAATTTTTTTCGTTCAATCGACTAGCATTTTCCCGCCAGAATTTTCCAGATTTATGAACAGGTGACCATTCGAGACGACCAGATTTTATTTCTGTTGAGTATTCATCAAATGAACTTAAGTCTTGTACAGATGCTAATAATTTATCGTTCAAAAATTCTATATCATCCGTGATATCCTCATCATCGAATTTACGTTGTACCAAAATAGATAATTGTTTCAATACTTTATATTGAACCATTGCAATGCAGTGTTCCTTGGCTACTTGGGCATCCTCCACTTTTTCTATAAGATTCTGTTGAAAATATGATAATTTAAATAACATTCATATATTTTTAAGTATTATTTTATCTTACCCTAAATACTGCGAGAATAATTCGAGTCACTTTTTCTTTAACAGAATCACTTAATATATCTGCAAGAATCGGTATAACATTAAATCTGTAAAAAAAAAAAGAAACAGTTATATATATATATATATATAAAAATAAATAAATACTCATAAAAACTTTACACATTTCATATATTTTAAATTTACGTACTTATTCATTTTTTCTGCGAGTAATGGATTAAATGTAAGTACCCATAGACAGAAAATAAGTTGATATTGTACTTGGAAATTTACTCTGCCAGACAAGACACTCAAAAGTGTTGAAATTCCATCGACAGAGACAAATGCAAAACGATATTCATCTACACGTAACATCATTTGAAGGCATCGTGCGACAGATTGAATGTATTCATTATTCTAAATAATCAAAAACCAGATAATGATATAAATTTTCTATAACAATAATTGACATATGTAAACTAATAGGCATTCAATTTACATTTAATATAGTAAAAAATGGATTAATTACTTTATTTAGGTAGAAATCTAAAAAAGCAGAAAAAGAAACAAACATAAAGATATAGATACATATTAAAAAAAAATTGTTTAGTTATATAAAGAGTATAGAATCAAAAACCTATTCCATATAATTCATTTTATTAATGCAATTAATAAAATAAATATTATTGTGAAAAACTTAATAATTAATGTAAACTAACAACTGTTCTGGCACCTGTTTATTATAATTATAATGATGTAATTTCAAATTTTATTTTATTTGTGCTTTAATGAATAATTCTGTTCCCTGCTATTCTTTCATACGTAGTTTTTTTTCAAATATCAGTAGTTATAATTTGTTATTGCAAAACCAACCGGATTATGTAATTCGTGCAGTTCATTGGCCTCCCCTGCCTCCTCCATAGAATTATCCTGTGTTACTTCTGCATGCAAATCTGTCTCCTGAAGAGCCTCAAACTAAAACCCCATCTGATCTTTTGAAATATTCTACTCCTAATATAACTAATCATTTCACCCTTCACCATATAAAAAGCAGTAGAAATAATGTTATCAAAAGAGTGTGAACTTCAATTGTTAGATATAAATTCTGTTAGTTTTATTTCAAATTCCCACATATATTAATCAAATTAATTAAAAAATTTTAATTTGTAACATATTTGATACCACAAATATATCAAATAACGTTATTTATCAAGCATTTAGTATAAAAGACAAATAATATTAAAAGAACGATTTCTAAGTTATGTTTTGTTTAATTATTTAGTTAAAATTAAAGTTGTTATACAACTCATGAAATATTCTTTCATAACAATGTCAGATTAATTCACAAAAGCACATTTTAATCTAAATAATATGTTAATAATAGGTGCCTTGTTTATGCATATATTATAAATATATTATCTAAAATAAATAGCAAAGCAAGATATAATTAGAGCAAATAATATGTTCATAAATAAAAAATAAAAAGCTTTACTAATATCCTGGAACAAATTATGAGTTAAAAATAACAAATTTCTTCTAATTTATTTAGATTTTTATCCAAATATGTAAGTATTATTACCATGCATTGTAATTTTTACTATTTAATTTTATTAGATATTAAATTTGGCATACTTACACTCAGTTTAAGTTGATCTTTTAGCCAAGTTAGATAAAATTGGAGATCAGTTTTTTCCATTAATTCATGACTCCAACAAGCTAACTTAGCTATAATACGAGAAGTCATATTTAATATAAAACCATCTTGCCTATTTAATAAATTAAGGAATGGTCCCCAAATCGACTCTCGTTTACGTGAAGAATGTTCTCTAAATATTTCAACACGACTACGATCTTCCTAATAAAATAAAATATTTTATAAAAACATTGAAATATAAAAATAACAATTATCTGTAAAATATTGTATAATTTAAATTAAATACCTGCAGCATATCATCTATCATTGTAAGAATATATTGTGTTGTTTGTTCTTTTGAAATATGATCAAGAAGATTGAGAAAAGTCTTTGCAGCTTGATGTGGATTTTCCTTTAATTTTTCTTCCCGAACATGAGGATCGCTTGTATCAAAAGCTACTATAAAGTCATAATCTTCTTTAGGTATCATTAGTGATCTATAATGTAAAAAATAATACATTTAATATTATAATATTTTTGGATATATTATTAAGTTTAATAATGTAATGTTGGATATGATTTAAATTATTATCAAATAAATATATTACATGTCGATCAGTTATATAAAGATGTTTGTTAGTACATTATTTTGATTACATTAAAATAGATAAAATATGCTTACTGTAGATATGACTGCCAATTAATTCTTTGATTTCTTATTTCAGCTGCTTGCTGCTGCAGAGCACTCGTAGCGGCGAGCATATCTATAATAATTTATATATAAATATTTAATTGTTTTAATAAAGAAAAGAAAATATTAAAATAAATAATAAGCAATGAGATATTTCATATGTTTTCATATGTTGGGAGTGGCATTATCATCTTATAAAACTAATTTTATCAAGGTTATTTACCAATTTTCTCGTCGGGTAATGCTGGAATAATTTCTTTAATATTCGCCCGTTCCACCATGTCTGCCGTCGATATTAAGCGATGACGAATTTAATAAAAAATTCTTAAACGATTAAAATGAGTGACTTTATACTCGTACCTACTCCTGCTTTTACACTTGTCTGTGATCACAAGACCAACATTCAGTGTTACCAACGTATAAAAAAAAAAAAGGAGCAGTTATAGCAGATTCTGAAACATCATAAAATTAAATATAATATTTCTAATATCGCATAAATATTTCTAAGATTATTATTTATTAAGTTTTTATATTCTTAAATATATTTTATAAAATGACCATTAAAATATTTATAAATAGGAATGAAGGAATAAAAATGTATTCCAAATTATTAGCTAAAATCATAGATAAGTATGAAGAACACGTAATTTCGTAAAAAGATCTTTATTTTATAAGTATTATTTGTGTGTATGTATAAAACTACATTCTAACGATGTTTTTTTTTTTTCTTGTATAGCCGTCTCTTCATCGTATATGTAGCTATCATCCTTGGAAATGCGATATTTTTGTAATCACGCGCAATTATATTGTATTTATTTTTTCCTTCTGTATAGCTAAATCTGCGTTCTCAAATGAAATATATAATTTTTGTGAGAAACGTGCACAAAAGACCTATTGTATAATAATTTTTATCGTGTGCATCAGCATATATTCAAGTCTAAATTAAGATTTATAATTTGCTATACAACATTCACAGAGATCATTGAATCTGACGATTATGACACGTTAAATTTTCTTAATCTTTTGTTTCACATTCCTTACAAGAATTCTTTATAAGGGTAAATCCTTTTGTTGCATTGGATAATATAGTTAATAAAAAAAATATTGTATGCGAGTATCTATAAAATTATTTCTAAAGTATAATATCTGTTTAATATTAATCTTTTTCTGGTTCACATTTTTGTATTCAATATAATTGATGTATGATGTGAATTTTTATATTATCTTTGTTGTGTATACATATTTCACATGCGCGTATAAAATAGATGTTATAGTTTATCATATCTAAGCTCTTTGACAACTGCATACTTCAATAATGTTATACAGCTTCATCCCAATATTGTCACAATTGGTGAAAAGATTTCCAAGAATCTTTATATTTTATAATATTAAATATAAACTTTTTTTCTCCATAGTGGTTATATCCTTGAAGAACGGAAGACTATTTATATAACATGGACATGTTTTTCTATATATGTAGATTTACCTAATTTGGACTATAGCCTGAATTATTTTAATCTTTTACAAATTACACAAGATTTGTCCTTTCACGCATAAAGAAGTACAACTTAAAATAAAATCAATTAATATGATTTGAAGTATAATTATTTCATTAAAATATGGAGACATAACTTTTATCAAACATAAACATAGAAAATAGTCATTTTTAACAGACAAATATTTATCTTTTTATAAATGTATTCCATACTCTTTTATTTTTAAGTTGAACAATCAACTTGTTATTAGATGTGCTATTAGTTTTCTTCTCTGTCTCATCCATTTCCCATACACTCAATACCACAAAATATTATTTCTCTTCATATGTACAAAGTTACTTTCGCCGCCTTGTTCTAAATAACTAACTGTATTAGACATTTGCTTTGTCATTTGTTTTAATACCAATTCATTATGAATTGTTCAAAATACTGGCTAAGTTATGTATTATGTTACCAGCTTTGTTTAAAAAATTGACATATACAAAATATTATCATAAGATGATAAGGTAATATAATTACTGAGTAATAATTTATAATATAGGTGGTCCAGTTATCATGAACATAATATATATGCAGATATACATTAAAAATCAGTGATTAATATTGACATTTTATAAAAATGGAACTATATAAATAAAACATAGAGGAAGACAGTTCATATAACCTATATTAGAAATTAAGTATTGCAAATTAACTGTATCCCTATATATAAATTGATCCTGAGATCAAACATCGTTTTTGGTGCTAATCATTCACCTGAATACAAATCGGGCTCTCTATAACAAAAAAGAACAATACATCAATATGACAGTCTCGTAAAAACATTATCGATAAATAGTAATTTCTATTCTTTTATAAAATTTGTCATCTACAAGGATCACTGATCAATTATATATATATATATATATATTGTTGGTAATTCTTTTTGCACACTACAAATTTGTCCATTTATACCAAAATAAATATGTTTTCAATAAAACAAATGTATAAAGATACCAGAAATATATAAGATTTTTACAATATAACAATAAAGTTCTATGTTTTACAGAGCATTTTACAACAGTGATAACAATATTCACTTTTTGGCACATTATATATATAAAATATATAATATATATTATATATATATTATATATATATTATATATATAATATAATATACAATTAAAGCTGTGCTATATATCATTATAACATTAAATCTGAAGTTACCAATCTTTATTACTTTCTGGTTGTCATAAAGCACTTTAATAATTTGATACTTCGTTAATCATGTACATAAATTGAGAGAGAAACTTTTACAATAAATATTAAATTTAAATAGTATATTTTTAATATTCCAATGCATCTTTTTTACATTATTTTTATTTATTACTTTTTTCATTTTTCTTTTTTTTTCTTTTTTTCTTTTTTTTTTTTTTTTTTTTTAAGAAAAAAATTTGTCATATACTCGACAAACTGCAGTAGCAATAAGATTACCATCTTCGTCTGTTAACATTTTAGATAATATATTCTTCCAGAAAATGTCATGTAGTATCGTAATTTTAGACATAATTTTAATATATTTTGTATTCATTATTGGACCACTTTATTTTAGATTAAGATTTTGCAAACAAATTGCATTGTAAATTAATGACTATGATGTTAAAGTTTTTTTTTATTTTTTTTTTTTTTTTTTTTTTTTTTACGAAAAACATAAGTCGACTTTTCCAAATCACGTGTTGACAGCACATAATTATGTTATCGGAGATACGTACGAAATGAACATTACCATTATTCTTGTTTTCTTCCTTTGTTTACCACTTAAAATAAAGTTTACATAATTAAAATCATTTTAATAAACTTTTTTTCAGACGCATTGCCGTTGAAAAATAGGCGAGAAAATGAAATATTTCTTGCCTATATAATTTGTTTAGTTCAAACTTATGTAGCCATTGTAATAATATTGTAAACTAAATATTTATACCTATTGGAGCATCATGGCAATTTAATAGAGTTATCGTTTCTTCTAACAAAGGTTTATTTATTGTAATTTAGCTGCCAAGCGCACTGTAAATACTATTTTATGAAGCTGAGTGAATATTTGTGCCTGCTCTGATTTAAAGAAGTTTAATTCTATTACGGATGTAACGTTATGTCATGTAAAAGAATAAAAAGTGTAATATGAGCTTTTATAATCGCTTTTTTTTTCATTGGATATATACTAACTAAGTATTACTAACTATGAATTATTATTCGATTAACTACCTTATAAATAAGCAATTGGTCGACTGATGTTTTAAGTACACTTTTGTAACTGGGATATATATAAGACATTGTTATGCCATATTCTTAAGTAAGCAGAAAACAATATAAAATACTGGTTGCTTTATTACAATCATGAATAAAGGTAATTTCCGTCCCAACTGCGGACTATACACATTATTGTAAAGCGGGCAATGGGACGGATTTGACCTAT
Source organism: Vespa mandarinia (assembly GCF_050613455.1). Lineage (NCBI taxonomy): Eukaryota > Metazoa > Arthropoda > Insecta > Hymenoptera > Vespidae > Vespa > Vespa mandarinia. The sequence goes on along the minus strand of NC_140814.1, from coordinate 9,692,653 downwards.
CTAAATAGATCGTAGCATGTTAATGCTACATCATACCAACTTTCTTTGTACAACGCTCATTATTGTAAAAGTAAATGCTCTGTGTGTCACCGTCAGTTATTTTTTCAGTCTCATTTGCATTTATACATGCACGCTGAACATTTCGAGCATAATTTAGGCCGCATCGAAATTGATATAGTTCAAGGCAGCGAGCATGCGAGTTTAGTACGGAAGCATTTTGAGAGAAATGTTTTTTTTTTTTGCTTTTTTTTGTTTTTGTTTTTTATCTTTTCTTTTCTTTTTAGACTTTAGCTTTCCAATATTCAGCTAGGCTTACACGAATGTATGTACCCCCCTCACCAAGTGCTAATATTTATAGACCATGCGTATATTCCAGTCATCTGGTACTAGTTTAACAGCTTTTTTTTCTAATTACTTAGCGAATCCAATTCCCTAAGCTTATGGACCCTATAAGCATGGAATCTAGAAAGAGAAAGTATAATTGAAAATAATCGTTGAAAGCATATTTGATTGTATATTATCATTAGAAAAAACAGAGAAATAGTTTGTATAAAAGGCAAATTAAAATCAATGTGATAATAACTCACGGCATTGTTCACTGTCCCGGCGATGTGGTTTTAATGATCACCTCTCAGTAATTCCATTAATAGGTTGAACGAGCTGCCTTCTCCTTCCGCACGTTTTGCACTCAATAATTCCTTGCCTGCTTGACACGTTCTTTGTAAATCTGGAATCCTCAATAATAGTTCACCAAATTTGGCAGGCATTTCTGGATACCTGGCAATAGTATATTGTTGAAGTGCCTGTAAAGCTTTTTCTTGAGAAGCTCTAACTTTCTCGGGTTCTTTTAATTCACTGGTGTCGGACGTAAGTAACACTATAACCTTCGTTTAAAAAACAGAAATAAAAAGAAAATATCTAATTAATCGATTCTTATGATTTTTAATTAAATCGCCAAAGGAAAATAATTCGTTTGAAAAAAGTTACCTTCATCGCTACGTATTCGTATTGATCCACCCTTAGCCTTCTCAAATTATTGGTGAAAGCGAGCATCCTCTCGATGCAAGTCGCTAAACCGAGTTGTCTTGCTTGCTCTAACGTGATCGACTTGCCGAGAGATACCCTTATTTCACCAGGAGTGCTCATACTACGGAAACAACAAGAGAAAAGCAGCAACTCGCACCATGAATTGATCAGTAGACAGATCTGATCATCGATTGAAATATTTTTGAAAAGTGGCAAACTCTTACACCATTTAACTATCTTATATAAACGATGATCGGCAATATTGCAAAGATTCGAAAGAAAGTCCGGATGTTGCGATGGATTGCCATTAGAATTTCCGCACATTTGGGAATTACAGTTGCCAACGTTACCAGTATTAGCGGACAATTGTTCGTGGCTACCGGTGGAAGCTGAGCCTGTTGAACAGGGTCTTGTTGTGTTATCTTCCCTTCTGCTATTAATATTGTTACTACCATGTCCGTTGGTGGGACAATCGGTACCAGACCCATTGGTAGCGGATCCACTTCGACCGGCAGGAGCACCTGCTCCTCCACCGTTTCCGCTTCCTAACAACATGTCACTGCCAGGAGCGCTCCTAGTTCCACCCGAAGTTATCACACCAGATTGAATACCAGTTATACGATCACTGTCATTGTAATGCCAAAGATGTTCCACATCCATGATGTCCTGCAAAAGCTGTGGTACTACTTGTACTTTATACGAATGATTCGAATGATGTCTAACGGAATAATGATGTTCGCTACCGGGCGGTGCAGGACTGCAGTTACCAGCAGCATTCATTTTATCACCTGCCGCCATATTGTTCGCAGGACTACCGACGAGATTTGCCGGTAAAGTATATGTACACTGATAAGTGCTCCTACCACCTCTGGTACGATCCTCTCTGATCGCTTCGAGTTTCATTCCCATATTGAGGCATTTGTCAAATCGACAAGCAGGGCATTTCTTTCTTGTGGCAACGGTAACGGGACAACCTGCACCCCTAAGGCACACATAGTTTTTGCGGTTCTGGACGGTCCTCTTGAAGAAGCCCTTGCACGATTCACACGAGAAGATACCATAATGAAATCCACTGATCTTATCACCGCAGATCGGACAGGGGCTATTAATTAACTGCTGTCGTGTGGAGATACCCGATGGTGCAGCAGGTATTCTACAGTCTTCTTGATCTTCCGTTCCAGGATGTCCATCCGATGAAAGTTCTGATCCTGGTGCGGAAGAGGAATAATGGTGCGCGCTCACGGCCGAAGCAGCAGCCGTTGGAAGATGCAAAGGACTACCTTGTGCTACTTGCTGATGCTGATGTTGCGAGTGAGCGTGCGGATGTCGAGGCTGTTGGACGGGAGAATGCGTAGGTGGACTCAAAGAGCCATAACTGTAACAGCTGCTCGAAGCGTCTGAATTATTACGCGAGAGCGAATGAGAGAGGGAGAGTGATAAGGAGGACGTCGAATTATTGAAGCTATGTCGAGATAAGGAGAGCGAGGAAGAAGGAATTGGGCTTCCTGCTCCTAAGGCGGAGTGTCTTGCAGCATGAGGACTTTGAGTTGGAGAACTGAAGACACTGTAGGCAGAATGAATCGCGGAATCCGGTGATGGTACCTACGATGAAATGAAAAAAGAAATACTATTTATAAACAAACTGCAAAGAATATTTAAATGCACAAGGAAACGTAAGAAAAGTTATTTAATTACCTGCGATCGCGTGTGACTGTGCTTGGTCAAATGATGTCTTGGATTAAGAACAGGACTGTGATTTGGAGTGGAACTGTTGTACCCACCAAGTAATTTTCCCACGAGAAGAGGTAGGTCGCTCTGTTGCGTTTGTTCAAGATTTTCGATACCACGTTGTTGTTGTAATTGTTGGTTGTGACTTAAAGACAAATTTCCATCATGAAAGGAGCCAAGCGTGTATCCTGGACTCGACCGAAAGTCTGGCTCTGGCTTTATTGGAAACTTTTGTTCTACGGGTCCGGGACTGGCACCGCAAACCTGAACACCCTCCATTGACGTTTCCTCATGTTGATCCTATCGAAAACGGAAGTCAATATAAATATTACGAATATCAAATATCGTAAACGAGTCAAACATTGCTTAATCATTACATGACTTATCTTAATAATTATATTATGGAACTAAAAAGTATATATATATATATATATATGTATATATAATATCCTATACAATATAAATGCAATCCAATATCCTATACAAATACAATGCAAATTATTACATCATCTATTAATGTATCTACCTGATTAGTGAGGGTGTTCGAAGACATCTCTTGATCGGAGAGCTCTCCTTCCCATGACATAGGTCTCTCTGGTTGTTGCTGTTGGGACGTATCGTTACCGTCGCAAGCTCCGCTTTCACCTTCGCCATCGCAATCGCCGATTTTCTCACCGCTCTGATTTACGGAGATATCTCGTTTCTTCTTGGTTCGCAGATTGACACCACGGAAGTCGATCTTGCTTATTTCACCGTCGCTGTCGTCCGCGTCGTCGATATCCGTGGCATTTGAACCGAGAATACCGATACCGATGCCATGCGAGCCCACGCTGCTGGTACTACTTGCACAGCCGAGTACCGAGCCGCAATTTGAAACTACGGACACCGTCACGCCATTTTGACCTCCTAAATACTTACAGATGCCTTTGCCTACGAGAATTTCATAGATTTTTTTTATAATTACTCTATAACGCTATATTATAATAAAGCGTTTTATTTATTTCATTTTTACCGTCATGCATTTCATGAGTAGGTGGGACATTGATCGCAGTTACGGAAACGTTCTTCCCTGCCTCTGTAGAACGAGTAGTAGTCATCGTAGAATTGCCGATGGATGAGGAGGAACAGCAGGTGGAGGAGGACGTCGGTGAGACTGACGAGGCCGATCCGGTGGTGGGTGCGGTGGCGGCGGCGGTGGCGCAGGAGGCAGAAACGGAAGTGGTGCCGCCGCTCGTACCGGAGGTAGAAGACGACGACGAATTTGATCCGACGGAACCAGACGACTTCCAGGATTGTGTTGACGGCCACCAGCCTGGACCAGGTCCCGGGCCATCGCCAGGCCCGTTTTGCTCCGACATCCTCAGCTGGTTGAACTCCAGTACGCTCTCAACGCGACTCGAATCCTCTCGATCTTCGTGAGATTATACAGCATCCTGAGCGCACCCTTAATCACCAATTTTATGATCGCCACCGTCTATCTCTACGATGATTCCTTTATTACAACCAATTTTTTGCGAATGCCAATCAGATTTTTATCACCTTGCACGTCTTCCTTTTTCTATAACTGAAAAAGATAAATATAACAATCGATTAGAATTGCGAAATGTGATGTGTAAACAGCATTAGCCTATTAATTATTTATATTTCAAATTCGTTGATTTATGGTAATTAATTAACGTTAGATTAAAAGACAAAAAAAATCATTGTTGAAATACATCGTTGAAAAAAGGGAAAATCAATGATAACACAAAGATTTTCTAAAAGACCCGCGTACGAAAGAAGAATATTATAATTTCAGGTCATTGCCCGCGTGCACGGAGATTGGAACCTGTGTCACGCACCATTTTTGTACGTCCATCTTACACATATTATCTTCGGGTCATTGATTCACGCTCTTGGATGACGCTACGTGATTCCCATGATAGATACTGCACAGTTGTGCACTTCGTCTATAATTCAAAGGAACGTATGTACGTACATACATAATATACATATATTACATAAGGTAATCGACGATGTTAAGACATTGAACGTTCATAGAAATTTATATTCAAAAATGAACGTATCTACTTCGCCGGTATGATTTCTCAACGAACGAGAGACATAAAAAGTCAGTAAAGTTATAAAAGAAAAAAGCATGAACCTTGTGGTCTGTCTGTGGTGGGACAGTTGCAGACATATTCTACGATTCTTTCGATGCATCTGCAATGTACCAACGAACGTGCAGGTATCATAGAGCATCTCTAAAATTACTTATCTAACAAGTCCATAACAAAGAAATTCTATCCCAATCCTTCGTCTTACAGATTAGTATTTATACATCACACCTGTGGGATTTTACCGGTCCCTATAAATCTGAAACTAATACCCGAAGATGTCAATCTTGAGAAGAGATGTTTCTGTAGATGCAAAATGTTACATGCTCGTTCGCAAGTAAGAGCCACGACTGGATGATAATGGAAACGACAGATGAGGCAAAGAGAGAAAGAGAAAGAGAGAGAGAGAGAGAGAGAAAGAGAGAGAGAGAGAGAAAGAGAGAGAGAGAGATAACGTAAAAAGTTGCGGTCTTTCACGAAGAGTCATAGACGGTCGAGGATCGTGCTCTTCTCCTAAGTCGTTGCATGGTCGGGGCACGGTGGCGGCTATGGCTATGGTTATGGTGGTGGCGGTTGCGGTGGCGGTGGCGGCGTCGTCCGTAAGGTCAAGGCCCTCTGCAAGCGCCCTACCCGACTCTTATGCACCTTCGGGGTCACGTGACGCGGCTCAAGGTCTTCTCTCCCCACTCCTGCAAGCATCGCACGGCCACGCCACGCCACCCGCCGTTACCACCGACGGTGCAACGAGCGTGTCCCCTTCCTCTTCAAACCCCTCTTGCTTCCCTTTCCTCTCTGTCTTCCTGGCCCAGCTCCTATCCCTCGTCCCTCATCGTCTTGAATACCTCCTCCTCTTCTCGGCCGTTCCAAGTCGCGTAACTTCTCTCCCGAGAACTTCTATGAGCGTGGATTCGGCTTTGAGCCGTTAGTTCGAGTACCGTTTCGTCTCTCTCTCTCTCTCTCTTTCTCTCTCTCTCTCTCTCTCTCTCTCTCTCTCTCTCTCTCTCTCTCTTTCTCTATCTCTATCTCTTTCTCTTCTCTCTTTTTCTCTTTATAGATACATATATATTTATGTACGTATGTATCTATATGATCCTACGATTTTTCATCCTTCTATTTGTAAATATTTCCCAATAACGACATATATTGTACGTTAACTCTTCTCACGTAATAACAATTAAGTTTCTATCTTTCTTAATTGATGAATTGAGGATCAGAGGATTGAGCTCAGGATCGAGCTTTAGTTCTCGTAAAAAAAAAAAAGTGTTATAGTACAAGAGAGTGATCAGTTTTCAATTGGATTCTTTACAGTCAATCCTAAGAAAGTTCATCGTCCTGCAGATAAATATATATTTTTCTGAGATGCATCGATCTCATCTTACGCATACCATGTATCATAACGAATTAACGAAAGCGTACGATGGTAGTCGATAGTTCTGTTATGATCGTAGCCTCGACGAAACGATCTCAAGGAGAGAAACAACGGCGATCCGTATTTTCCTAAGCAATCCAAAAAATGTCATAACTGGGATTTAAAATGTCAAGGAATTCAAGACTGGTAATTAGGTAAGAAAATGATTGCAATAGCCATGTATAGTACGTATCGATTGAAAGTCTACCGTGATAAGAAACGTTTTTTTTTTCGTTTCTTTTTCTTCTTTTTTTTTTTTTCTTTTTTAGCACTTTTGTTTGTTTGTTTTTTTTTTCTTTTTTTTTTTAGTCAACAGACTTCAAAGTCACAGCTTGAGACGAGTGGTAAACGGTGTGGCAGGTGACACGGAAGAGAGATCGACGACCCACGGACTATACGACGGCTCTATTTTAAGCGGGTCGAGTGAGGCAGAGTCCCCGATCGAGAATCTCACAGAGAGTGTGACCGTGAAAGAAACGCAAAAGACGAGCTGCTTGTAACTGTATTACGTTGCTGCCGGCAGCCTCTTCGTCGTGTCGTTCTCGTCGTCGTTGTTGAGGAAATGCGAGTCAAGTACAACGTCCGCTTGCGTCGGCGTCTCCTATCACGGATGATTGTTCACGATGCATTTTACGGTCGATCATTCAAAGAAAATCTTTCTCTCTCTCTCTCTCTCTCTCTCTTTTTCTCTCTCTTTCTCTCTATCTCTCTTTCTTTCTTCGTATGACCAATAAAGTCTTAGAGATCTTTTCATCTAACGATCGATAAAGGTGAATGAATATTAGAACGTTTTATAAAATTTGTCAACAACGACATAAAATGATGATATATATATAACTATCAAAACGATTCGTTATGTGTGTGTGTGTGTGTGTGTGTATATATATAATATGTAAAAAAGGAAAACAAATGAAATATATATGAACGAAAGTCGATCTTTTAAAGAATATTCGACTACGAGTATTCGACGAACGAATGAGCGAACGAACGAAACAAAACGGTACCTCGAACTTTAAGTCTTTCTTTTCTTTTACTCAAAGCCTCTCTTTGCCGCGTATAAAACGTCTCGCTTATCTCACATTGCACTTCCTTCGTCTCGCGCACGTGTGTTTTTCTTCGCGATACCGCTTTTCTCTCGTAAGAAACACGATGCATTGAATTCACAAATGTAAGTATAATATACGGTACGTAAGTGTATATAAGAACGTATTCAAAAAAAAAAAAGAAAAAAAAAAAAAAATATAGATAAAAAACAAAATAAAACATTTCCTGATCTAAACCAATAAGATTCTGATCTTATTATTAATATGATCGTTATTAAACAACTATGGTACATGATTCCACCACATAGTCGATAGTTTAATATCAAAATGCTATTAGACAAAGCTATCGAAGAATACTAGAAACATAAAGTTAAACCAACATTGTCGAGTTTCATTTTAATATCTTATTCATATCTCATTCTATGAACCAATGGAAAGAAAGGACGAGAATCAAAAGATGTCAATTCGCATTGTAATAACTATAGATCGTTTTATATATATATATATAATATTTATCTAATAACTTTTATAATCAACATTTCAAATACGTTAAATATACTTTATTGCCATCCTTCCTGGATACCGTGTGCTTGTTTGTTTACTTCCTTCGATTATATTAACTTGTTTAATTTTATTCAAACATTAAAAGCTAATACTGCGTGTTATAATAATTATTCTCATATTGGCCGTTAGAATCGCTAAGCATCGTGGTATTTCGCGAAAACTTTACCTCTCGTGGTTGCGTACCAACAAGAAGCCTTCATTCTCTGTGGAATCTCTCTCTCTCTTACTCTCTCTCTCTCACTCTCTCTCTCTCTCTCTCTCTCTCTCTCTCTCTCTCTCTCTCTCTCTCTCTCTCTCTGTTTGTCTGTCTTTGTCTCTTTGTCTCTCGTATCCGTCTCCGTCTCTCTATTTCATCGAAGGTAGGCGCGAGCTCGCGCGTTTTCCTTTCACCCGGGCCAGTGGGCCTTGTCGAGCGGGGCCAGCCGCGCATATCTTTGATATCTCACGAATATATACGAGACGCGAGTCCGGGGATACCCAGTGGCTTGAGCTGCGTGTCGATTAAAATTATTATTACCAGCCGTGGGGCATTTTTGACCGGCGTCGAGAACCGGTTCGATTCGTGAACGGCTTGCGAGCAGCTGTCGTCTCACGACCGAACGGCCCGAGAGAGTACCGAGAGCATTTTCTTTTCGAAATGCACCTCGCATATATCGTGCCATGTCTCCCGCATAACTTCTATCGTTATCTTTCTCGCTTCGGCGAATATTTACTTCCTCTGGAAAAAAAAAAAAAAAGAAAAAAAAAGAAACGAGATATCGACGATTGATCGATCTATCTATCGATATAGATCAATGAATCGATCGATGACTAAGAAGTCATTCTGGTACCAGCGCAAGTTCCGAACGAAATAGAAAATCTATCACGGATGGAAATATATATGCAATAGTTATACGAAGACCAATAGCTCAACGATTACTTCGAAATAATATTTGATTTTAATCGAAGTCAAATCGACTTGAAAAAAATATATAAATATTTTTCTACGGATTATTATTATTTTTCTTTTTTTCTTTTTTTTTTTTTTTTTTTTTTCAAACCGGAAATTGCAACGCGATTCGTCAGTCCATCTTAGATACTTGAAACGGGAGGAGTTATCAGGACACGTCATAACTCGAAGATCGAGATCGAGGGAATGCCACACACCTTCTCGTTAGTACCTGTTACTTCGGCGGGTCATTTGCATTTTCGAACGTTCGCGTCGGATGAGAGATTCGCATCTCTTTTTCTTCTCTTTATTTTTTGTTTCAAAAATAAAAGAGAACCTCTTCGAGAGTGGCGGGTCTTGATTTTTCTGAGGAACGCGTAACTTACTCACCGACGGAGTGGTGCTCGCACGCATCCGAGCGCATACGTGTTGATCCGAGCGGATCGGTTGGTGGCGGCGAGTTAAGTTAACTACTATCGAATCCCCGCTACCAAAAGAATGCCATACCGAGTGCAACGGAGAACGGGAGGCCGTGCGACGCGGCGATCGGTGCACGTAACTACAGTGGCGTAGTAACTGCTTCTTCGAAGGATACCGATCCTCATCCATCCGCTTTATCGATACTTCGATATCGACAATATTTTTCCATTTATTAATATCATTCCCAATACTTATTGATATCATCCAAGGAATAATTAAACTTTCGCATAATTATTTTCTTACATAATAGCATTTTAATTCAAAGCAAAATGAAAAATGTATCGTTAAACTTTCTTGACAAGATAAATGAGAAGGAAAAAGGAAAAGAGATAAAAGAAAAGGAATATGAAAAAAAAAATTAGAAAAAAAAGATGATGGGGTGGGGTGGAGTGGGGAGGAGGGGAAAGAGATCGAGTTGTCGCAAGATCGATTCCTCTACATACGACGAAAGAACGAACGGACAGAGGGGAGGGAGGGGAGGGGGAGGGGGACGAGGAAGAGGAAGATCATTCCCGCGGTAGAAACGAGTGATCGAGGTGCGGTCGAGGAGCCGGTGCGTCGAGAAAGGTTCATCAATATTCATAAGTCGCGCTAGGCCTATCCGCGTCTCAAGGATCGAGGGAGCTTCCAGCTCGTGAGTTGCGTGGTCCTCTCTCTCTCTCTCTCTCTCTCTCTTTCTCTCTCTGTCTCTCTCTCTCTCTCACCTCTCACTCTATGTTCCTCCGTGTGCCAAGAGAGGCACAAAGTGGACGGGTAGAGAGTGTGCACTGTGCGAGTTGATTACACATAGGCCGTCGGCAGGACACGAGCGCATTACAAGAAGGTATGCGTCGAGTAGAGTCTACGTTGTATGCGTGTATTGTATGCGTATACATTCATACAGAAATGTACAGAAGGAGGAACGATAAGATCGACTCCGAAGGAGCCTTGCGCAATCTCGCGTAGCGATTACGGCCGAGTGTATATGTTTGTGTGTGTGTATATTTTCGCGAGCTATGCTCGCGAGAAAGAACAGACAGATGGACAGACAGACAGACAGACAGACAGATAGACAGATAGATAGACAGACGGACGGGCGGACGGACAGACGGATGGACAGATAGACCGACAGACTCGTCGCCTCTATCTCCTCCGTTCTTTTGCCTCTTCATGACACCAATGACGAGGACACGTCCGTGCGATTTTCGCAACGTAACGTTGAACGCGTGCGCGCATCTCATGTGTACGGATTATGCACTTACGTGGTGCTTGCTCTGTACTCGTCACTCATATATTCTTTCTGTTACATAGACACGAGCTGGAATACACGGAGATAAAGTTATAGTACACCGATGCACGTGTCTTGTTAAATTAATTGTTATATGTCCGATGCTTTACGCGCATTCGATGATTCTCGACGATAACAGTAAGTTAATCTTTGAGCTTGTATTGTAGTGCGATCTTTAACTCTATGCGACGTCGTTCCCACAACAAAAATCGTTCCGTCCCTGACAAGGAGATATGCAACGTCAAGGATGCATGTTTCTCAGGATAGCTGAAGATTAACGATCGAGAATGTAATAACGAGACGCTCAGCCTTTTACGATCGTTTACGACCTACTTGAAATCGAACGTTCGTTGGTTCGTTCGTTCCTTCGTTCGTTCGTTCATTCGTTCATTCGTTCATTCGTTCATATGTTTGCTTGCTCGCTTGCTTACGTTACGTCATGCAAGATCGCTCATTTTTTACTTTTCACACCCGTGAATCAAATCGTCGCGCTTTTTAATCGCGAACAACCATCGATCCTCCTATAAAAGTATTTTATCCAGGTGGGGCGTGTTAAGTACTATAGCGCTTGGCCTTCCGTATTGTCTATATACATATATGTATATATTATAGATACATACATATATCAGAAACCGTAAGTTATTCTCAAGATAGCTATATTAATCCCTTCGGTGTTCAGACTTGGAAAGTCCACTACTAGTAGTATGATGTTATTCAACGAGGAAAAGTATAGCGACCGAATTGACTCGGACATTAATATATCGAGTCTTGCACAATAGAAACCGGATCGCGAAAGGTCCATTCCGAAGTCTCTTGATCTCAAAAACGTGTAGCACGCATTAGTAGATAACGTGAACGATCGCTCGCTCGAGCGTTCTACTGGATCTAACCATGCTCTTGTATTTATCTCTACATATATTGATGTATACATGTATACACATATGTACACATATGTATGTATGTATGTATGTATGTATAAACAGAGACAGGGTGGAACATAAGATCGGATTAACTTTACTTATTCCTACATTTTGTATAATTCCTAATTACAATAAGAATCTTTTTAATTCGATCATGTTACATAGTCCTATATATATATATATATATAGAACTATGTATATATATATATATATATATCCATATACAATGTAATTACATTTTGATCGTTCGTTTTGATAAACAGTTAGAAACGCCGTTTCCCGTAGATTCCGTGAAAGCCATCGTCGTCGTTAGAGGATTCGGTTTCGGGCCAATGAGCGCGTGCACACGACACAACCACGACAACTACGACGAGGATGACGACGATAGCTGCGAATGAAGAAATGAGAACGCGTCATCCTAGAGTACAACACGGTGATCCGGTATCGCGTAGGTGGAGCATCCAAGGCGAAACGGTGCCGATCTTGCTTCGGCTCGGTGCTTCCTTCGAACGACGAAACTCTCTCGTCCTCAGCTTCGTCCTCGACGCGTAACGTCTCACCAACTTGAGATTTCTACATATTTTTCTTTTTGATATCTACATGCATACGTGCATACATACATACATACGTAGATATATGTAGTGTAAAATAATACATCTATATAGTAGACGTGTTACTTTGTATACCGCAACATTGTTCGTTTTAAATAATATTTCTACAGAGTTCTGTCCCTTTGTTATTAATTCAAATAAAAAAAATTTTTCCATGAAAAAAGGAATAATTGATTAAATCTTATAAGAATCGTATAAATTTATATGAACTCGTTAAAAAAAAAAAAAAAAAAAAAAAAAAAAAAAAAAAAAAAAAGGAGAAGTAAAACGAAAATCCTACATTTAACTTACGAGAAATAAATTTCAAATTAATCACGTTAAGGTTTGATATGCATATCTCTATGATACGTGCGCATATATACATACATGCATGCATGTATCCTATATAGCTGTACCATATCATAGAAATATAATGACCAACACATATCGTTTAAAGACGATCGTGTAGAACGTGTATACATATACCGCTACAGGCTAACGCCCCGCGCGTCCATTCGTTCCCGTTTCTTTTTCTTCGTGTGCGAACGTAAGATTTTCTCTCTTTCTTTCTCTCTCTCTTTCTCTTTCTTTCTTTCTCTCTCTCTTTCTCTTTCTTTCTTTTTACTCTCATCTTCCTCCTCCTCATCATCCTTTATCCACAATTCTTTCGCCGTCAAGAATCGCTTTACCTGAAACCTTCTCGTCGCTCAACATCGTTTTTCTATCTCGAGAAGCGCATTTCAACGATTCGGCGACGATCTTCGTTCCATAAGAAAGAAAAAGAGAAAGGGGTGAAAGAAAGAAAGAAAGAGAGAGAAAGAGAAAGACAGAAAAGATATCGAGCAATTCGAAGCAAGGCAAGGCAAGGCAAGGCGAGGCGAGGCGAAGTAAGGCAAGGCAAGGCAAGGCAAGGCAAGGCAAGGCAAGGCGAGGCGAGGCGAGGCGAGGCGAGGTGAAGCAAGACGAGGAGGGTGAAGTGGGATGGGGTGGGGTGAGGTGAGGTGAAGCAAGGCGAGGAGGGTGAAGTGAGGTGAGGTGAAGTGAGGTGAGGTGAAGTGAGGCAAGGTGGGGTAAGGTGAGGTGAGGTGAGATGAGGTGAAGTGAGGTGGAGTGAGGTGAGGTGAGGTGAGGTGGAGTGGGGTGAGATGAGGTGAAGTGAGGTGGAGTGAGGTGAAGTGAGGTGAGGTGAGGTGAGGTGAGGTAGAGTGAGGTGAGGTGAGGTGGAGTGAGGTGAGGTGAGGTGGAGTGAGGTGAGGTGAGGTGAGGTGGAGTGAGGTGAGGTGAGGTGAGGTGGAGTGAGGTGAGGTGAGGCGAGACGAGACGAGAAAAGACAAAACGGATTAAGAGAGAGCGAGAGAACCGGGTACTAGGAGGGAACAGAAGGGCAAAGGAGGGAGAAAGCAAGAGAAAGAGAGATGTCGAAGGGAAGGGAACGATGAGACGAGGAGACGAGGAGAAGGAAAAGGAGAGAGAGCGAGAGAAAGAGAAAGAGAGAGAGAGAGAGTCGAGGATCATGAGAAAGAGACGGATACGTGAGGCATAGGATAGGACGGTGTGTCGAGTAACAGTGACTCTCCATTCCGTAACTCTATATACAATTCTTAAATTTCTTCGTAGTTATAATACGGAAATCGATTTAAACGCTTTCTAAGCGACATTGAAAGTTTACTTACACGTACATTTGTACTATTTGTTTCGAAAAGTTATCATCGTCAAGTGATTTATCGATAATAAAAATTCACAAATTAAGAAAGGACACGTTTGCCCTTAGCAACTAAAATTTCAAAGTATCTTCCGGTCAAACCGGATAAGATTTCATCTATTGTTTCTCTTCGAATAAACATTTATTTGGTAAAATCCGAACGATTTCGAGACAAATAGAAATGTTCAACGAATAATACTCAACGGATGAAGTATACCGATTTTATTTTATTTCAATGAATATCAAGAATTAAATATATTCAATGGGAAATCTTATTAATAAACGATACAAATGTTTAACAATTCGATGATATGATCTTTTAATTCTTTAAAGAAACTGACAATTTTCTAATCCTCAAGACACACGAAGAGGGAGAAAGAGAGAGAGAGAGGAGGAACGGGAAGAAGAAACGTAACGTGTCGTCCGCCGTGGTTTGAGAAACACTGATCCCGTGGACTATCGCGCCGAGGGTTTACTGGTGGGGATAGTGGACGCGGAGTGGGGAGAGCGGAGGGGCTCAAGGCCGGTCGCGCTATGAAGCCAGAAAAAGCCTGCACGCCGAAATATCAACAAGCCTTTTCCTACTCCTCTCTCTCCGATCTACTATCCTCTTTTGCCACTGTATCCTCTCTCTCTCTCTTTTTCTCTCTCTCTCTTCGTTCCTTCGCACGCGCCACGAAAAATCTCAGCCGCCAAATGCGAACGATGATGATCACGAGAGATGCCCTCGGCGACTGGATATATATGTTATATATATGTATATACATACTTATATGTATGTTGCATGTATGTATATATGTATGTATGTATATATATGTATGTACGTACGTACATATATATGTATGTATGTATGTATGTATGTATGTATGTATGTACGTACGTATATATGTATGTATGAATGTATTGTATCGTCGACGATCGGCCGATTTTACGAACGTTCCCGAAGGAAAAGAGATGAAACGATAAAAACTTGTGTAAGGGAGAGAAAGAGAGAGAGAGAGAGAAAGAGAAAGAGAGAGAGAGAGAGAGAGAAAGACGTAAGGTGTGAGTGAAAAAGAAAAATCGCTAAAACGGAAATGAATAGACTTTGTATACGGACAGGTGGCATTACCATGACGAGTCTGACAGCTGATAGTATTCGAGGAGACACTACGATAAGCAAAAGATTACGAAATTGTCGCGGTCAAAAAAAAGATACGACGAATGTACTGAAAGAACGAGAAAGAAAAATAGAGAGAGAGAGAGAGAGAGAGAGAGAGAGAGAGAGAGAGAGAGAGAGAGAGAGAGAGAGAGAGAGAGAAAGAGAAACGAGACGATAGATTGCGAGTGCACACGTATATACATTTATTTCACTGCGCGCTCGTGCGAGAGAAAGAGAAATCAGCGTATGAGCGAAGGTGCGGTGAAGAAGGGTTTGGGGAGGGAGAGGGACGTAAGATAAAGAAGCAAGAAGGCACGCGGTGATGGCGGCGACGGCAACGGGGAGACGTCGTCAGGTGTGAATTCTTAACCATTCTAACGATATAGACATATGAGAGAGAAAGAGAGAAATAGAGAACCGGCGATTTTAAAAAGAAAATTAAAGAACCATTTAAAAGTTTTCATTTTTATAAGGATGTTATTTGAAAAGAGATGTCTCTTTCGAGCTAGCACCGTACAGGTCGGTCAGAAGAGGAAGTGAAGAGAACGAGAGAAAGGAGTGCGAATTCGCGCGATAGAGATGGAGTAAGAGAGAGGGATGACGAAGTGAGAGGGGAGGTGAACATGTAAAAGAGAGAGAGAGAGAGAAAGAGAGATAGGAGAGAGGGCAAGCGGGAAGGTGGTAACATGCGGAGGAGGGGGAGCGCGAGGGGTCATCGAGAAACATAACCTCTGCACGCACGACGTTCGAGCATTCGTCTAAAAGCGACTTTAGGTGTTACCTTCGCTTTCGGTGGCACGCTTGTATTCGCTTACCTCATGGTCCATTCGACGTAACGACGCAACGTAGACTCGCGATAGATAGCTCCTCGATATCCGAGTCGAGGGCAAGAGCGAAAGAACCGTCGATGACCGTCCACTGACGACGACGACGAAGACGACGACAACGACGACGACGATGATGAGGACGAGGACGAGGACGACGAGGACGACAGCGAGGACGACGATGGACGACGAAAATGACGACGACGACGACGACGACAACGATGAAGATGAAGACGAAGACGAAGACGAAGATGAGACAACGACGTTGTTCGTTCTTCGTGACACGAGGAGTTTCCTGCTACGTAACGCGTTGTGTCTCGACGATGTTTCTTGTAAAACTTTCGTTAGCTTTTCGTTGCCACGAGATCTGTCTTTTTCCTTCGACGATCGAGTGAGGCGAAGTATGAGAAAGACAGAATATGCGTCGTGTGCGTGTATACGCGCAAGTGAGAGGCTCAGAGACAAGAAACTTGTGCGGGTGTATGTGTGAGTGTGTGTGAGAGAGAGAGAGAGAGAAAGAGAAAGAGGAGAAAGAAAGGGACATAGATAGGGGAAAGAAAAAGAGACGGAGAGATAGAGAGAGAGAGAGAGAGAGAGAGAGAGAGAGAGAGAGAGAGAGAGAGAGAGAGAGAAAGAAAGAGATAGAGAAAGAGAGAGAGAGAGAGAGAGAGAGAGAAAGACGGTGACGGCCGCGTCTGGTACGAGAGCCGATGTCACATCACACTACCGACACTGGCGCGAGCCGCTTCGACACTCCCGTTTGTCCCTGCTGGGACGCGCGTATCGGCGGTGCTGGTACCGAGGTAACGGGCAACGAGAGAGCCAGGCGCACCTTCGCGTCGCGTTACAACGAGTTACAACGAGCCACGAGCGGCCACAAGCACGGGGCTACCTCTGACTCTCCGTCTCCGTCTCCGCTGCTGCCTGCTGGCACCTCCGCGCCACGAGTTTGTGCCCTGCTCTTTCTCTCTCTCTTTCTCTCTCTCTCTCTCTCTCTCTCTCTCTCTCTCTCTCTCTCCTTCCCTCTTTTCCTTTTCTCGAGCGCGCTCTTTCCCTCCCTCCCTCCTTCTCTCTTTCTTCGATACTCTCTCTCTCTCTCTCTCTTTTTCTTTCTCTCTTTCTCTCTCGCTTGCTCGCTTAAACGAACGAGTACTCTATCCTACTCCTTCGCGCCGCGCGCCGCCTTTGGCGTGCAAGTGACTGTGTGTGCGTGCGACCGCGCGAAGCCAGCGCCTCTAGTACAGTGCACCGCCACCAGATGGCCACTCGAGCGGCCGGCTAACGTTAAAACAACCGCCGCCGTCACCGCAACCACTACTACCACTGCCACTACTACCGTCACTGGCCGCCATGACGGCGAGAAATTTGTTCCACGCTCTTACGCGGCCACCACCAAAGTCACACCTGCGAACGAAATCGTTCTCCGTGGCAACCTTCGTTGAAACGTTTTCGGTCTTTTCGAAGATGATTGCCACGTTCTCGCTGCTCCTTCACGTTCGTTTTCTTACCTATTACGATATTTAACTCGTCTGTATTTCTCCTTCTCGAAAGCGTACGAAATAATACTCGTCGCTATGTATATATATATATATATATATAGCGATAAATAAGTAAAAATCATTGGTCGATCGTAGCTCGTTCCTGGGATCATGCTTGAACGCAAAACGAGGACTTTATGATCGATCGATCGCGAAATGATGCAGAAAAGAAGACGAAGGAAAGTTTTTTCTCCAACTCCTCTCTCTCTCTCTCTCTCTCTCTCTCCCTCTCTCTTTATCTCTCTCTTTCTCTCAAGTCGTGTAGACGGGAAATTTCGCCGGCATGAAATTTGCCCTACGGTGTACAGACTCGGCCAATGACTCCGTGCTGCGCGACTTCCAAATTTATGATCAACCAGCAGACCCATGGCGAAACTCTCCGTATCCACTTTGCATTTAAATCGTGCATCTGCATGGAGCATGGGGTCTATTTGCCCTCCCTTCTCTCCCTCTTACCCCTTTCTCGAATGATTTAGGAATCCCATCGAGGGACCTGGATGCTGCATTCAATTTTTACATGGATTTTAGTTAAACATCCATTACCTATGACCTAGATATTATTTATGAGGAAAATAGAGAAAAAAAAAAATCATTTATATTCGATGATTCATTTCCATGGAGAAGAGTTTACTACCAATCGTGACAAACTCGTGTCGAACAGAAGTCGGGTAAAGGTAAATTATTGCGGTTCAATGATCTAGACTGACCGGGGTCGCCAAAGCATTTTACTCTGACTTCGCTTGACAGTAATTGCCATTCATAGGATTTTCTTTAAACATCTTATCGTCTTGGGATTCCCTACGAAACAAGAATAACGAAACAAGAAAATGAAAGTCACTTGAGTGTAAGTTTTTGGTGCAAACATTGCAACGATAAGGTACACTTTATTTCATGCTTTCGTATATACACACACACACATACACACACACACGTTAAATTCTGCCTCTCTCTCTCTCTCTCTCTCTCTCTCTCTCGCTCTCTCTTTCTCGTCGAAGGAAGGAAGGAAGGAAGGAAGAGTATGCAGAATTACATCGTCTGCAGAACTTCACGCATGTAGCGGCGTTGTGCTACGATCGGTGAAATTCGATCGCGAATGCGTCACAGCCCCCAGAACAAGCTGGTTATACCGTGAATAATCGATAATCATGACCGTACACCTCGTGTATTCGTCTCGTTCATCTACCTACTGCAACAATGGCTCGCAAACAAAATTGCCATCGGCTCGACAATATTCAACAACGGAAGAACAAAAGAAAGAATTAAAAAAAATAAAAACGAAAAACAAAACAAAAAAAGAAAAGAAAAGAAAAGAAGAAGAAGAAGAAGAAGAAACAAAAGAGTACTTCGACAAAATCATTTTTAATTCTACGCCATTGTCGCGACCATGCTCGCTGCTGCGTACAGTGTCATCGGTTCGATCGAAACGATTAGGAGAGTGAACACGCTCGCAAATCTTCCTTCGTAACTTATATACGCGATCATAAGAAAAAGCATGCATACTTGTAAATACAAAAAAAAAAGAAGATATCGAGAAAAAAAAAAGATCCTTCATATGCAATATCCATTTCCGCGTATTATCAAAAAATCGAGATTGTGCTTTGGTATCGTCTCTCGTTGAGAATTTAAAAACAATTTATTGTTAATCAATATTAGATAAGCTATTATGCTCTCGGAAGATACGGCAAAACGACCATTCCTTTGCGTATTTCATACTCCTCGGTTCTTGGCATTTGCTCACCCCTAACCTCTACGATGAGCCACAATGTTATCGACCTTTCCTCCTGTATGTCTGTCATATAGTAGATAAGGTATGCATCTATCTATGTAGAATACGTATCAAGGAGGCAAGAAAGACATCGAGTACACGTCAGATAGATCGTACGTCAAAAATATCGATGCCCCAAATTAGAAATTCTCATTCATTTTCGTACTCGTTTTGATCGATGTCGTCTATCGTATCGTCAGAGAATTATTCGCAAAGTTAGTACGAGAGAATCACCGCTAGATGACACTTGAAATCTTGATTTATCGATCGAGCATTGACATAGAAATTTCTAGGCCGAATATTTTTCTTCTATAAATTTAGATCGATCCAAAAATTTCGACGACAGAAAAACAAAAAAAAAAAAAAAGGGGGAGGAAAATAGAGATCGTGAGTAACGATCGATCATACACGTACTAAATGCCTTTATATCGCGAAGCATAGCAACGACAGGATCGTGCGTTTGCTTGTGTTAAATCTTAATCCTGTAGAGGCACGAACGTCAGGTACCTACTATCCATCCGCACTATGGAGTACGAATCCAATAAAAAATGGCAACACAATTATGAATTAGTTTAGGAGAAAGTTAACGTGTCTCTTTGTCTCCATTTTTCTCTCATTCTCTCTTTCTCTCATTCTCTCTCGCTCTCTCTCTCTCTCTCTCATTTTTTTTTCTATTTTCTACACACAGTAGGAATCAGATCTTCAGCGACACTTGGTGGTGTCGGGCTGCTATTGCAAGATCTGCTTAAGATTCTTGGTGAATCCACGCTCAAAAAATTATTTTCCCCGCTCGTCAACGAGGCAGAAACAATTTCTGGTTCCACTGGACTCGGACATCTTTGGCTACAATTTGACGTTATATTTCGCGAGAGAGTTTGTAATGGTATTCTATAGATTCTTATTGGTTTCCAATCGCTATGATTATCTGCAATAAAAACAATAGAAAACAAATACAAAGAATATCTTTTGATAAGTTAGAATTGCAGTATTATGGTTTCGATGACGTAAAATAACTTACTTTGTGAGTTTGATCGAGAGGAGGAGGAAGATTGCGTTGTTGGTGGTGGACTACTTGCTTGTTCCTCTTTGTCAGTAGGTTTCGAATCAAGACGAATACGTTCGCATTTACCAGATAGAAACTCCGGTGCGGTTGTGGCAAAAAATATATCTCTTTTCGAAGTTATCAAACAAAGATTCGGCATGGCGATTGTATGTACAAGATTTCCATTTATTATCAAACGAATTTCCATTGTGTCAGCGGTGAACGCTATCACGTAAGGAAAAGCACAAGCTAAGGAGAACAAAGAAACGTAATTTGGTTAATATTAAAAATCGATTATAATTAAAATTATATAGAGAATTTGAATTCTGACCTATCGCAATTGGCACTGAATTCCATTTGAAATCAAAGTCCGTAGGAGCAGTACTTTCTTCCGAGCACTTTTGAAAGTGACACATATCTGTGAATAATGAAGAATTCATTCGATCGAATCAAATCATTTAATTGGATTAATTCGAATTACTTGAATTACTTAATAATTCGATTAAAACGATTATTAGCATATTATTGTGGAATATTACATTGGAATAGAATTGTATAAAATATATATTTAAATCGAATGAACTCACTGTTATAACAGAGCAATAGTTCTGGTTCCTCGTCCTCGCGCAGATCGATCGCTGCGACTATGTGCGGTTTGTTCGTTTCGACGTGAACTATTCGTGAACTTCCGGACGCCGTGAAGAGTTCATAATGATGGCGTGCACCGCAACACAGCATCCATTCGTTCCCGATCTCGGTGCTCTCTATCATCGTAATAAGGATTGGGCTTTCGCTAGCAGTAAATTCTTTGAGCAATAAGAAACCTTCGATCGTGTCGGTGTCTGCGGAAGAGCACCAAGCTGTCCAAGCTGCATTATGTTTCCATTGGAGGACCGTCAAACGTCGTCCAACGGCCGCACACTACGAGCAAGCTTTTTACGATTAGATTTCAATGAAATTTTTATTAAAAACAATAACATTCGCAGTGGTTACGTAAGACTTTTTTCTTTTTTTTTTTTTTTTTTCTAATCACTTTCGAATCGTTTCATCGAAATTTGTCAATTATATATTAATTACTCGTATAACACGAGTACCTATAATAAGATAAAAAAAATTGTGTTCGTAAAATATGATAAAGACAAATGTTCTATTTAAATTATTCACATTATTAATTTTCACATTATCTCCGTTATTTTCTTCTGACACAGGAATATGTCTTAGGACTTTAGATTGCATCGTTTGAAAGAAATACCATTACAGTAATAACATTGAAATTGTATAACATATATAACTTGTATAAGAGATATTAATAAAACATGAAATACCCGTGTTATACATGGATAATTATCGTAATTATTTACATTATATATATATATATATATATATATATATATAAATACGAGTCTTCGTATCCACTGTGGTTATATTAGATTTTCTTCGAAAGATTAAAGAATACCATTCGCAAGTGCGAGCCACCTTGCCTGGTGATACTGTAGAGATGGCAACCACGAGTACGAGCCAATTTTCTATCCTTAATATGCGCTCGACTTCTAACCGCGGGTGGTCGAAGGTGTGTCCGTGTTCGAGAACGTAAAGATGATTTGAATTTAAAATTTTCTCGATAAATCGTCTCGGAATCTTCTTCCTCGATCTCGCCATCCTTATAATCATCCTCGTTCTCACCGTTCTCTTCCGTTTCTTCGTCGTGCTCGTCTCCTTCGTCTTCATCGTCACGATTGTTAAAGAATTCCGGGAATTTGTATGTTTTTCCACTCAAAGCCGAATCGTAATCGAATTCACGCAAACGAAAAACGTATACGCTTTCTTTGCCTTTATCGATTCCGCGAAAGAGAAGAATACCGTGTTGCTCTACCACGTCGAGTTGTTTGATTTGAACTGACTCATCGAAAATCATTCTGTGAGATAGACCCTCTGGGGGAAAGAAAATCATTTTTTTGTTTATCTAACGTTAGAATTAAATCCTTTTTTTCTTCTTTTTTTTTTCTTTTTTTTTTTTTTTTTTCAGAGAACAAAACGAAAAACTTTACCTTCGACCAGAAAAGTTCCATTTTCCGTCGCAAGTATCATCCTATTCTCCGACCAAACGTCACCGCAAATTACGACGTGAGGGAAATCTGGATAAATACATCTCGGTTCCCAAGGTCTTGGTTTCAACGGGCCAACTGTGGCTAGAGAAGTTGGTGCCAGACCGCGAACTATCGCTTCTAATTTAACAGCCTGACCAACGCGAACCATTTCTACAGATCGAGTTTCTTCTCGTCGTCGACCAGGTGCTTCAACAACGTCAGAAAATGCACGACGATTCAACATGCTCTGTGAAACGATAAATGATCGATTATCCTATGCGTATCACAAGAAATTGTGTATTTAAAAAATAATTCGAATATATTATATATATATACATATATTTTTTTTTTTACTTTCTCATATTATTAGATTAAAAGTATGTACAAAAATTTATTCTAAAATTAACGGATATGTACGTTTAACAGAAGATCACGCTGAAGACTCACGTTGCTCTTGCCATCTTGCGCATGTTCCTGATACATATCACGCAATAGAGCATCCAGAGTTCTTTCTCTTTTTCTAGAAAAGGTTGGCGTATTAAAAGTTGCTTTCTCGCCATTGATAAGTTTGACTAGAAGGAATTCTCGCAAGTGATAAGGATCGTCGAATATTGGTGGACACGGAAGACTTGGACCAAAAAGAGGAACCGTTTCGTCGCAATAAATGGCAACTCGCCAACCTTTAAGGAGTCCTAACGCTGATACCATAGCAAATACGTCTAAAAAAAAAAAAGAGTAAAGAGGAGAGAAATCAAAAAGGAAAATAATAGAAAATCTTTGGCTTTTTCTTTTCCCTTTTTTTTTTTCTTTTTTTTTTTTTTTAAATAGAATTGAGAACTTACGAGTGAATTGACTCCTTATGCAATTAGGATTGAAACTATCCACGGCTGCTGGATCATCCGTATAAATGATGTTGACGATATCATTACCAATATGCCTTTTTCTCTCGAGTTGCTGCGGATTGTCCTTCGAATAAGGAAGCATTGTGCTGACGTGGTACATCACTTCGTGACCAGCATATATCGTATAAACGCTTTCTCTTCCGGTCATGTCACCTGTACACAAAATAAAATGCTTTTAAATATATATTAATTAAATATACACATATATATATATATGTATATTTTCTTTTTTTTTCTTTTCTTTCGATTTGAGATAATATCGATGTGATTAAATTTTAAAGACAAGCTATTTTTATCTTTCTTCCTTATATAATATATAGCGATGGCATACAATCGTAAGTGTACCTTTAACATCCAGGCCGCCTCGGTACTTGTCCCAACCTCTGAGTCGTATCTTCTCACCGAGAATATCGAGGAACTTCTCGAAACCGGGGCTGCCACTTTCTGCGAACAATAAAGACACGACCCGTGGGTCGAACGTGTCCTCCTTTGATCATCGTTTCTGTTTCTATCTACTTAAACAAAAATATACCAACGCCGAGCGGCAACTCTTAATTTTTCTTCGTCTTACCGTTCGATAACATCTCGTCGTCGGTTGTCTGACCCTCCTTCGCGTATATAACACCGAACTTGAAGTTGACGGATCCTTCTTGTTCTTCCAGTAATAGTAAATCCTAAATAAATCGTTCTTTCGAGGAGTTTTATCGTTAAATATATATATATATATATTAAATATATATATATATATATGTATATATATATATATAAAAGAAAAACAAAAAAAAGAAAGAAAGAAAAGATCGTAATAGATTTTTATAGCTACGAAAATACTTCGAAATATGTCGTTCCGTTTAATAATGTTTCATTTAATATTGTTGAGAAAAAATGATCACGCATATTCGTCAAATTTTCTATAATTGTTCCCAAGTATTACGCCTGAAAATATGCATCACTCTACAACATGTCAATAATTAAAGTTGCGAGTGCCATCTATCAGGGAGAAATTTTTTTAAAGCCCCTTTGGTATGCAACACTAACGTACATACATGTATAATTCATTTTTTTCATATCGTCATCGTCTGCAGAGAGATCGCGTGTAATAAAGATATACACGTTAAAGTTGACCTTTGGAAAACAAGGAAAATGACGAAAGATGTTTGAGATTATAAATATGGACGAAGTATGTTGTATTCCCATATTATCCGGAACAATATCGATTATTCATAAAAATAATAACGTTTCAATTGGTTTGTTACATACAAAGATTTCAGATAAGGGATTCTTTTAATATTTTTATATAAATTTCAAAGATATTCGTTCATTATACTTTTTCAATATCAAAAGTACTGGAAAATCTCTTGGGTCGTGGTTAAAATTAAAGTAACTTGTTGAAGTAGTTAAAGTTTCAAGATGTACACGCACCTTTTGTATCTCAGGGGACAAAACTTCGCGTGGTGCCTTGTCGAGTTTTTCCAGGCCGAAGAAGTTGCTGGAGAAAATGCAAATCGAGCGTCTAGTTTTACAACGACAATAAATAATAACTAGTATCGTGGTAATTGTTTTTCTCGCTTTTTCCCCAATTAAGTAAAAAATATTTACCTCAGGATTTGCCTGATGGTCATCGTCTTGTTTGCCGAAAATGGCAGAGATATCTTTTGAGCGCCCTGGATTAAAACGCAATGGTTGTAATTTTCTTTTTTTTTTTTTCTTTTCATGTTTACTTGCATCGATTATTTGATATAAGGCGTGTAATTACGAGGGGAAAACAAAAGATGAAGAGAAAAAAAAAGGAGAAGATGAAAGAAAGTTAAAGATAAAATAAAAAAAATATTTACACGATGTTAATTACACCCTTATTTGTGTAATACGATCGAGAAAGTTTATTTTACTTTACTCACCGTTCGTCTCCATAAAATAACTCTGTAATGCGATACGCATTGATCGCCACCCTCGCTCATCACCACTGAGAGAAAGAGTGGATTCCTTTCATGATCCGATGCCACGTAATTTTGATGCACTATAACAAGGATGATTACGATTCGGGAGGATTATGGTGTAAAGGAAAGATCAAAAAAAAAAAAAATAAATAAACAAATAAAAGCTTAAACGATTTTGTTCGTTGTTTTTTTTTTTTTTTCGTTAACAAAATTGCGCCACGTTGGTTGGATCTTTTTTTCTCGTGTTTTCTTTTTCTTTTTCTTTATTTTTTTTTTTTTTTTTTAGTTCTTTTTTTTTCATATTCGTACCAAATCCATAACGAGTAAGTTCAGTAAAAATGTTCACGTGCTCGCACTAATATTTCTTTTCTTTTTTTTTTTTTTTTTTTTTGATTTTTATAATAGAACAACATTCGTCTTAATTATCGATCCACACAGCTCGTAATCGCGGTCCTCCATTAACGAGTATATCGACGCTATTGGCACAAGCTCGGTACGCTTTTATCTCACTCTCTACCAATATTTATACCCGTTAAGCGTATAAACTTTGGCGCGTACGATAGGAGCGGCGTGTCTGAGCTTTCACTGAGGATGAACATGAGCGCGTGGTTTTGAACATTATCTGCGGTTGATGAGATAAAAAGGAAAAAAAAAAAAAGACTGAAAAAGAACGAACCGAACCGAACCGAACGTACGTACGAACGAATGAACGAACGAACGAACGAACGAACGAACGAACGAAGATATCGTACTCACGCTTTCCTAGAAAGTATTTAAAGTACCAACGTGTTTGGTACTCGGGATTTTCCAATATCGGTATATTCGGAGATCCGAACATCTGTAGAACAGAGAAGGACGATGGGATCATAAATATGGGCGATATGTATTACTTTCTCTTGAAGTGAAAAGTGAAAAATACGATGAAAAATTGAAACAGAAAGATAGATAGATAGATAGATAGATAGAATAGAAAGAGAAGAAATATCGATCAGCTTTACTTCCTCTTTTTCGCCAGGAGAATCTCCGTTCTCCACTCGAAATCTTCTCCCATTGTCGGAGCCGTCCTGTTCGATTTGTGGCAACTAAAAAAAAAAAAAAAGAAAAAAAAATGAGAGATGTTCCAGATCTATATTCCTCGTCTCTATTACTCGAGTAATCGACAAACAAACGAAAGAAAAGAAGAAAAAAAAATCATTGTTCCAGTTTGACAAAAACATAGAAACGATTCTAGTGACGTCGCTCGATTGATCGATGAAAATTTCGATCGACGAAACACGAGGCAATGCTGCGATTGTTCGAGTTCTGTTAACTCGATTCTGTTACACCGGAAATGACGCTTTTTACCTGCCAACAGGAGTGAACGTTGTCGCGTAACGAGGACGATGCATGCTCGATTAAAAAAAAAAGAAAGAAAGAAAGACAAAGAAACAAAAAAAAGAAAAAAAAAAGAAAAAGAAAGAAAAAAGATTAAGGGCGAACGAGTAAGAAAAAGAAAAAGAAAAAGAAAAAGAAGAATAATACTCGTGATAATATTCCATGGCGGATACGGAAGGTAGATAAAAAAAAAAAGAACAAAAAGAAAAAAAAAACAAAAATGGTGAACATTCGGCGAACGAAAGGTGTTAATAGGAAAAATCACGTTACGACGTTTCTCATTGGAAGAATCGTCGGAATTCTTCTTCTTCGAAATTTACGAAGGATAAAAAGTTTCCATTCGATGGAACCGCGACAAACAGGAAGACGTCTAACATCGTCTTCGTTTCTACGATTCTATCACACATAAGATTTTGTCGTTTATCGTCGCGAACCACTCTCGTATTCGAAAGTGGTCGTTCTCCAAAGTGGAACACGACGATTTGACCTATTTGCAATAGGAACATAACCGAACGTCTTTCTGTATTCACATGCACAAACACGTATATCCACACGTACACAGATAGACGCACACAAACAGACAGACGCACACAGAGAGATATATACATACATTTATATCTACTTGTATATATAAACGTACTCGTAAAGTCTTCTCTTACCATCTCGACGCTTCCATAGCATCGTCTCGACAGGACACCTCTCCTCGATATCGCATCGGTCGTGGATCTAAAACACGATACCGTTTCATTGTCTAAGTGCGACAAAATCTATAAGAATGAATAAAAAGAAAGAAAGAAAGAAAGAAAGAAAGAGGGAATAGAAAGGAATACTCGAATGGAGGTTCTCAAGACAAATTTTTCGCCATTCAATGACGCGTTAAATTATCAACCATCAAGAAAATAAAAATGAAAAAGGGAATATTCGGGAAATCGTCTTTAACTCTTTACATTCTTATTTCTCGTCCAATTCACAATCTTTCGAATCTTTTTCACCCACTACCCCCTTCCCCACTCTTCCCCCTCTAGCCCCTTTTCTTTTCCTCTTTTCTCAACGATAAACTTCGTGATAAAACATCTACTATCTTATATTCGTCGTTTTTCGCGATGTGAATATGTAGGTTAATGAGGAAGGCGCGTCGAGGTCGACTCGCTCGAATGCAAAGGTACCCGATATGTACCTACCTAGCCGAATACAAAGTACCTAATAGATACAACACAACTACCCGGAAGATTCGAGGTTCAATTGATTTTATCGCTTTTGCGAAAGGATATCGACTAACTTCCTACTTCCTTCTAAAACTTCCTCCTTTCGGATAAAAACATAAGTTTCATGATTATATTCAATTAATAATCGATCGACGATATTCAAAATCAATATTTCCTTCGATTGACAATCCTTCGTTGTCGTTGGATAATAGATATTAGTTTTAGAAAATTACTTGAATCCTATTTTTTTTTCTTTTCTTTTCTTTTCTTTTCTTTTCTTTTCTTTTCTTTTCTTTTCTTCTTTCTTTTTTTTTTTTGCGCAGTCACGTTACAATCAATGCATATAGAAATTTGCGGATTGAATTGGTGCGAAAAATAATCGCAAGTTTTATCGTTTTATTCGATACGACAAAAAAGACGCGATTATTTTTCCATCGATGTAATTGTAAATTAAAAATAACTATACACAAAGAGAGAGAAAACGATTGATCGGTATTGAATTCGTACGATTATTTACATGTCGCATATAACAAATTTATAAAAGGCGTATCTTGTTAAAATACGTGAAATAACGTACGCGTGATGACTGGCCCTCCGATGAAGATGTCTTAGTTGAGATGATGATAATAAAGGTACGCAGACAGATCTGGATCTGTTTCTACGTTTCATTGCGTCCAATTCGGTCGAAGTTGGTGCCGATTCCTCGTCGCTCTTGCTATCCATCGTCGCTATTCTTGTCCTCAACTTTTCTCTCTCTCTCTCTCTCTCTCTCTCTCTCTCTCTCTCTCTCTTTTATATTCTTTCAAAGCTCACGATATATAAAAAAAAAATTTCAAAAAAGGATCTCGAACTTTTAAAAACGTTTTCCTTTTATGGATATATATATATATATATATATATATATATACCAATGGAAATTCAAAGGAGAATTCAAACTGGACGAACTTTGAATCGGCGACGAGGAGGATAAATTAACGTGGATCGACTTTTCATTTCTATCCTTGCCGAATCGTAGAATTTAAAAGGAGCCTTCTGTTGACCCCCTCGTCTCCACTCAACATCAAAGCAATCGAGACGACTCGAAAGAGACGAGTCTGAGAATGCGAGTGCCCGTGAGAGACGCAACCCTTCTCTTTTCTTTCATTAATCCTGGGAGCAACGTTAGAGCGCTCCTTTCAATATCACGCTTTATCCTATCTGTCTCGGTAGAAGTTGAAATAATAATCGTCAGAGATAGATAGATAGATAGAGAGATAGATAGATAGAGAGAGAGAGAGAGAGAGAGGGAGAGAGTGAGAGTGAGAGGGAGAGAGAGAGACGGGGCAGACAGATAGAGAAACAGAGAGAAAAAAGATTCAGGATCAACGAACTATCTCTCTTGTGTTCGAAGAACTTTCTATCTCTGATCTTTCTTAAAGATTTCGAATTGACAAAAACGATTATCGTTAAACGATAATTTACATATAGGATGTAATATAAACACTTTAGTGTCTCATGTTTATTATCAATAAAATCAACAAGAAAAAAAAAAAAAAGAAAAGAAAAAAATAGATAACTTACCCCCTGAGAAAACTATTGGTAATGATCTTTCACGTTTCTTCCTTAAACACTTACAGGACTTTCAGGTCCTCTTTCTCCCTCCCTCCCTCCCTCCCCCTCTCTCTCTCTCCCTCTCTTTCTCTCTCTCTCTCTCTCTTTCTCTCTTTCTCACGCAGTAGCAAGTGAGCTTTCACTTGTCTCTCACACGACTGTCAACCCCTTTTCGTGGAGTCTCGTCGAGCGACCTTTCCTCTCGACGGGCACGACTTTCAACCCCTCGCTGTGCACTAACAACGTCGAGAGTATAAATGCATGGTACACTCGTCTCTCTCTCTCTCTCTCTCTCTTTTTCTTTTTATATCTATAAGTATATATATATATATATATATATATATATTTATATATACGATATATATATATATATATACGATATGGTATATATTTTCTGTTTTCTTGTTAAAGTTTAACGTGTTTTGCACATACTTGGAGGTTTACTCGCGAGAGGACAAAGATCCGTTCGCTGTTACACGACGGCGACTCGTCGACTGGCGCCGTATCGTCGAGCAACTCCTCTCTCCTTTCCTATTTTCTCTCTCACTCTCTCTCTTTCTCTCTCTCTCTCTCTCTCTCTCTCTCTCTCTCTCTTTATCTCTATCTCTCTCACCTTCCCACCCCCGAACACGAAAAGTCCCGCGTTCGACACTCGTCACTTGCGTTTTTCCCCCCGGCGACCGACTAGCCCATTTATTCTTCTCTATTTGATTCTGTCAAATAATAGAATAAATTTAATTTTCAATTCTTATTAGATTCTAAATCTCTTTCTTTTATCCCTTCTTTGACTTTTTACCTTCTTCCTACAGGATCACTCCCAAAAAGCATATCGACGCGCCCTCCGTACGCGACACGCAGGCGTCGAGTTTTGCACACCGGCGGACGGTGACCCGCATTTTCGTTGGCGCCGAGGACCCTCGCTGCAGAGAGATCAGACACCTTTCTCTCTCTTTTTCTCCCTCTCTCTCTCCCTCTTTTCTCTCTCTCTCTCTCTCTCTCACTCACTTTTTCTCTCTCATCTTTCCCTTTTTTTTTTTTTCTATTTTTGTAAATATCCATTTCTTTTACTTGTATATCGTATATTTTATTTTTTTTTCTAATCGATCATAGGAAAAAAAATAATATTTTGGAATTTATGATTTATTGAAAACTCTATTCGGTTTCACGTATTCATTGAGATTTATTAATTAATTCATTAGTGTGATTGAACGAAATTCTCAATAGGATTCTCGACCTTTGCCGATAGAACGATCATTATAAAAGTATTCTATGATTTACATGTTTCGTTATTAACAAGTACCCTTTTTTTATTTATAGAACTACTCAATAAATACGTAAATGAGTATGTATATATATGTGTATGTATACATATATATATATATATATATATATATATATACACACACGCCCATATATACATATGTATATATATACTCAATAATTTATATATGAATATATATATATATATATATATATATATATTCAAGTTATTAAATCGAACATATTTATATAAGTTTATTACTTTTAGAATTATTAGATATACCAAGGACATACCGACGTTTCCGCATTTTTAATCGATCCTACCAACGTGACAGCGTTTATCGACTCTCGATAAGCGTTCTATCAACTCAATCGACCAAATTAGAATACGCACGATGAAAAACGTTTCTTCTCGTACGAAGTTGTTTTTCCACAGTAACGATCGTAAAATCTGACGTTCTAACGAAAGTTAAATTCGAATCGATTTGAAACGTTTTATAGCATCGATAAGCTTAAGAATTGTATTATCGCTTTTATCGGCAATTTACAGAGAGCTATCTTACCGATTGGGCAATTGTTTCCAAAAAAATTGTCTCTTAAGGATCGATCACAAATTCGAATTAATTATCGTCGATTATCGAGAATCCGATGTTATTTTAATTAATTAATTCGATAGGATTTTGCGTTTTAACGTATAAATATATCGTAGAATAATAGTCAGTCCGCGTGACCGCAATAATGGCCTTGCTCGAAATATTAAAGCATTACGTCATTTGCATAAATATATATATATATATATATTACGTTTATACATATAAATATACATATACGTAAACCGGACACCGTGAAATCGTTATCTTTTAATAAAATGACGATGTTTTTCTTTGATATCTTTTACTTTTAACCAATGACTAACTTAACGGCAAAACTTCTTGGAATCAATTTGATGTCGGTTCGGGGAGTATGTCTATCCATTATTCGCATAATCGAATAAAACCAGCCGTGTCGAGTTTGACGTCAATGGTTCGACAAAGCCGCGAGTACAATAATAAACTTTCTATCGACCTTTATCAATAGAACGAAAACTTTTATCTTTGTTGTATTAACAAGGACAATACAATTAACAATCTAATGATTTTTAAATTAATCGTATAATTCACGTGGTTATAAGGACATATATATATATATATATAAAATTGAATACCGTCGAGAAAGATATCAAAAAATGATCTAAACTCTCTTATGATCACGTTTGGAGGCATGAAAGTAGGAAAATGGAGGATCGTCACCGGAGGGTACCATCGAAGAAAGTTGATGACGTTGGCGTCAGTTCCGATGGTTTGGTCCCGATGATGGATTTTGGTTGAGTTTTCAGGATTGGCCCCGCGGCTAGTTAACAAGCAAGCAACTAGGCTCTACAGGCTACAGGTATGAACATGTTATGAACAACGACAAAATCAATATACCTATATATGTATATACAGAGAAAAAGGGGTAGATGCTTTTGAATGTGGTCTATCGCTATGACGTAATTCACAATATTCTACTCGCGTGATAAAGTCATCGGAAACGCTCGAGTTCTTTCTCTTTCTCTCTCTCTCTCTCTCTTTCTCTTTCTATTTTTCTCGATTTATCTATCTCTATCTCACTATTTTTTTCTCTCATGGTCATAACACAAGGTAACCCTGCTTGCCAACACTTCTCTCTCTCTTTCTCTCTTTCTATCTCTTTCTCTCTTTATCTCTCTCTCTCTTTCTCTCTCTCTCTCTCTCTTTCTCGGTAGCTGAGCAATACCCTCACTCTTCCATCTAATTCTCTTTCTCTCTCTAATACTTCTCTTCTTCTCCCTTTAACGTGATCTCACACTCAAGAGAAGGAGAGAGAGAGAGAGAAGAGGAGGAGGAAGGAAGGGAGGGAGGGAGGGAGGGAGGGAGAGTATGTGTATTCGAGATGCCGCGGTCGACTTCCACTCGGTCGAGCGTGATCGAGATCGATCCACGGAGCACAAAAGAGCGTCAGCCGAGACTCGAGCCAGTCCGATAGCAAAAAGGTTAATTATAAAGAGCGAAGCACTAAAATCCGATATCGTGCGCGCTCGGGGGCCACTTGCCATCGTAAGCGAAGCTGTTGTCGATCCCCCACCCCCCTTCTCCCACTCACTCTTTCTCTCTCACTCTCTATCCTCGAGAATTGCCATGGTCGCACGTCCGATAATGGGGTGGTTCATGATACTACTGTACGCCGAGGGTGTATCGCTTTTTCTTTCCCCCTAGGTTAATTTGATTACACTCATCGAAACGCATTTATTCGCACAAGCTTTACAAGAGGCTTATCACAGCTTACTCTGATAAAATGCTAAACAAATCGAATATTTTGTCAATTATTATTCCAATAGATTCGTTTAAAAGATCCTTCGCAGGTAAATTGGATAGAATGAAAAAAGAAAAAGGGAAATAGAAGTAGAAGTAGAAGAAGAAGAAGAAAAAGATAAAAAAAAAAAAAAGACAGTTATCGCATGTTTATCGTTCGTGACGATCATCGTCGAAAATAGAATGATCCATGAATCATCGAGAACGATAAGAGAGTTAGGTGGTGTACGTTAATGATAGCGAACGTTCTTGGACACAATCCAGTCGCAATTGGAAGTTTTCTATTTTAGTTTAAAAAGGAAATGTACCGATAACTTAATTTCCTTCGTTCTTCCATCGACAAGATCGGATCGGATTGGATCGGATCGGATTGAATAAAATTCGATACCATCCCCGCGATCTCATCTTCACTTACTATATTTGCAAATTCGCCTACTCCCTTGATATAGATACATCTCGTCATAATAATAGGTTGTATCCCGTGGGATAAATTCTCCGATGCATACTGCTTTATCGCATAGATATAGAGAGAAAAAGATAGAGGCACACACAAAGAGCGAGAGAGAGAGAGAGAGAGAGAGAGAGTAGGTAGTTGCTATTACCTCGATCGTTACGGGCCACGTACTCGTTATATCTGACAAGTGTCTGTTTTTCCTGTAAACGGTATTCGATAGACCGAAAATATCTATGTTATGCTTCTGTTCGAAATGCTACAAAATACGATTTGAAAGTTTTGTCGAAACGAAGATAAACGTTCGTATAGGATTACAAAAAGAGAGGGGGAAAAAAAAGAAAAATCATATAAATGATTAAATATATATATATATATATATATATATATATATATATATATATATATATTACATCACTTTTAAATATATATACATGTGCGTATGTATGAATTTTATATATATATATATATTTATGCAAATATATATATATATTACGTCACTTTCAAATATATATACGTGTGCGTGTGTGTATTTTATATAAATATATATATATATATATATATAAATATATATACATATATATATATAAATATATATACATATATACATATAAATATATATATATATATATATATATATATATATATATAACAATACTTTCCACGTTAATAATCTCTCCATCTCTCTTTTCTTTAGAACATCGGAATAAATTGCACCGACTTCAAGTTTCCTTTTAATAAAGAGTCACATCGTTCCCCTTTTTATCAACATAGGCAAGGTGCAATAAATAACGTCGGTATAAACAATAAAGGCAATGTCCGTGGGAGGAGTAAAAGGCAGACGAACCTGACATACTAGGCAGCCTGATGACGTTCGTGCGTATACACTTTACGCAAAAGTGCACATAAATACACTCTCACACACATACATGCACACGCGTACGCACAGAGAGAGAGAGAGAGAGAGAGAGAAAGAAAGAAAGAGAGAGGGAGAGGTAATGTGACAGAACGTACATGAACGTACGTAGACACGTGTTTGGTTATCCACGAGTTTATTCTTTCCTTCTTTGTCATTCGTTTGTGAATACAAAAAGAAAGAACAGCGATATGATCGAGCAGTTCGTTATAAAAGGACTGTTCTTACTCTTTATCTTTCCTTTTTTTTTCCCCCTCTTCTTTTCTTTTTTCTTTTTTTTTTTTTTTTTTTTTTTCTTTTTTTTCTTGCACCGATAGGGTTGCCACACGTTTGTGACACGACTCTCGTTGTATCTCGAATCCGCGCTCGTGTTTTAAACTAATTAACGCGCGTCGGTTCTAACGGCGATTCGTTAAGCCAATTATCAGAGACGCGACTACTCGACGTTTTCACTCGGTCGATCGGCTTACGACTTATTTACATACATACATACATACATACATACATACATACATACATACATACATACACACATACATACATACATACATACATACATACAAACATACATGCATACATATATACATACATATATACACACGCACGTACGTTTATCCTTACAGACTTTCCGTTTCATGGACTTGAGAAGATTTGTTTCTTACGTATTACGTATCGTAGACCAAATCTTATGATACTTTCTTTTCTTTTTTTTTTTTTTTTATCGAATATGCGTATAAAAATTACAATATTTCTTTTATGTACGTACCTATATTTATAGTTTGATCTTACGATTTAAACTTATGTTTTTATCTCATTAATTGTCTCGATAAATATAAAAATTGAAATAAGGAAAAGTAGAACATCAGTTCGTATCAGATCGAGCTAGCGAGCAAATTATTTTTTATTCTTTCTTTTATATATAAAATAAGAGACGAAATAATTGTGTTATGATCATGCGATGAATGAAGGGATACAACGAAGTGCATTAAAATTCTAAGATGATAATAATTAATTGACATAATTAACGAACCTGGTGGTCCATGGTAAGACCTTGCTACCCTCGAAGCTGATGCTCCTTAGCTCATACTTGGATCTCAAACGAAGAGGTGAACCAGGTGCGGTACCACTGTGAAGAAGATTCCTTACGCTCTTGGTACTAACCCCCGATAGAGCGTGCCGTCTCGAAGTAGCACCCTCTCTGGTCGACTGATTCGTCGTTCTTCGCAAAGAACTCATCTTGTATATCCTTTGCTTTTCACGACATATTATTAATAACAGCATAAAAAAAAGAATCTCCTCGTAACTCTTCAATATCAATCTCCTATCTTTATATTATATTATTTTATTATTATTTTATTCTCTTTCATTATTTTATCGAAATCCTATGTCCTTGTTCTCGTAGATCTTCGACACTTTCTCATCGTATCTCTATTCCTCTTCAAGATAAAAAAAAAAAAAAGAGAACATCTTTCTATGCATTTGTCATCGAATAATTAATATTAATATTAATTTCACAATATATTTATTTCCTTCATTTTCTTTTAACGTTCGAAGATACTTTTTCTTCGTTTCAAATCCTATTTAAATCCAAAGATGTTCAGCGACAGCACAATGTCGGCGTACTTTCGTTACTCCTTCCGATATCCGATCGCAGGTGTGCGAGCTTACACGGTGCGACCATAAATGACTGCGCCACCTTTCGACCCCACCAACACCATTCGGCTTCGTTCGCCACCATAACTGGCTCCGAGCATCCTTCCTTCCGATCCCCACTCTTCCCTTTTCCCACCACTCTCATCATCCCTTTTGTACTCTATTTGTCTATTTCTCTCTCTCTCTCTCTCTCTCTCTCTCTCTCTCTCTCTCTCTCTCTCTCTCTATTTTTATCTCTTCACAGGTTACATCGAGTCATTTTTTTTTCTAACACGTGTAACCTTCTAGATCCTTCGATCACATTGTTGAATATCCTATCACGTTTGTTTTTACACACCAATATCATTTTCTCATAAATTTTTAAACGATCGGATGATCGAAAATAAGAATTTGAGAAAATTCGTATCACATGTGCCTTCTTTATCCATTTATCCATCCATCGATCCATCTTTCCTCTCTTCTATCCATCTCGATTATTGAGCCAAGGAAACGCACGCACACGCTCCACTCGCTTCGTCGCTCGATTAAACAAAAATCTTTTTATGGAGCTCAAACGCGAATGGAATTTTTCTCGGACGTCCTCCTCGAGTACATCGTGATTCGAAATTTGCCAAACGTTAACGAATCGTCCTTGAAATTATTCCCGATTCGTGCTAATATTCGTCTGGAACGTTTTAGGGTTCAGAGGGAGAAAAACCAAAAAAAAGAAAAAAGAAAAGAAGAAGAAGAAAAAGAAGATCGAGACATTTTTACTCGTTACAATTGGAATTTTTCGAAAATGATGGAAAATTTTATGAATCATAAAATGTGATCTTTGCTAATCAATATCATGATTTTCGTAAAACTTTCATTATCAGCTTATATTTACGATATATCGTAGTTCCATCATTTTGAATTTTAATAAAAAAAAAGAAAAAAAAAAAGAAAAAAAAGAAAAGAAAAAAAAAGAAAAAAAGAAAAAAATCGTATAAAGAATAAATGAGAGAAAGAGAAAGAGATAAAGCTCTTCTCATACGATATCACGTTTTTAATAGTACGTATACGAACGTGACTCCGTTTACTTTAATTTTCAACGTGAGACACGAGATCGAACACGTATCCGATTTCGGAAAATTCTTAAGGAATTTTGCGCTCGCTCCTGAAAACTCGGTCACGCGCTTCTTCTAATTCCTTTCCAATTCCTTACGTCGATCCTTAGTCGTTAAGGGATAACCTTCGGGAGTTTTCCCATTGAAGAATTTTGTTCGATAGATGTCTCGATAAGTTTGCTGGTTTAATGTCCATGTGATGCTGCGAAGGAGAAGAATAAGAGAAAAAGAAGAAAGTAATGGCATTTAATCGAACAATAGTACAGACATTATGAATTTTATTACATAAGCGAAAGGATGAAGGAGAATATTATGAAAATGTAAAAGAAAAAAAGAAGGAAGAAAAAATTTAGTGAAATGAAATAACACATAAAATCGATTCAATTAATGATAAGAAAATTAAAGAAGAAAAACTATAGAGAAAAAAAGAAAAGAAAAGAAAAAAAAACTAAAAAAAAAAAAAGAAAAAGAACTATTTGTAGATCGATATGTTTTAATACAATATATTTTACACACACACACACACACACACACACACAGACAGACAGACAGACAAAAGCTCACGTAACTATCAATGACTTATCTCTTTTTCTTTTTCTTTTACTTTTTTTCTTTCTTTTTTCTTTTCTTTTTTTTTTCTTTTTTTTTTTTTTTCTTTTTTAATTTATTCATTTCCAATTTACGATCAATCCCAATAATTATCGTCCTATAATTATGCTTGCACATAAAACCAAATTTTTTTTTTTCCTCAAATATATGTACCTTCAACACTGCCGATCGATGTTCGATCATAAGCCCGATCACGAGGATCACTCGCGAGAGAATCTGTATCTCTGCCGATGTCACGGTCGAACTCAGGATGTTCGTTGAAGACTGGCCGATTCACGGCCAAGATAATTCCTCGAAGGGTAAAAGCGCTGTTGGAAAAACGCATGCGTCGATCCGACGTCAAGCGTCGTACTCGAACGAAACATTCTTTAGCGATAGAAGCGACTTATTTTTCGAAAAAAACAAGGACATACATTTCATCGGGCTATCGTGTCCTTCCTGTATACCACCCCCTCTCTCTCTCTCTCTCTGAGGGAAGATCGATGTGAAGTTTAGGTGAACCAATTAGAATGGAGTCTTAAGGAACGATGTTAAACTCACTTTTTCTTTAATGTTTTCCTTCGGAATAGCGTTCCTTCTTAATTAAATTAACTCTTTGAGCGTTAACGGACACGAAATCTCTTCCTTTTTCTTCTTGCTTTCTTATTCTCTTTCTCTCTGCCTGCCTCTCTCTCTCTCTCTCTCTCTCTCTCTCTCTCTCTCTCTCTCTCTCTCTTTCTCTTGGGAGTAGAACACAACGAGGGAACGATTCTTCCGGCTTCTTAATATTCATGCCATGAAACCTGCAACGCGTCGTTGAAAACAACAAACTCATAATTGATATAGAATGTCTGATGATACAATGAACATTTTCTATTCAATGAACAGCCTTTTGAATAAATTGGTATTATTGAACGCTAAGTATTATATTCTACGAATTCAATTTATGATGTCCATTATTTAAAACGAACGTATATATATATATATATATATTTACATATATTATATATTATAGTATATATATAATAAATATATATTTATATATTTATTATATATAACGTGTATATATATATATATATATGTACGTGTATATGTAGGGCATGTATGTGTATATATTCTATATACACACACATACACACGCATGTCCTATTTACGGATAACTATCTATCAAATTAAATCGAGTTTGATCCTTCGAAATTGATTATTTTGTTTCGATATTCGACGGTAAAGCCTTGATACGGATGAATCCTGTGGAGATAATGAGCGAGTAATAAAGACGTAGGATAGTAAAAGCATCGTTAAAGTTTATTCGGCAATAAAAATGTCGATACATCGAGCGAGTAGTTTTCTTAAAAGGAGAAGATCCATGCGAACGACGACGAACGGAAAACAACGAAAGTGATCTCGCCTCGCTCTTAATTAATTTAAGTAAATACATTGACATTGACACGATAGTATCCAGAAATTCTTATTGTTATTTAAAAAATATATAATCGTCTATTAATTATTGCTTGAAAAGGGACGACGAGACGCATATTTTTATACTCTCTTTCTCTCTTTTTCTTCTACCTTTTTTCTTTCTTTCTTTCTATACTTTCTATTCACTCACTCACTCACGATCAATCGATCGATCGATTCCCATCGATCGATTCGTTCCTCATTTCGATATTTACATCGCGGTAGCACCTGTTTCACTCCACCAAAATTTTCGGCAAGAGAGCAGCTTCTTATTCGCAAAAATTTTCCTTAAAAGAACGATTTCGATAAAGAACAAGGAATAATCATGAAATTTGGCCCATCAATAACTTTATCGACGACAAAGCTTTTTATATATCTTTTCTCTCTCTTTCTCTAACTTTCTTTCTCTCTCTCTTTTTTATCTCTTTAAAGATTTCTCTGGGTGAAAAGAAAAGTCGCCAACCTTTTGCATTATCAATTGTAATGGTCTCTTGTTAAGGGCCACACAAGGGGTTAAAGTTAATCTCCATTTAAATAGAGCAATTATTATCTTATGTGAGTCGAAATAAAACGTTTGCGTAAAATGTAAATTAAAAGATACGTACTTACGTATAATGAAATACTTTTATATCTTCAATGAAGCCTAACTACGGGCAAATATCGTATATCGTCGTAAAAACGATCTACGAAATGAGCTAATTAATTTTTCAAAAGGTGGAGGTCAGGGGAATGAGAGGAATAGTTAAGTTAGGGTTTATTAGAAAAAAAAAATAAAAAACAAAAAAAAAGTAAAAGGGAGGGGAGGGTGGGGTAGAAAAAACCTAGCTATCGTTACGAAGCGTATGACCCAGCACCGTATGTTTCATTACCTACTTAAGTAGATTATTATCGCAGCCATATCGTTGGTGTCAGACCGGTATGCGTTCAAGGATTTTCTATGTCATAAGTGGACAACTTCTTTGCCGCGGGCCTCACAGGCTGTACCATCAATTCGTTAACTCATTACTTAAGTTCACTAGTCATTATGTCATGTTAAAAAAAAGAAAATATATATATTTATATATATGTATAAAAGAAAAAGATAAACAAAAGCCAGCACACATAGCACGGCGATATCAAATTATCTAGAATTAAGAGGCAATAGCTTTGTGAGGCCCACAATTGCGATCTCTATTTTCTCACTTATGTTCTACGTTATAAAATCCTACTTCCTGTCTCTCTCTCTCTCTCATTTTCATTCTCTCTCTCTCTCTCTCTCTCTCTCTTCCTCTCTGTTTAAAAATGTTCTAATGTTACTGAAGTTGTCGCTGTACAAGGAAAGTTTTACAGTAGCATATATTTACAGTTTATAATGAAATATTTTGAAATTTGTTAAGTGTTTTTTTTTTTTTATCCTCCTTCATAAAGAGAGAGAGAAAGGGGGGGGAGAGAGAAAAGATCTTTTGCAGCATCCACTTTGTGCTCCTGACGCAATCTCTTCGAGACCTCTCTTGTTTGATAGAACGCTTAAAAGAATTTTGTGGTAGAAGGAGAAAAGTTTGACTGGCATTGGGATAATGCAACGGTGTGTTTCAAAGTGTCTGCGAAACTGTCCTGGAGTATTCTCTGCCGCGGGGATAGACTTACACCAACAAGAATAAGTATATATATATATATATAAACATATATGTGTATATATATATATATATAATATATAAAGGGAGAGAATATTTCGATAAGATTCATACGGAACACGTAATGCGTTTCATGATTTTAAAAACCATCCTCCATGAAAGCACGAAGAAGGATATCCATTGTTTCCAAATATGAATATCCATAAATGAAAAGAAACAGTGTTTATAATAATAATTATAAATATCCGTAGGATATGACGAAACTAAGATTTTATGTATTACCGTAGATGTGCAAATTTCGCGTATCAGATCCGTCGATTATTATCGAGGAATTTAAAGAAGACGAATTGTTCCGTTCGTTTAATCGTAAAAAGTGAATTTCTTTGATAATTAGTATCGATTTCGTTAGTATCGATTTTACTTTGTTAATTTTCAACGTTAGGCGCTCTATTTCTCTCTCTTTCTTTCTCTTTCTCTCTCTCTCTTCCTATCTGTAAGATAAAAGAAAAGGCCGTATGAATATTATCATCGTTTGATTTTTCATTGTATCACAAAGAAATGAATTCGATGACATTTTGCCGTACTCTGCAGTCACACTCGTTAGTTACGGTCGACATGGTATACAATGGTTGC
The DNA here is from genome assembly GCF_050613455.1 of Vespa mandarinia. Lineage (NCBI taxonomy): Eukaryota > Metazoa > Arthropoda > Insecta > Hymenoptera > Vespidae > Vespa > Vespa mandarinia. The sequence continues at coordinate 9,651,467 of NC_140814.1, read as the reverse complement.
CATGTAAAATCCTATACTATCTATTTACCTATATAACAGTCGACCCTTATGCGAAGAGAGAAGTTTCGAGTGGTGAGTGAAGAGAACGACAGTCGTTTCCAACGTCATCGCGGTTCACGGCATTAACAGAGATGAGACTGTAAATTAGAAATTCGAAATTAGAAGGAGATTCCTTTGGAAGCTCCACGAGGAGGCAAAAGGGCGATCCTCGAGTGCGAGGCAACGAAGGGGCAGTGAGAGAAATCGCAAGTGGATGGCTGATAATTCGAGTATATCCATTCCCCTCGCAAGTCTAGCTAACTCTCTCTCTCTCTCTCTCTCTCTCTCTCTCTCTCTCTGGCTTTATAACCATTCAAAGTTACATGACATTTAGGTAGGAATATCGGTGACAAGAGAAAGAGATAAGTGAATTAATATAGAAAAAGAGAAAGGATCCTGAAAAAGAATGGAAAAGACGGAGTAAACGAGGAAGAAGTGCAAAAAAAAAAAAAAAAAAAATCGAAAAAAAGGAGATTGGAAAAGTAAATGCAAAGAAACGGCACAGTCGAAAGACGGCTGATATTGTGATCGTCGTGATATCTCGTTGACGATCATAGAGAGACCGGTTCGTCAAGCTTATATATTCTGAGCGAGTACATGACCGAGTCACGGAACAATCAAAACGAACAATCGAGATTTCAATTCTCGAAGAATGAAATATCCTCAAACTCATATCTGCATCTCGGGCTCGGAGTCGTCGTGAAACCAATTTGAAGCTCTCTGACTCTCGGTCATACGAACGCTGCTTATTTCCCTTTCGATGAATCGACTTGATGATCTTGCTGCATTAGAGCCATGTATGCCATTTCTTCTACGTTCATCGAACGATGCGAGAACATCGATTCGATCGCCTCTTCTAATAACTCTTGGAGTTGTCTCTACGGAACTCGCACCTTCCTCTCCTTCGGTAGCCCAAGGTGGAAGATCTAAGATGGCGGATGGCATACCCCAATGTTCAGTGAATTCCGAGCCGGATCTAGCCAAACTCGGTTGACTGAGTGATCTGACCAATGAATCTGCACCTTCAAAGGAGCTCAAACTCGTCAGATCGTCCCTGTCCACTCTAGCGAAGTCCCTCACCGTCATCTCGGACATTGACCTCAAATCGGCTTCGCTACCACCACCACCACCACCGACGCCTCTGTGACTGGAACTACCCAATCGACGAAGACGTCCTACGTTCGAGCCGGTTACCATTGTAGCCGCTGATTGCGATGTCTGTAAACGATGGCTCTGATTGTCCAAACTACGATGCGAGCTACCACCATCGCTCTCGTATTCGTATAAAGTCGGCAAAGAGGATCTTCGAGATCTGGTATCCCACTCGGAAGATTTAGATCTCTTGTATCTTTGACCGTGATTCTTGCCGTGCATGCCAGAGGATGAGGTAGAACCAGCCTGTGCCAAAGGCGGTCCAAGAATGCGAATGATCACATCCCACTTTGCCGGTGGGAAGAGATTCGTATACCTCGCATCCTTTCGTATCAGTTCGTAATCTTCTCTAACTACTGCTTCTGTTAGAAGGGTTCTCAGAGTACTCTCAGTCGTGATAATCTCGCGCCATTTAGCTCGCTCTTCTTCCGTCAATTCCGACGCATACCGTGGCTCAAGGACCTTCGAGAGTCTGGCGAACCAGTCTATCGGTCCGTCCGGCTCGCTGTCAAGTGGTCGACGATGAGCCGAATGTGATGGCCTGCAGGGTATCTCTGCTCGAGCCGTATAGGTTGGTTCTATACTGACGTCCGGTTCTTCATCGTTAGCAATGTCGTTCGGATGAACCGTGGGTTCGTTCGTGATCGTTAAATTCGACGTGGAACTAACGTCGGAGAAGCTTTCCCATTCTGGTGGGGGCGGTGGGAGGTCTTCCGTTGGATAGTTTCTGATTGTAACGTCCCATTTAGGATCGACTTGTTGCTGCGGTCGAGCACGGTACTCAGTGACTTGTCGACGATGACGTTCTACGTCTTCGATCGTTTTCTTCTCGGTAACGGTACGTAAGTAAACATCGTCTACTTCGTGAGTCGTTATTTCTGGACGTCTTGGTGTTACCACTTGGGGTTCTACAAGAGGTTCCGTCATCTCCTCACGATGGAGACGTTGTTCACGATGTTGAATCGCTGTGTGAGTCGTCGTTGTTGTGGGTACAATCGGTGGAGGTGGTGGTGGTGTAGGTGCAAGAATACTTGCTACTCTATACTTTGCGTGAGACTGATCCATTACTTCGGTTAAAGAACGAGTTTCCGTTAACTCGGTGTTAAGAGAAGTCAGAGATCGTGGACGACGAATCTCGTGATGTAGAATAGGCAATTGTTCGGCAGGTGGTGGCGATGGAATTCTTTCTTGCATCAACGTTGTGCTGGTAGTCGTCTCTCTTTCCGCTTGCTTTCTTAAGATTCTAGAATAAACCGGAGGTGTTTGTTGTCGAGACACGGTAGACGTCGACGAGGTAGCTCCTGGTGGCCCGTGCAGTTCCGGTACGTAAGAGAAAGTGGTCATTCTTGGTGGTGGACTCTCCAACGTTCGACTCATGATAGATTCTTCTCTTTCCAAGATAGTCGTTAGATTTCTCTCAAGAGCAATACTGGCCACATCGGATTCTGATGGTAAAGGACTAGGTGGAGGTGGTGGTGCTCTTTTTACTCGCATTTGAACGTCGAATTTCGGCTCAATCGGGACAGCTATCGGATGACGAGGAACGGCAACGCGCGATGCGTTAGCAGCCATCATCGACGATGCTCCTACTTCGGCAGCTACTGTTTCGGAATACAACGAACTGGCCGTACGTACTTCCACTTGTCGTTGAGTCTCGTGATGATGCACGAATGCTTTGTTGTCGTAGGAACCAGCCGAGGAAACTGGAAGCGAACGTTCCTCGTCCACCTGATGAACATAATAAAGCTACGTAAAAAATGTTGACCTGTTCTATAAAATTAATCAAGGATCAGATTAATAATAAATTCATGAAATTTACCTCGGAATGACTTTCACTCGGATAATCGCTTGGTAACGTATCGGAATGGTCGATGACCAAATTTGCTTCGCTGCCAGATGTGAAGGCAGCGGTCGTGTGAAGAAGAGCGTGCGCGCGTGGGATTTTAAGGCCCTCAAACATGGTTATGTTGCTTAGAGAAGAACCAGATAATTTTGTTATCTCGGAACCTGTACCACTACCAAATGGATGACGATGAACCACTCGTACATTCCTACGTTTTAGGCACATGTACGAGCATCCAAGGCCAAGCAGTAGCAATGATAAGAATAAAATAGCGCAGATGATTAAAAGGATTTGAAAACCTTTCAATGGTGGTTCTGCCACGGCTGCTGGCGCTATGGTACCCATTCTGCTAAGTAATTGTTAAGAATTTAGATGAGCGATACGAAAGACCGTAATTGTTATATGAATGAAATCTACTCACATGCTAGCAGGTGGAGCCGGTGGTGCCGGTGCTATCGGTGGAGGATATCTACAAATTATAGTGATAACTTCATCACCATCCATCTCGAGGCCAGGATGAAAGCGTACGACTATATTGTTGGTGAATACACGTTGCGGATCTTGTCTGGTACCACATCCTGAGAAATAAACATATCTTTGTTCGATCGTACATTCCCCAAGAGACTGGTACGATCAAAGGTATTTACCTTTCAGTGGTAATTCCAATTTAGCATTTGTCAGTCCGCGACCTTTCACCATGCAAGCACTGTTTCGATCGAAATCCGCATAAGCGACGCCGTAAAAAGGTTCCTCGAACTTTAACTCAACATCCATACTACCCTGACCGCAATTCAAATATGCCTTTGTTCGATTGAGAAATATTATAGGAGATATATCGTCCAACTTGGTAACCTTGCCATCGAGAACAGTGCTCGGTGGTAGTCCAGGCTGATACTCGATGCTATTGCCCTGTGACGCATAATTACTCTGTGCCAGGACAATCGATGGCACTGCCAGCCAGAACAGCAGAGCTGTATACCTCGACAGCATCTGCGTGGATAGAAATAATAATAATAATAATAATAATAATAATAATAATAATAATAATAATAATAATAATAATAATAATAATAATAACAATAATAATAATAATGGTGTTGCTTCATCGTTTTTTTTTTATTCATTTTCCTCGGCAATAACGAATGAACGAACGAACGAAAGAACAAACGAACGAACGAACGAATGAACGAACGTACGAACGTTCGAAAGCGAAAACGATGAGATCATCCAAGCAATCGCAACGGTGGAATTATTGCGTTCCCTAGAAATTGCAGGAATGTTTAGGTAGGTAGAGAAGTGCACGGTGCAGCTTCCTGTCTCCCACCACGTGTTTCTTTTTTCTTCTTTTTTCTTCTTTTCTTTTTTTTCTTTTTTTTTTTTTTTTTTTTTTTTTTATATAATACGGCGATGCAGCCACGCGATCCTCGACGGAAGAATAAAGTCAGTCTCTCTCTCTCTCTCACTCATTCTTTCTTTCATTCTTTCTTTCTTTCTCTCCCTCTTTCTTTCTCTCTATTTCATGCACGGTTCCATGCGCTCGGCTAGTTGCACCGTTAGACGCCGGTTAATATACTCTTGTAGTGTAGATCGAAGGGAGAACTCTAAACAGACTCCAAAATACTTCGAGTTTACTCGACCGATCAGTTCTAACTGAGAAAACGTAAACGCATATAAAACCAGAACTTTTTTTATCAGACAAGGAGTAACTAAAACACACGATGATCTTGATGTCCTCCAGTACGTAGGAGTAACGATACTTTACCGTGACTGTTAGAGCTGTCCTTCCCAGGCTAACTCCTATACGTTTTCCTCGTCTCCTTTTCTCGGTCTCACCACGCTAAGGCAGCCACATGGCGCAGTGACCTGAACAGAAAAGGCAAGAGAAGCTGACGGTTAAAAGGTTCTATAGAAATCTTTTCTATGGTAGCACGAAGACATAGCCATTCCTAGACGTAGGTCATTGTTATATCGATCAATATTTTTGTCCTTGTGAAAAAAGAAACGCTGCCGTAATATTTCTCATCGTATCTCATTAATTATACCCCGATCATTCACGGATCGATCCCTTTCACGAGAGAGGGAGCTATTAAAGGTAGATAAAACGTTGACGTGCACGAGCCAAAGAATTTATCTGAAATTCTGTCGATAAATGATTTTATGATTGAAAACAATTCCTGATGTGACATCGACCTTCCTCATTTCCTGTCCACATACAAATATATATGACATACGTTTACACACTTATAAAGAATCTTCTTAAGACCTCGACCGACTCCTCTGTCTCGCTTGGCCTACGTCATTCTCTCTCTCTCTCTCTCTCTCTCTCTCTCTCTCTCTTTCTCTATCTATCTATCTATTTATTTTATCTGTCTGTCTATCTCTATCTCTTTTTGTCGGTACACCGAAGCGCATCATGATCACGTTGCATTCCTTTCGTACTGCGAAAGCATGGATCGTGATTGTCCTACAGATCACGCCTCCACGAATATATTGTCAAAGCCATCACCGTTGAACACGTGTATACTCCTCCTAAGTGTTGTCTACGTGCAAGTACTTCTCGATTTAATGGCTTAAGCGATCTCTGAGATCTCTTTCTCTCTCTTTCTCTCTTTCTCTCTCTCTCTCTCTTTCTTTCTTTCTTTCTTCATACGCGAAAGCAACTAAGATGGCATCGAGATATGTAAGAAAGATCGCAAAGCGTACACGCTAGGGACGTCGATGCACCAACAACGACCCACTCCTTCGAATAGTCCTCCTCGTTCATTGCTCTCTCTCTCTCTCTTTTTCTCTTTCTCTCTTTTTCTCTCTCTCTATCTTTCTCTTTCTCTCAGAAACAACAACGGCACGATATGGATGACGAGCCACCGAGCCAGGAAACGACGAGAAATCGTTCCTCTGTTTGAAAAAGGAAACGTTAGGCGAACGTTAAATTACGGGAACAAACGTAGAGTACGTTCTTTTTCTTTCTCTCTTATTCGTTAAAAAAGGAAATCATCAAATATATGTAAATAATCACGTACCTATCTTTGAGGAATTTTAAAAGATGAAAAAAGCGATGCATAAAGAAAGAAATAAAAAAAGTAAGAAAGAAAGAATGATAAAGGGAGAAAGAGAGAGAGAGAGAGAGAGAGAGAGAGAGAAAAAGGGTGAGAGACACCTCTCGAATTTTCAGAATCGATCATGTGTTCCAAGCACGTCTCACTTTGTTTCATACGTTGGAATCTTTTCTCGCAACGAGAAGAAAATAAATTTCTTAAACTATTCCCGGACACATATGCGTGACGGGGAATGACTTATCGTCTTCTTCCAACTATTATAAAACGTTTTTCTTTTTTTTTTTTCTTTTTCTTTTTCTTTTTCTGTATTTTTCTTTTTCCAAAGGAATCGAAACTATGCCTCATCACGAACCCATTGAGTTACGTATGTCAACCGACAGATTTATTACATTCGATGGATTTATTGGATGCTCTATTGGTTGGCTTTAAATTATTCTGTTTCTTTTTTTTTTTTTTTTATTTCTTAGCGAAACAACGACGACCCTCTTTTTTTTCTTCTTCTTTTTTTTTTTTCTTTAATAGAATTATTCGGAACGATTTGTGTCCTACGATAAATCTCTTATATTTTAGAATTAGCCTAAAAAAAAAAAAAAAGAAAAAGAAAAAAAAATAGGAATGGAATTTGTGTATCGGACTATAGGATACACATAGGCGCATCAAATCCTTTTTTAATAGTAATTATATGATACAGGTACATCTAATTACGTAACTTAAATGCAGTCGCATATTTACGATGTTTAATTGTACCCTACTATGGTACGCGTGACTACCGATCAGTATTTGAACGTACAAGGAACAGCAATCGTGACCTCCTTATGGTCCTTACGCAATATCTACATATATATATATATATATATATATATATATATATATATATATACATAGGTATGTAACATATATTTGCGTATCTACATATCGATCAAATATAGAGATGACTGGACGATTCTCGGTAAGAAAAAGTCGACACATTCATAGATCCTTTCGTGACCATAACTTGGATAACGAAACTTGACGATTATTTTATATATGTACTTTAACGATTAACGAGTAATTACGAGTTATTTCTCTTGGTAAAACAATTATGAAATAAGATGCAAGGAAAGAAAAGTAAAAAAGAAAAGAAGAGAAATGTGAAAAAGAGATTTATTATCGATATAAGTAATTTTATAGAAATTCGATAGAAATTGAGATCGAGATCGAAGAAAGGAAAAGAAATGAGAGAGATGATAAATAAATAAATAAAAGAAAAAAGAGAGAGAGAGAGAGAGAGATAAAAAAAAAAGAGAGAAAGGAAGAAAGGAGAGTGTTCGAAAAATTTCTAAAGTGAATTAGTCGACGCCTAAGACGCGCGCGCGCGCGCACATGCACAGACACATATATATACACACACGTACACCAACAGACACGCACATATAAACGAATATATACACCGAATGTCCGTCGTGCTAGCCGGTGTTCGCGCCTTTAAAGTCGAACCAGTATTCGAAGGAGACAACGTCGATCTTATTGCGCAAAGCCTCGCGACTTTCACTACCCGCATACACACGCATACGAAGGAAAAAAGAGTATGCGAAAGAGACAGAGAGAGAGAGAGAGAGAGAGAGAGAGAGAGAGAGGTACATATACAATCTAGGTTCAGATCAGCCTCTCCAATCTGACAACGTATAAATGCGTGTGCCCTTGCGCTCGCGCGTTGAAGTACTTTACTAGGAGTGTCCATGTAAAGATATGTGTGTGTGTGTGTGTGTGTGTGCGCGTGTGTGTGTTTGTGTGTTTGTGTGCGCGAGGAACGTGGGTGACTATTGACGTTGTCACGACGTCTCGTCGCGCACCACTGGCCACACGAAAATCGAGAGAGAGAGAGAGAGAAATAGAGAGAGAGAGAGAGAGAGAAATAGAGAGAGAGAGAGAGAGAGAGAGATAGATTAAAGCAATAGAAGTAAAAACGAAAATGTCAGGGGCGTCGATATCCGCGTTGCACCGTTTTTACGCTTTGAAATTCATTTTAAAGAAACATTTTAAAGATAACGATGTTGTGAAAAGGTGGGCGGGTGGGGGGTGGGGTTCAGAGAAAGAATGAGAAAGTCGTTCGAAACGTAATAACGTTTTTCTCTTTTTGATTATCTGTCTTTCTCCATCTCTCTCTCTCTCTCCCTCTCTCTCTCTCTTTCATTATCTTTCTTGCGCCTATAAAAACTACAAGAGGTGCTTAGGGATGTCGGAGAGAGTTTCTTGGTTGAGTGTTTGCTTAAAAATAAAACGTTTAATTGCAAACGTAAGAACGTTTTAAAATTTGTTTAAATGTATTATCATCGTTCGGATATAGTTAAAATGGCAAATGAACCGTCAAACTTTCCCTGTTGGCTTACAGCGTTACTTACGTAAAATAATGAAATATTGACTTCGAGCTTATATATATATATATATATATATATATATATATATATATATATATACATATATATATATACATATACATATATACATTTGTATGTATGCAGATATGTATGTATGTATATATCGAGTAACAAGCAAGAGGATAATAATGAGTTGCGTAAGCATAGAAATGAGGGCGTTTGGTCGCATTTCAATAAAAAAAACAAAAAGAAAAAAAAAGAGAGAGAGAAAAAAAAGAAGATGTAAAGAAAAGCAATAAAATATAATTAGCAAACTTAACGGGAAAATAGAATAAAATTATTTTCTTATCGAGACTTATTATATTAATGATTCGATTCGAAAGTGATTATGATGTTTTTTTACTTTCACCGAAAAAGAAACAAAACTATATGAAACAAATAAGAGGACGAACGAAAGAAGAAATCTTTTGAATAATTCATAATTGAAATGATCATCAGTTAGCATCTTTTGGTCAAACGTATAAATAGCAAAGAAAAAGAGATCTCTACTTTTTCTTTTCATTGTCGTCGTCAACGCCTTCGTCTTTACTAGAGAGTAAGAGAATGCTATTCATTATGAGAATTCATACAGTAGGAACGTAAGAAAGCTTTGACGATAATTTCTGGTTAGGATATGTACGTACGATGTTCTACTAACGTACCAGTACCATATCATTAAGTATTTTTCTTGCGTAGTACAACCAGAATTTTGCTTCGCAACAACGTCCTCACCGTGTAATGACGGTCTTCGTGAGGTAAGAAGAAAAAAAAAAAAAGAAAAAAAGAAAAAAAAAAAGAAAAGAAAATAAAAGAGAGAAAAAGTAAGGAAAGGAAAAAAGGAAAAAAGAAGGTAAAGGAAGGATGAACTTACGAAATGGATCCTAACAAGTTTTACCCCTCCGCCCCCCCCCCCCCCACCCCCACGCCCCATCCTTGGGAAACTCCCAAAGGACAAAATTTTCTCTATCGTTGTTAAAATTCTTTCTTTTTTCTTTTTTCTATCTTCTCTCAAAAGAAAACAATAGAAAATAGGAAAAAAAAATATATATATATACATAAATACATATACACAAACATACACATTGTTGTTATCAGAAAGTATTCACTATGATAATAACGAATGCCATTTATGTTTATGATCCGTGATAGGATAAAAATTTGATCGACGTTCGATCGTTTATCGATCGAAAGAGAGAACGAAAAATAAAAAGGATAGAATAGAAAATTCTTCGAAACGATTTGCCTGTACAAATGAGAAAGAGATAAAAGATAAGAAATAGAGAGGGTAAGAGAGAGAGAGAGAGAGAGAGAGAGAGAGAGAAAGAGAGAGAAAGAGAGAGAGAGAGGGAGAGTAAATATAGAAAAGATAGAAAAGAAAATTCTCGAGTATAACATTGTTTTTGGAACAATAAAAGATAAAGCTGTTGTTATTTTTCAAATGGGATCTTTTATAACACGTTAGCGACGTACGACTGTCCTGTAACTACAAGAATGACGAGTAAAAGTATAGAACAAAATAAAACAAAACAAAGCAAAACAAAAAAAAAAAAAAAGAAGAAGAAAAAGAAAAAGTAATCGCCAATGTTCTATGCACAATTTTTTCAAGATATCTCCGGACGAAGGACGGCATTGCGTCTAACGATTCCACTTTTACGGTTCGAAGAAGCGTGAAATCGTTGTCGTTGTTTATCAACATTACACGCTTATCTCGAGCGTTTTAACCGGTCATTCGTTGTCCAAAAGAGAAAAGATAAAATGACAAAAGGAAACGAAATGTTAAAAATATAAAATATAAAAGAAAAAAAAAAAAAAAAAAAAAAAAACGACAAAGATAATGATTACCATCGTATAAATTTTCTCGATCATTTTAATGTCCGTCCTTTTATTTTTCTTGACACACGTCTATCCTTTCTTTATAAACGCATTTAAACGTAATTAAAAAAAGAGAGAAAAGAAAAAGAATGAAAGATATCGTTTTTCAGGCGCGTGCTTTTACTCGTCGAGTCCAGTTCACGAGTTTTGCGAAGCTGGCCGACCGTGCCCCGTACCAATGACGTCATTCCCATCGTATCCAAGATGGCGATCGAGCGTTCGCCAGGCAAAATCTACGAGCTGGCGGGCGTGCGCTCTCGCGCGCGATCACGAGTCGGACCGGTTTTTCGTGGGGAATCAGAGACGAAGAAGAAGAGGAAGAAGAGGAGGAGAAGAAGGAGGAGTAGGACGAGAACAAGGAGGAAGAGAGGAAAGATTGTATACTGGTAGCCGTTCGTGGACAATTTCGTCGTTCCAAAAAGCTACCACCTCTTTTACCTCCTCCTTCTTCTCCTCCACCTTTTCTTTCCTTTCCTTTTCTTGTCTTTTTTTTTTCCCCTGTCTCTCTTTCATCCGCTTTGCATGAGCTCATTCGACTTAGGCATGACGATGTTACGGCTTCGTTCGTGAACTCAACGAAATAGTAAGTAGGGACTAAGAGATATCGAAAAGGTGCCGGAAAACAGTGGCGTAGGACGTTTCCTTCCTCTTTTGGATATCTCTTTGTCCTCTTCTTCGAGAACTACCTACATTGTAAAGTATATATATAAATATATATATATATATATATATATATATTTATAGAGAAAGATACTTTAAGTATATACTAGGTACCATAGATATCTAGGATACGTATACGTTGGAAAAATTATTTCTATCCTTTTTTTTTTAATACGATAGAATACGAATGAACGATAGACCGTCGTTAAACTATGGGAAAGGAACTAGATAACGGATCGTCTTATAAATCAACCAGTGATCTAGGAGTGATCACTTTCCTCGCGTGTCACGCGAGGATCCAACCAAGAGGACTTTCTTCTCTTCTGAGAAACGAAGTGATCATTTAAGATGATCTCAACTCTCGTAACTCGTCAACTTGGTTTAACACATTAAACATTATCTTTCCAATATCTTATGTCTCATATCTTTTAAGATTTATGTCATGAATGACGAAAAAGGATATTACATAATCGCCTTATGATCGAAATGGTATAATAATATTGATGATAAATCTTTCTAGTAAGTACGATACCAACTTAAAGAGAGTGAAACATACAGCCCTGACCATGCTCAAGTTTCCTCTTACCAAAGATACTTCGAAACGATAAAACCTCCAAGTTCCAGAGATACCTGAAGGAACAGAAAGAAAGAGAGAGAGAGACAGAGAATGAGAGAGAGAGAAAAAGAGAGTGTGTGAGTGAAAGAGGTAGACCAAAGAAGCTTTCGCAAGGCTCACTCGAACGGTACGCGGACACTCTACGAGAATCTGCGAGCGCGAAGGTCAACGAGTTCTCTCTTTCTCTCTCTCTCTCTCTTTCTTTCTCTCTCTCTCTCTCTCTCTCTCTCTCTCTCTCTCTCTCTCTCTCTCTGTGTGTAGCTCGGAGAACGCAGACAGAAACGCGTTAAAGCGAGCAAACGAGCACGCACGCGATGATCTTTGCCTCACGCGCGCGTGTGTGTGTGTGTGTGTGTGTGTACATACATATACATACATACTGTGAGAATCTTCCGAATTATAAGATTTATTTACTCGATAAACTTACATTAAAAGTATTCTTCAATAGAATTAAATCAACGTTTAACTATCGTATTATTATTAATTATCTATATTCTTTCTTTCTCTTTTTCTTTTCTTTACTATTCTTGTTTTTTTTTTCTCTTTCTTTACAATTATTCTTCATGCGTAAAAAGGAAGAGATAACCTTTGACACGTTCTCACGTACCTCTTATCCATGAATCTTGCGTATTCTTCGATCAAAAACACTACCCAACAACCTTTCGAATTTTGACAGTAAAAGGATTTCCAATGATCTGATGACACACGCACATACGATATATATATATATATATATATATATATATATATATATATATACTACACACAACGAAAAGGTTAAGAGAGAGGAAAAAAAAAGACCGAGCCTTTCCCGACGTATTTTCGTATTGTTATTCTGCCACGCGCGCGCGCGCGCAGTTGAATTATCGTCGTACGCGATCGCGCGAGCGCAACTGAGCGGCCGATTCTATCCGAGAGAGCGTTTCACCTGCGACTCGCAGGAGCTACCCCTTCCATTCGACTCTCCTGCCGTAGCAGGCAAACCTAGTCGAGAGTTACCTTTACTCTCCCCTACCTCTATCTTTTTGTCCCACCTCTTCGTCTCCCACTTCTCAACCACGTTTCTTCATCTTCTTTATCTTCTTCTTCTTCTTCTTCTTCTTCTTCATATACTTCTCCTTCATTTTTTCTTCTTTTTCTTTTTACTTAATTTCTTTTTAGATGATATTTTCTTTTTTTTTTTTTTAAGTAAGACGTACCTTTGACTACGTCAATCTAGACAATCTGAAAAATGCGATATTTACTTTACTTTTCATTCATTGGAAGAACTTGTTATTCAGAGCGAGTTCATTTTAAAAAAGTACAACTACGCATGGATATTTAGATCATGCAAGCACAGAGAAATCGCGGAAAGACTTTCTTTTCTTTTTTCTTCTTCTTCTTCTCCTTTATTTTCTTCTTCATTTCCTCCTTCATTTTCTTCTTCTTCTTCTTCTTCTTTTTCTGGTTCTTCTTCTACTTTTTCTGTTCCTTTTTCTTCTTCTTCTTCATATACTTCTCCTTCATTTTTTCTTCTTTTTCTTTTTACTTAATTTCTTTTTAGATGATATTTTCTTTTTTTTTTTTTAAGTAAGACGTACCTTTGACTACGTCAATCTAGACAATCTGAAAAATGCGATATTTACTTTACTTTTCATTCATTGGAAGAACTTGTTATTCAGAGCGAGTTCATTTAAAAAAAGTACAACTACGCATGGATATTTAGATCATGCAAGCACAGAGAAATCGCGGAAAGACTTTCTTTTCTTTTTTCTTCTTCTTCTTCTCCTTCATTTTCTTCTTCATTTTCTCCTTCATTTTCTTCTTCTCCTTCTCCTTCATTTTCTTTTTCTTCTTCTCCTTCATTTTCTTCTTCTTCTTCTTCGACTTCATTTTCTTCTTCATTTTCTCCTTCATTTTTTCTTCATTTTCTTCTTCTTTATCTTCTTCTTCTTTTTCTTCTTTTTCTGTTCCTTTTTCTTCTTCTCCTTCATCTACTTCTTCTTCATTTTTTCTTCTTGTTCTTTTTACTTAGCTTCTTTTTAGATGATATTTTCTTTTTTTTTTTTTGAAGTAAGACTTATCTTTGACTACGTCAATCTAGCCAATCTAAAAAACGCGAGATTTACTTTACTATTCATTCATTGGAAGAATTATTGTTATTCAGAGCGAGTTCATTTAAAAAAGTACAACTATGCATAGATATATAGATCATGCAAGCACAGAGAGACATGGAAAGACTTTTTTCTTCTTCTTCTTCCTCTTCATTTTCTTCTTCTTCATCTTCTTCTTCTTATATATAGATCATGCAAGCACAGAGAAACGTAAAGAGACTTTTCTTCTTCATTTTCTTCTTCTTCATCTTCTTCTTCTTATATATAGATCATGCAAGCACAGAGAAACGTAAAGAGACTTTTCTTCTTCATTTTCTTCTTCTTCATCTTCTTCTTCTTATATATAGATCATGCAAGCACAGAGAAACGTAAAGAGACTTTTCTTCTTCATTTTCTTCTTCTTCATTTTCTTCTTCTTATATATAGATCATGCAAGCACAGAGAAACGTAAAGAGACTTTTCTTCTTTTTTCTTCTTCTTCTTCTACTTCTTCTTCTTCATTTTTTCTTCTTCTTCTTCTTTTTACTTAGCTTCTTCTTAGATAATTTATTTTCTTGAAGTAAGACGTATCAATGACTATGTCAATTTCGCCAACCTAGAAAACACGAGGCTTCCTTTACTCTTCATTCATTGGCAGAACTTGTTATTCAGAGCGAGTTCATTAAAAAAAAATACATGAATATATAGATCATACAAGCACAGAGAGACGCAGAGAGATTTTCTTTTCTTTTTTCTTCTTTCTTTCTTTCTTTCTTTCTTTCTTTTTTGTCTTTTTTTCAAAAGAGATCTTGCGTGTACAAGACACGAGCCAGGGATCACCGAGTATCATGGATCACGTTTCATGAACACGCGTCGTATACGAAGAAGAAAAAGAAAAAGAAAAAGAAGAAGAGGAAGAAGAATAAGAAGAGGAAGAAGAAAAAGAAGAAAAAGAAAAAGATAAAAAAATAAAAAAGAAGAAGAGGAAGAAGAATAAGAAGAGGAAGAAGAAAAAGAAGAAAAAGAAAAAGATACAAAAATAAAAAAGAAGAAGAAAAGGTGGAGGAGAAGAAGAAGAAGAAGAAGAAGAAGAAAAAGAAGAGAAAGATAAAAAAGAAAAGATAGAGGAGGAAAAGAAGAAAAAGGAAAAGGAAGAAGAAGAAGAAGAAAAAGATAAAAAAAGAAAGAAGGAGAAGAAAAGATGAAGCAGGAGAAGAAAAATAAGAAGAAAAAGAAGAAAAGATGGAGGAGGAGGAGAAAAATAAGAAGAAAAAGAAGAAAAGATGGAAAAGAAAATGTAGAAAAAGAAAAGATAGAGAAGAAGAAAAAGAAGAAGAAGAAGAAGTAGAAGAGAAAAGATGGAATTGAAGAAGAAGAAGAAGTAGAAGAGAAAAGAAGAAGAAGAAGAAGAAGAAGAAGAAGTAGAAGAGAAAAGAAGGAGATGAAGAAGAAGAAGGAGGAGGAGGAGGAGGAGGAGGAGGAGGTGGAGGGGGAGAAGGAGGAAAATAAGAGGATAATTGTGATGGTTCGAGGAAGAAGAATATATAGAAGAAGGAAGAACACGAATATGACTCGTCCTTTTCGTCGGCATAAGAAGAGGACTACACGTCGAAACGCATAAGCCGTTTATTGGCCAGACGAGCAAAAGAGAGAGAGAATGAGAAAGAAAAAGAGAAAGAGAGAGAGAGAGAGAGAGAGAGAGAGAGAGAGAAGAGAGATGAGAGTCGTATCGTTCGGCTCGAGCTCTTTCGAGTGGTCTTTCCAGTTTGCAAAGATGACCAAAAAGGCGATATACATATATCCTCTGTATCCCCTTGACTCTCTCTCTCTCTCTCTCTCTCTCTGTCTCTCTTTCTCTCTCTGTCTATCTCTCTCTCTCTCTTTCTCTTTCTCTTGTTCGTTCGCTCGCATTCTCTCTTTCTCCCACTCGCCTTTCTTTCCTCCTGATGTCCGGCTTTGACCGACCGTAAATGGCGAGCAGAAGGCCTTGGGCGCCCACGCCTGCTCCTTCTCTTCTTATTCTTCTCCTTCTTCTTCTTCTTCTTCTTCTTCTCCTTTCACTCTCCTCTCTCTCTCTCTCTGTCTCTCTTTCTCTTTCTCTTCTTTTTTCTCCTTTTGTCTCTGTTGAAATCCTTCTACCATCTCTGATCCCTTCTCGACATCGATCAGACCAGTTGTTTATCAATCCGAGATCTCTCTTATTAAAGATGGACATCTCGTCCTGCCTCCGAAAAAGATCAACGTATCGATTTCTTATCGAAAAATCAATCGCATATACGTTTGACTTATACGTTTGAAATTTTTGATTTGATTTACAATTTTTAAGTAATAAAATTTTTAATATTTTTAAGTAATAAAAATTAAAAAAAGAAAATAGAAATCATAATCCTTAAGAAAGAAAGAAAGAAAAAAAAATTGATTTCTTATAGGAAATACAACGAAAAGATCGCATCGATTTTGATCGACGAACGATCGAGATATCAAAGTATAACGAAAATTCGATCTCATTTTTGAAAGGTCGAACTTTTTTAAGCTAATGAAAGAAAGAATGAACTGTACTGATCATTTTATATAATAAAAATCATTATCTTTAATGAAAATTCATCGAATGATTATGATAGATCGATTCCTTCTCGAAATGTTATTCGAATCAATTAGAAAATTGATGTAGAAAGTGATCGATATCTTAATAAATCTAGATGATCTTTACATTTAATCTTTACATTTAATCTTTACATTTAATCTTTACATTTAATGAAAATTATAATTAATTATAATTAATTATATAAATTATAATTAATAATCTTCAATCGAAAATTCAGCGAAAGAGTTACATCGATTTTATCGTGGAAGGAACGAAATATCAAAAGTTCACGTTCCGATTACATCTTGAAAAATTATTCGAACAAGTTTTATAAATTGATATAGGAAATTGGATCGATTAAATCGATAGAATTATATAATGTAATAAACGTTATCAAGGAAAGGGATAAATAAAAAAAATTTACTTTTTTATTGAAAATTTTCAAATAAAAATATCACGTTGATTTTTATCGACGAAAGATATCGAAGTATTAAACTTATGACAACGTCTCGATTTCATTTTGAAAAATCAATGAAAAAAAAAAGTCAAATTTGCAAGTTGACCACAAGGAAGTTATAATTATCGAGATATTACCAGACCTAGATTTAATCCTGTCAGGTTACTTTATTACCTTTCTTTTTTTTTTTTTTTTTCTATAATCAATATGATAACATTTTTTTCAAAAAGATATATTATTAATTACGATGAATATCAAATGTATTAGGTAGACCGGAAAGTAATGTCATTTCTGCGCATGTCAATATTTGATTGTGATTAAAAATAAAAACTTATTAAAAATTTATTCGTTTGAATTTAATTTAAGAAAGTGACATTACTTTCCGGTCCACTTAATACATATGAATTCAATGTATCCTATTGGGTTGTTCGAAAAGTAATTTCATTTTTTTTTCCGACAGAAGATTTAATTGTATTTTTTTGCACTTAACTTCACACTTAAGCCGTATAATCATTATATGTTTTGAGAACTGATATAGGAAAGTTTGTGTGTGAAAAAGTCCAATTGTAATTCTACGCAGTAGTTTTTCTTTGGTGCCCTTTTAAATATAGAGAGCAATAAGCACCATTTTCGTCATATTTTATTTTTTTACTTAAAAAAATGCTGTTCAAGAAAGAAATTAACCGACGTGTATGGAGAAGATGCGTTGACAGTATCAGAACTGGTTTGCAAAATTTCCATCCGATAATTTTGATGTCGAAGATGCACCACGTTCTGGAAGCCCGGTTGAAGCTGATAAAGACACGATAAAGGCATTAGTTAATGCAAACCGGCGAATAACAACACGTGAGATCAGTGAGAGGTTGAATTTATCAAATTCAACTGTTTATGACCACTTGAAAGGCCTGGGTTTAATCTCGAAGATCGATATATGGGTTCCCCATGTTCTCACAGAGAGTAATTTGTGTCGTCGCGTTGACGTCTGTGATTCGCTTCTCAAACGTCACGAAAATGATCTATTTTTGAAACGCATCATTATTGGGGACGAAAAATGAATTATATATAACAATGTCAAACGCAAGAGATCATGGAGCAAAAAAGATGAACCGGCTCAAAGCATTTCCAAAGCCAATATCCATCAAAAAAAAGTGATGCTGTCTGTTTGCTGGGATTTTAAAGGAATCGTTTTCTTTTTTTTGAGATTTTATCGGATAATACAATAATTAATTCGGAAGTCTACAGTTATCAGCTAGACAAACTGAATGATGCACTTCAACAGAAATGGCCAGAATTAATCAACAGAAAGGATGTAGTGTTCCACCAAGATAATACGAGACCTCATACAAGTTTGGTCTCTCGCCAAAAGCTTTTACAGCTTAAATGGGATACAATGCCACATCCACCATATTCTCCAGATCTGGCACATTCGGATTATTATTTGTTCCGGTTATAGCAAAATTTTTTAGACGGTAAAACCTTCACTTCAAATGAGGAGGTCAAAAACCATCTCGATCAGTTTATTGCCAGCAAAGACCAAAAATTTTATGAGCGTGGAATCATGCTACTACCAGAAAGATGACAAAAGATATTAGACCAAAATGGCCAATATATAATTTAATAAAATATTTATTCATTATACGAAAATTGTCTTTCATTTTCACAAAAAAAAAAAAAAAAAGAAAGAAAGAAAAAAAAAAACAAAATGACTTTTCGAACGACCCGTAGAAGGAACGATCAAGGAAATACTTTAAATCTCCGTCAATAAAAAAAATCTGAAATTTTTATATCGTCATGGTTGAACGTTGACGTTCATAGCTTTTGACCTTTGATCCGTGAACGAATGAAATTCAAGTGGATGAATAGACAAGGTACAAAAAGAAAAAAAAAACGCGCGAATATCAGCGCGTTGCGTTCACGCGAACGTTACGCCACTATAGAGATAATATATCCGCGTCAGCTTGGCTACCATATGTATGTAAAGACTTGTAAGATGGTAAGTGCAAAAACATGCAAACACGCGTGCAACCAGCAAACGTGATAAAAGTACCGCACCATAGTCGTGCATATGTGAGTGCCTGATGCTTCTTCTTTTTTTTCATCATCTTCTTCTTCTTCTTATTCTTCTTCTTTAAGATATAAGGTGCGTAAGAAAGAGAAGAAAAGAAACACATGGTTAGACCAAAGTCATGTACTTCAACTCCCTTTTGAAAGAATACGAGAGTAAATGAAAAACGGGTCTCGCTTTCAAATCTTTGCGAATACATTTCATGTCTGAATTTTCAAATCTGAATCTCGCCTTAAGATTTCGTGATTAAAAAAAAAAAAAAAAAAAAAAAAAACAAAAAAGAAAAGAAAAAATTAATTAGAAAAAGATGAACTCGTAAAGACGTTCAAGTAGTTTTTTTTGAATAATTACATATTAAAGAAATTTTTTATCTTGAAAATTTAAAGACCTCGATGAGATCGAAGGGGGGAATTAAAAATACATCTGAAAATATTTTTAATTTATCTGAAAATTTCACTTAAAGAACAAGCGAAATGTAGTTACACTTTAACGTAAAACGTTTACGTTAATAAATTCTTTAATGTAAAAAACATGTACATTAATAAATTCTTTAATGTAAAAAACGTTTACGTTAATAAACTCATAAAGAATATATATTAATAAATTCTTTACAATTTTAAAATAAAAAAATTAATATAACTACGTTTCTAAGTAAAACTCTTTTTTTTTTTTTAAGAAAATTTCTTCTATTATTAAAATTCTATCATTAATTATATTACGTATAGATATATATTAAAAAAAGATCTTAATCATTTGTCAACGAATTTAACGTATATATTACAAGGAATAACTTTTGAAAGCTAAAATCGAATTTTTGTCATTAAAGTTGTACGTAATACATACAAATAGAAAAGAGAGAAAGAGAAAGAGAAAGAGAGAGAGAGAGAGAGAGAGAGAGAGAGAGAGAGAGACAGAGAGAATGTAATAGAATAACGATACATTTTGTTAAGTATCGAAGTTTGATCATTTTTTCGAATAGAACTCGAGTAACAATTTTCATTTTAATTTAATCAACCCAGTTAATCTTTCGGCTAATCCTTCTTTTTTTTTTTTTAAACTTCCCTTACAATAATTTATCTTCTTCGTTCTCGCTCGATTATTCTTATCATCTTGAAAAAATACGGAATAAGATGGTATTGCCTCGATACTGAAAAAAAAAAGAACAAAAAAAAAATCAAAAAGAAAAAAGAAATCGATCGAAAAATTCCAACAAACTTTTCTCTCTCTCTCTCTCTCCCTCTCTCTTTCTCTCTCTCTCTCTCTCTCTTTCTCTCCCTCTCTTTTTCTCTCCCTCTCTTTCTCTCTCTCTCTCTTTCTCTCCCTCTCTTTCTCTCCCTCTCTTTCTCTCTCTCTCTCTCTTTCTCTGAGTGACTGGCCATGACAGAAAATAGCATCAAAGGTATGTACTTTCGATGTGATCAAAGTTGATAATGTTCTCTTTAAATATAACCCGCGCTTAATATAATAATACCACAAGTTAAACTGCGGAAAGAATTTATCCGATAATGAATTAACATGCATCAACGAGAGACGAGACAATTTCGTACGGATCAATTAAATTCGTTTGACGAAAAGAAAATAAAAAAAAAAAAAAAAAAAAAAAAGTTTTACTTCAAAAATTACCAATAATATTATTTCGGCTTGACGGACATCGTATAATCGTTGACCTAAGAAAATTTTCGAACGAGAAAATCGAGTATCCATCGACCGTAACTTTGATCCGTGATTTTTATCTTTCAAAAAAAAAAAAAGAAAAAAAAAAGAAAAAGAAAAAAGAAAAAAACTTTCGGCCTGTTAACTCTTTGGGATTAAAAACTGTTCCAACTATTGCTTAGCTCTTTATACACGATGATATATATATATATATATATATATATATATATATATATATATATATATTTTAATCCATCTCCAAAAAGTTGCGATTACTCATAGTAATTAATATTTCATAATAAATAATTGAAATGAATGCTATTTTTTCCATATTTTTTTTTTTATATTAAAAAAAATTCTATGCAACTCGGATTTTTGTTTTCTTTAAAATCGTGTGTCTCGAAGAGTTAAGAGAAATAAAAAAAAAAAAAAAAAAGAAAAAACACGAAAAGAAAAGAAAGAAAGAAAGAAAACAAACAAACGATCGCATGAAAATTTCTCTCCTGAATGTACGTATGTATATTCAAGGAAAGATCCAAAGACGCGTTCACTTTCGTCCGAGTTGCAAGAAAGTGTATTTGCCACCTATGTTCAAAGCGAGTTTCTACCAACCTGATGCACCAGCTGAGATGACCGATGGTATCTGAAAAAAGATATATATATATATATATATATATATATATATATATATATATATACAGATAGGATATACGAAGAGGTAAGGTTCAAGACTCGACGTTTAAAGTTCGTTCGATGATGCTCGTAAAGGTTTCGCCTTCTCTTCCTTTCTCTCTTCTTCTACTCTTCGACGGAGGTAATACGGACCGGTCCTCCCTCTTGCGGTCCATCTCTTCGACATCACTTCCGAATATGGTAAGGAACATCGGTGCCACCCGGTGCAACCAACCAACCAACTCTTCGAATATCCAAACTCGCTACTTATTCGACGCTTGCGTATCGCAAAATCATTATCTAACCATAACTGGTTATCGCGAGTTTCAA